>NC_143400.1:96326335-96629669 GCF_052110815.1 Crocodylus siamensis
TCCAGCTCCCAGCCCCAGGGGCAGGAAGTCAGCTGGGGTCATAGGATCCCAGCAAGATAAGCATCCAAATTTCTCTTGAAGGTGTTCAATGTAGGTGCTTGAACCACCTCCGCTGGCGGGCTGCTCCAGACCTTGGGGGCTCGGACAGGAAAGAAATTCTTCCTTATGTCCAGCCTGAAACGGTCTTGCAGGAGTTTGTGACCGTTTGACCTCGTCATCCCTTGGGGCGCTCTGGTGAACAGACATTCCCCCAGATCCTGGCGGTCACCCCTGATAAACATATAGGCGGCCATCAGATCACCCCTGAGCCTGCGCTTTTCCAGGCTAAAGAGTCCCATGGCTCTCAGCCTGTCGTCATAAGATCTGTTTTCCTGACCTCTGATCATGCGCGCAGCTCTCCTCTGGACTCTCTCAAGCTTCTCCACATCCTTTTTGAATTGTGGAGCCCAAAACTGGACGCAATACTCCAGCTGCGGCCTCACCAAGGCCGAGTACAAGGGGAGAATGATGTCCCGGGATTTGCTCGAGAAGCATCTATGGATGCACGCCAGCATTTTGGTCGCTTTACTAGCCGCAGCATCGCATTGCAGGCTCATGTTCATCTTGTGATCAGTGATGACCCCCAAGTCTCTTTCTTCTGTAGTGCTATCCAACTTAGCACTGCCGAGCCTATACGGGTGCTGCAGGTTTTTCCTCCCAAGGTGGAGAACCTTGCATTTTTCGGTGTTAAACACCATCAGGTTCTCGTCCATCCATTTGCTGAGCTTGTCCAGGTCAGCCTGGATCACCCGCCTGTCCTCTGGCATGGATGCTCTGCCCCAAAGTTTGGTGTAATCGGCGAACTTGGCCAGTCCACTCCTGACTCCAATGTCCACATCGTTAATGAAGATGTTGAACAGGATGGGTCCCAGGACAGAGCCTTGAGGGACCCCACTGGTCACAGGGCACCATGATGAGTGACTGCCATCAATCACAACCCTCTGGGTCCGACCACAGAGCCAGTTTCCCAGCCAGCGGATCGTGGTGGAGCCAAGGCCACAACTGGCCAGTTTGGCCAAGAGGTGATCATGGGATACCAGATCAAAAGCTTTTTTGAAGTCAAGATATATGACATCAACCTCTTCTCCCTTGTCCAGGTGATAGGTCACCTGGTCATAGAAGGAAATGTAGTTAGAGGCTGATATAATTAGTGGTTGATATAGTTGCTTGTCATGGACAACTCTGGGGTCAAACAGTGAGCGGGGAAACAGGGCTTGGGTTAGAGCTCTGGAAGATAGGTTAGTTTTATTTCCATGAATAAACTTGCCTCTTTATTAGGACCTAAGAGCCAAAGAAAGGCTTATTTGAAAGGCGAAACTCTTTGAGGACATCTTGTACTAGGAGTAAAAAATTCATAGATTCATAGATCCATAGATGCTAGGGTCGGAAGGGACCTCAATAGATCATCGAGTCCGACCCCGGAAGCACACGGGCTGGGAAGCACGCATTGCCTCAAGGATATTGCAGCTTGGAGAGCCCAGATGGAAGTGTAAACTGGGAGTGAGAGGGGTGGGAGAGGTCATGTTTTGATCTGGTTTGGGTATCTGTGGTCAGAGCTGGGCACCCCATGCAATGGTATTCACACCTCAGCAGCTGCTCTTGCCCACTTGCAGCTCAAAATTGAGGAGGTCTCATTCAATCAGCCTTTCTTGTGGGACTTCTTCTGGTTTGGAGATTATGTGAGCCAATTGGTGGTGGTGGTTGGTGCGCTTAGAATCATAGGATCACAGAAAACGAGGGTGGAAGGGACCTCAGGAGGTCACATCCAGTCCAACCCCCTGCTCCAGGCAGGACCAGCCCCCACTACATCATCCCAGACAAGGCTTGGTCTACCTGGGTCTTGAAAACCTCCTAGGATGTGGACTGCACCACCTCTCTGGGGAGCCTGTTCCAGTGCTTCACCACCCTCCTCATGAGAGAGTTTTTCCTAATATCCAACCTCAACTTCCCTTGCCGCAGCTTGAGCCCATTGCTCCTTCTGTCATCTGTCCCCACTGAGACCAGCCCAGCTCCGTCCTCTTTGCAGCCCCCCTGCAGGGAGGTGAAGCTGCTATTCAGTCCCCCTCGGTCTTCTCTTCTGCAGGCTCAATCAGCCCAGTTCCCGCAGCCTCTCCTCACCAGGCCTGTCCCCCAGGACTTGCCCTTCACTGTGTGTCCACATCTTTTCTGTACTGGGGGGGCTCAAAACTGGACACAGGACTCCAGATGTGGCTGAATAGAGGGAAGAATCACTGCCCTCGATCTGCCGGCAATGCTCCTACCAATGCAGCCCAGGATGCCGGTCACCTTCTTGGCACCACGGGCACACTGCTGGCTCCTGTCCAGCTTCTTGTCCCCTGTCCCCCCAGGTCCTTTTCTGCAGAGCTGCTGCCCAGCCCATCCCCCCCCAGCCTGTGCTTCCAGGGATTGTTCCAGGACTTCACGTTTGCTCTTTATCCCCATTGCCTATACTTGTGGAGGGGAGGGGAGAGGGTCTGTATGTGGGCTCTGGTGTGGACAGGCTGATGACTTAAATTGCAGTCTGTGTTGAAGAAGACTGCAAATTATCACTATAATGGAGGTGCTGTGTTGAGCAGACCATTCCTTCCAGTCATGGTAGAGGGACTCTGCGGGGTATCCACCATGCCTCAGCTGCCTCACTTCTTTCTTCATCAGTGCATAGATGAAAGGACTCAGGGGGAGTTTGCCCTGCCCCTGTCTGGTTTGGACAGAGAGGGAGGACTCCATGGATGCTAATCCATCCTTGTTTGCTCATATGCGATTCACAGGAAACTACAGGCCAGTGAGTCTTACCTGGGGTAGCTTTTTGAGCGAGTTATCCTGGCGCATGTCCCCAAGGGGCCGGGGGTAGATGATGCTCAGGGGCAACCAGCACGGGTTCATCAGCGGCAGGTCCTGTCAGACCAACCTGGCGGCCTCTACGACCAGGTCACCAAATCCTTAGACGCAGGGGCAGCAGTGGACATCATCTTCCTGGACTTTCGGAGGCCTTCGACACTGTCTCTCACCCCGTTCTCATTAAGAAACTGGGGGCTGTGGTGTCGACCCCCGCACAGTCAGACGTGTCCCAACTGGCGGGAGGGCCGCACCCAGAGAGCGGTGGTGGACGGGGCATGTTCGACCTGGAGGGACGTGGGCAGGGGGGTCCCCCAGGGCTCGGTCCTCGGGCCCGCACTGTTCAACATCTTCACCAGTGATTTGGATGAGGGGTAAAAAGCACCCTGTTCAAATTTGCTGATGACACTAAGATGTGGGGGATGTGGGCATGCTAGGAGGAAGGAACAGGCTGCAATCAGCCCTAGACAGGTTACGGGGTGGGCGGATGAGAACAGGATGGGATTCAACACAGACAAGTGCAAGGTGCTGCACCTGGGGAGGAACAGCCGGCACCATACCTACAGGTTGGGGAACTCCCTTCTTGTCAGCACAGAGGCGGAAAGGGATCCGGGGGTCATCACTGACTCCAAGATGAACATGGGCCGGCAGTGTGGGGACGCGGTCAGGAAGGCCGACTGCACCTTGTCCTGCATCCACAGATGCATCTCGAGCAGGTCCGGGGAGGTGATCCTCCCCCTCTATGCGGCACTGGTCAGGCCGCAGCTGGAGTACCGCGTCCAGTTCTGGACGCCACACTGCAGGAGGGATGTGGACAGCATGGAAAGGGTCCGGAGGAGGCCACTCGCATGGTCAGGAGACAACAGGGCAGGCCCTACGGGGAGAGGCTGCGGGACCTGAACCTGTTCAGCCGCCACACGAGAAGGCTGAGGGGGGATCTAGTGACCGTCTACAAACTAGTCAGGGGGGATCAGCAGGCACTGGGGAGTCCCTGTTCCCCCGAGCACCGCCAGGAGTGACCAGGAATAGCGGTCACAAGCTTGCAGAGGGGAGATTCAGACTGGACCTTAGGAGGCGCGACTTCACGGTCAGGGCGGCTAGGGTCTGGGACCAGCTTCCAAGAGAAGTGGTGCAGGCTCCTACCCTGGGGGGCTTTAAGAGGAGGTTGGATGAACCCCTTGCTGGGGTCGTTTGACCCCAGTACTCTTTCCTGCCAGGGCAGGGGGTCGGACTAGATGATCTGCTCAGGTCCCTTCTGACCCGACCAACTATGAAACATATAAGATGTTTAAAAGAGAAAATTGATGTCCACTCCCTGAAGCCCATTGCAGAATGAGGCTGTGCTGTAGGCAAAACCTCAAGGAGCATCTGGATAAGCGAGTTGCTGTTGAGATCAAACATTCAATCATATTCACAGCAGGTGTCTCTTCTATTTGTTCTTTGCTCGCAGAAATGGAGCCGTTCATCTCACCCTGGTGTTGTGTTCGACTGGACGGCTGCATTCTGCGATTCCCCCGTGGGGCATCTCGCACGTTTGTGAGCGAGGGCGTGGGGAGCTCCAGCCAACACATGTGGCCACCCATTCTGAGAAGAAAAACAGTACTGGGGATCGGAGCAGCAAATAGCCTTCTTCCTGTAATCATCTCCAGTGCTCTCAAGAGCTCTCAAGGGGAAGGACCCCTTTAATGCAGCTGGCTGGAAAATCTCCACATGTGCACAGAGGACATTTTGAGGGAAAAACCTGGTTTGTTTAGTTTTTATCAAAATTTCTCATGAGTGATTTTAGATTCTTCAAGAGAAAACTAACAGCTCCAGAAGGCTGTTTTTTTGAAAACCACTTTCCTTAGAAAGTATCAGCGACTTTTTGTCTCTTGGCTTTTTGTTTTTCAGTTTTCATCCAAATTACTTTTCCCTGCAACATTTTTTAATTTTCCCGAGAGAGACAGTTTTATCTAAACCTTGTTTTGATGTTAGGATGTTGGCCAGGTCTGTCCTGGACACCTTCTCCCCTCCAGGAGGAAATGAGCGGAGATCCCCCTTTTTGGGGCATCCCACATCAGCTGGGATCTGTGGCCATTCAGAAATGAAGATTTCAGAAGGCAAAGAAAGGAGAGTTTCGTGGTGAAGGCCTGGCACTAGGTTCCTGGCAAAAATGATGAAGCTGTAAATCGCATCGATGTTTGTGCGGCGCCTAGCACCACCGGTCCCCAGCACAGATTCGGGGCTGCGGGCACTGCCATCACCTATATAATTCAGAGGAAAAAAGTTCGCACAATGTCAGAAGATCTAGGAGAAGCATAGCACATCTCAGATAGTTTAGATGGAGCCATATAACACTCATGAGACCGTTCAAATGGATAATAGCAAAAGGATGGCTAATTTCCGACAGCTACAGAGACAGTCAAGAGATAAACAAGGTCTCTACTATTAGAAAGGGGGAGGTGGTTTGGACCAGGTATTTTAAGAATCAGCTTGGACCTTTGCCTAAAGTTCAATCCACATTTTTTTTAATTACTTCTGCTTGTTGAGGTGTTCCTCCCACCTCTTTATTTTGGTACGTTGTGTCCCTACAGAGCTGTGTGCTCCTTCTTTCCATTCCCCCAGCCTGCATGCATTGTTCAGCCTTGTTTATGTTGGGAGCTACAAAAAGACCCGCCTTCATTTAGCTAATTACTCAGAGCCCAGCAGTGGTTTGGGATATGTATCATATTTAGAGTATGAACAGCGAGGGCTACGATAACAAACAAGTTATGCAGGGACTGAACCTACCTACTCCCTTGGCCTCTTTCATTAAAGATGGAATTACAGCTATTAATAACTTGAGGCTTGTACCTACAGCAGCTTGCATCTGCTGCTCACTTGAGTGTGAGCTTTTTTGACCTCAAAACTAGGCAGAATTTGGTCTAGGGGCCTCCAAGGAAATATTCCTATTGGTGTGTGGTGTTGTGTTGATAGTGGGCAGGAGTTTTCCCCTATGATCAGTTTGTGTGTGTGAGTGTGTCTGTGTGTGTGTGGGGGGGGCAGTCCCTGAAACTTCCCCCTTTCCCTTTCCAATAAAATAGTATGTCGAGGTGTTGCCCTCTTTTTGTTCCTTAAGACACCTGTGCCCTGCAGAAGGCGAGTGGGACTTGGTATCTTAGGGCGCTTGTACACGTGACGATTTGCCCATGTACATGTGACAAAACGGTTTTGTTGTGTCAAACTGACTCGGAGTGTGGCAGCTAATGTATGTATTTTAGTTTGACCGTGGCAAATTGTCCCATTGTGGACAAAAAAAATTGTTACGTGTACATGTCACATATGATGACAGCCGCAAAACTGATCTACCAGCCTAACTTCCCCCTCCAGTTTCCAAGCAACAACACGTGTGGTATGGCTAAGGGCGTGCACCAGGCATTTGGGGCTTATGTCTGAGTGGCTTCTCACCAAAAACACACTGTGTGGCTCTTGTCAGACTATATAAGCCCAGGTCTTCAAAGATATTTAGGCACCTATGTTCTGTTGCTTGATTACCAGTGTAAAAACCTGGGTAATAGCACTGTCCTGCCTTACAGGGAGTTGGGGAGGATCCATGCACCAGAGATCAGTGTGAGCTCTGAGACTGTGATGAGAGGTACCACGTAAGTAACTGAGCTGCAGACTCTCCACCCCAGACCTGTCTGCATTTCAGAGAAAGACTTTCAGTATATATAGGCGTCAGTCCTGGAAACACTTAGTGCTAAACACACCAGGAGCAGATCAGGTGCCACATACACAAGATAAATAATTATCAGCAACTGCTCTGCTGAGCAGACTGAGGGGTGTGCTTCATGCCAAGAAGAGGCTGTTGCCTAAAATAGCTCCACACCAATTAGCTCTCCCATGACGCTTGCTGAGGCTGCGTTTGTACAGCATAGTCCTGATCTGTGGCTGGGGATCCTTGGTGTGACAGCAGTCACCAGCTTCACCCCCCACCTCGCCTGGCGTGGAAGGGTAGTTGTCGAGAGGTGGACATAGCTGAGTGGGGCTCTTTGCTGTGGGGTTTTGCAAAGACTGGCGACAGACTATTCAGCCTCGATGGTCCAAATCACTGCTGGAGATCTCCCCCAAGGCCGTTCATCAGTCCCCCATGCTGTCTGGGGTGTTGCATGTCACCTCTCTAGCCCAGCCCAACAGCCCCCTTCACTGCCCACACTTCTGTCCCTCCAAATGACCCATTTTTGCCATGCTGCCTGCCAAGTGGTTCATGCTACCTGCTGTTCCTCTCCCCTCAGTCTATGTTTGCCTGGAAAAGAAACATCTCCACCGTCCACAGTTCAACTGGGCTAAGTACAGACAATCAAAAAACCTGAGGCTGAATCAATTCAGTTTTTGCAGATTAGTCTAAAATGTGGAGATTGAACCAGCAAGCAAGAGAACAGACATTTACTTTTGATTCAGGAAATACAGGCACATGCCTTCAGTGGCTCAAGCCAGAAGCCATGGGCACTAAAGCACACATCCCAGCCTGCCAGTTCCCAGGCTTTTCACCTGAGCCCAAGCCCCAGCCCGGCTTGAGCTCCCAAGCTCTATCCCAGAGCTGGGTGGAGGGTCTGCCTGGGCAGGGGCAGCTCCTGCCAGGCTGAGGAGGGGGTGGGTGGGGAAAAAGGTAGTGGCATCGAATTCATAACAGCTTGAACAAGAGTAGGCTTTGCTCTGAAGTGAGCATGTATTGAGCAGAAGGAAACAACCTTGTGGAGTCCTGCTGTCTGTGATCATGGACTACGAATCCCAGAGGCACCTAGAAGCAGGAAGAGGAAGTTTCATAGTTGTTAGGGACTGGAAGGGACCTTACAGATCATTGGGTCCAGCCCCCTCTGCACGTGGGCAGGAAAGACTGCCGGGATCTGATGACCCCAGCAAGATGGGCATCATGAGCAACCCTGCAGAGTCCTGCTACTGTGGGTCTGGGCTGCCAATCCCAGAGACCTTGGCGGCAGCAGGAAGTAGGTGTGAGCACATACCTTATGTTGGGATGCTGGGGGACTCTGATTTAACTTGAACCAGGAAGAGGGTCTAGGACAGAAGTTTCCTAAACCAGTTTGACCTAAATCATTTACATAGATTTCATAGACATCAGGGCTGGAAGGGACCTCAGGAAATCATCGAGTCCAGCCCCCCGCCCATTTAAGTCTGATACTACATTCAACCAGGTTTACCTTAAACCAGTTTCAGCCATTTTGAAACTGATTTGTGTGCACTGACCATCTGTTCTGTTACAGGTTAAAATCAGTTTCTGAAGACTTAAACTATTTTATGTGTAACTTTTGTCCCTAGCCCTGGGGAGCTGGTTACTGTAATCAAAGTGCATAGCATAGCGAGATAAGGCAACTGGAGTGACGATGCATCAGAAGGAGTCGAAAGCTCATTCTTTCCACAGGAAGGGTTAAAAAATGCAAGAATTTGGGAGGTGCCTCATCCCTCCTGGTTCAGGGCCTGACTCAGCCTCTGACCGCTGGCAGCCAGGAAGTGGCAGGTTAGCCTGAAGCCCCCGGAGATGGTTGTTGTGAGCAAGAGGAAACCAGATTAGACAGATCTTTTGTCTAATCTGGTGGATAATTCCTACGTTCTTACGGCTGCTTTGAGATTATTGGCTTCTCATGGGTCATCCCACGCAGAATAAACCTGGAAAGTGGTCGCATGCTGGGACATCTGTTGAAGGAGTAATCACAGTAGTAACAAGAATAATATTAATAATGATAATAATGATGACAATAAACATAATAGTAATAATAATGCTGATGGTTCTGGTACAAAAACCAAGCAGGATATCAGAAGATTTGTGCTCTGTGAGATGTATTTGTTGCAACTCCTTTCCTGTTCCCCTTTAAGATCAAAGCACATGTTTTTGGTGTCTGCTATGAGCCTCCCCACAGATGTTGATAGTGGCTGAAATCACCTAGACATCCAAGCCTGATCCTTGCTTTGCCATGCCCAAGGAGTCAATCTGACGTCTGTTATGTACGGAAGACCACAGCCTCCCAGCTCCCCCCACAGCCCCGCCGCTTGGGGCCCTGGATCAAACTGATGTTGAAGTCCCATTAGATCTATTTAAGGTTGTTGTGCACCTTATCTCTGCACCTCTGCTCTTTGCATATCTAAATTTCTCTCTACCGTAGCTGCAATGCTGGCACAGCAAACAACGCTGGGAAAAGGCTTTCTTTTAACCGTTTGCAATTGCTGTTTTCCAGCAGAAATCTCCTGACAGCCTTTATGAGCTGAGGCTGCCTCAGGAGGGCATGGACTAAAGCTCCAGTCGAGGTATGCCTGGTGTAACCTGGCTGGCACCACTCCACCGAAACCTGCAGGGACATCTGAAGAGCACTGGCCCAGGGGAATCTGGAGCCCATTATTTTGGAAGGATGATGTCTCCGCCACCCACCTTCTTGGTGCTTTGAATGTGGGTTTAACAATCGACTGCTCTGATGTGAGTTCACAGCATAACATCAGCAGTGATGCTAAGCACGTGACACCGCCTGGAAATTGCAGCCTGCTATAATCTAGGTTCCCTTGTGTGCACAACGGATGGCCAGGACAGAGCTGGAGCACTCCCTAAAACACCGACCCTGGAGGTCTTTTTACTACTGCCCCTTTTCAGCATGTGCAGACACATGCTTCCCTGGCAGGGATGGTCTCAGCCCATGCACGTGTCTTTAGGGGGCTGATTCTTCTATAGGGACTGTCAAGCTTCTAGCATGGGAGCCAGGAGGAAGCCCGTCTCCGTCCATCCTTTCATGGAGCAGATGGTGGTGGGTTTCATCCAAGGATAAATACTGGCGTTGGGCATGACAGGCTCTGCAGGTGCTATGGACCTGCAGGAAAAGAGACAGCCCTCAGGGACCTGCAGCAGCCTGCACATTGCTTGGGGTCCGATGCCCCCTTGGACTTTCCAGTCTTAGCGATTGCAAAGGGTAGTGATGGTGTTTGTGCTGCCACAGGGAGAAGCAGATGCAAAATGCTACAAGGAAGGGAACCAGGGGGTTGCTTGGCAATAAATGGTTGGAGTGGCTGCAGCACCTAGGTCTCCTGAGTCCCCTATTTGTTCTGAACAAGGGTAGGATCCAGCCGTAGTAGGGCCAGGGAGACGGAGGTCTTGGCTTCTACTCCTGGCTTGTGGAAATTGCACCAGGTAGCAGCCAGAAGGCCTGGGTAGGCCAGGACCTTGTTGGTGTCCATTCCCAGGATGCAGAGGTGCGTTACCTAATGGGTAAAGCAGGGAACTGGCTGCAAAGTGGTAGAAGCAGTGGCATGGCCAGTACAGGCCAGATTTGATGGCACTACTTTGTCATGTAAATGGACCTAGTTGCCCATGCACAAGTCTTTCCCCCATGAACAACACATCACATGCAGCGTGCACATGGGGTCCCCTCCTTCTTGCTGCCTTTCGGTGACTGTATCCTAAGGGTCCCATCACAGCGTGTTATGTGGACAAATGGCTTAGAGTTGCAGCAAAGGAAATTAAGATTGGAAATCCCGAAACACTTCTTCACTGTGAGAATAGTGAGAGTCCACATGGGAGAAGGTGTGGACTCTCCATCACTGGAGGTGCTCAAGAAAAGGGTGGAGAGACACTGGTCGGGGATGATTTAGGTGTAGTGCTGCCTGTTTGATTGTGGATGCATGGGATGGTTTGGGCAGGGCTGGACTGGATCTGACCTCTGGAGAGCTGGAAGGATGATGAGCAGCTTGGCGTGCTCCATGTAACCCCACAGCGGTCCACGGGCCAGGACCGCTACACTACATCCTGCTTCTGCTGGATTTAGCACTGGGGAGAAGTGCAAGCTCCACACCTGGGGAGACAACATCCTCTTCATTCGCTGCACTGCGTGCCAATCCCAATGCCCAGGCCTGTCTCTGTGTGTGCCCCGTAGGTCCCCCATCAACAGCAAAAACAGTCTCCATCAGGCCAACGGCAATGGGCAGTTGGGCCAGTCCCCAGGCAGCACATGCCATTGACCTCTGGAGCTCCCTTCCAGCCCCACTTCTCTATGAGTATGTCTATGACAATAGGAGATGCAGTAATGGGTTGTCAGGACTCGAGCAAGGTGGAACAGAATTGCTCTTCTGTGCCTAAATCTGCTTAAATGCCCAATAGGGGTAGTAGGATCTGGCCCTGGGCCCCATCTCTTTCTTTGTGCGAGCCACTTCCCCTGTCCTTGTTGCCGTCATTCCTGTGCTTTGCAAAGACAAGATGTGGCCCCACTGCCCTGGGCATCTGCTTAGCTGGAGATCCTCAGAGGGAAGAGCAAAGCCCCAGCCCTGGCTTGCTCTCTCAAGCAAGTTTTGAGGGTTGTGTTTGGTGGCTGCCGTGCCTGCAGAATTGTAGCATGGGTGAAACAGGCTCTTGGGCCTGGCAGGTCTGGAAAAGGCAGCTGTTCAGGAGGTGGCATCCAGCACCTCCCAGGGGAAGAACAAATGCAACCCAAACACCTGCTCCCCACCCTGGGATAGGGCAGTAAGGGCCATGGCTTTTGCAGTAAGACCCTGCAGGCCAAAGGCATGTGTCGTGCAAGTCCCCCATGGTCGACGGGGTTTGCCAGGTAGACTTTTGGCTCCCTGCAGCCTATATGTAGGCTCAGGGGGGCTCAAAGCAGCAAATACAAGCCCACGGGTGAATCAGTGCTTGCAGGTGTGGTGCACGCACAGTGGGGGTATTGGGAGGCGTCTTCCAGGAACGGTGGCCAAGGGAAGCAAATCCTCAGGGTATGGCTTTTCTTCCCCAAAGCCGGATTTGTGCTGTTTGCCTCATCAGGGGAAAGCTATTTATTGCTTTGTTTTCCCTTTGGCCTGGCCTGTTTTCATCACTTCCCTGCTGCTCTGCAGGCAGGGGAGCTGGCTCTGGGAACAGAGAGGCTGCTCCTCTGGGCTGGCCTGGGAGCAGGACTACGAGAGCCCCTGCACCCGCTGCAGCATTGCAGGGAGCAAACAACACACTGTAGAAACCTTTGCCTCTTTCCCACCCCCATAAGTTTTGAACCCACCACCCAGAGTGGTGCATGGGATGCACCCACCATTACCACCTTGCAAGGCCCCAGCTGCCCTGGGGGTGTCTGTCTGGAGAGGCAGCAGTGCTGCTGTTCCCATGCCTGGCTCTTGACCCTGCCTGGGAACAGTGGTGACCGCGGGAGGGAAGTGCTGCTGTCAGAGTAGGAACCAGGAGTCTCTTTCCTCTCCTTCGAGTAGGTTTGATAATAATAGACTTGGCTTCTCCCTACTGGCTTCCATCCAGAGCATTCGAAAGCAGATCAGCGGCATCCAGCATGCACAGGAGGGGAAACAACTCTCCCAGGATCAGGCAGCAGGTCAGTGCCAGTGCACAGAGAGTAAAAGAGGTCTTGGTTGCTAGTCCATGCTCCATTCATTGGGCTGGTTGTTCCCAAGCTTTCTGGACCGATCGGCAGTCACCAAAGACCCCTATTCCTTGCAGGTTGTCATGTGCCTTTATCCTCTGACTTTTAAATGGAAGTGCGGCTTGGCGTGGTCTATGAAGCTCACCAGCGGTCCGCGGGCCAGGACCATTGCGCTACATCCTGCTTCTGCTGAATTTAGCATTGGGGAGAAGTGCAAGCTCCGCACCTGGGAAGACAATGTCCTCTTCGTCCACCGCACTGCAGGCCAGTCCCCGTGCCCCAGGCCTGTCTCTCTGTGTGCCCAGCAGGTTCCCCATTAACAGCAAAAATAGCCTCCTCCAGGCCAACGGCAAGGGACAGTTGGGCCAGTCCCCAGACAATACATGCTATTGATTCAGGTAGTATTGCATCCCTGAAATGGGTGACTCTGCCAGGTGGAAATGTCCAGTTGGTATGAGTCACTGCCTGTCTCTTGTGCAATGGTGTCTTATATGCAGAAAGTGCTTCTCACCTCAAAGGATCCCAGGGTCTTTGTGATCTCCCAAGCTGTGCCATGAAAATGCCCACCTGGAGCTTGTCCAGCTGGAAGGACCATTCATTACCTGTCCTCCAGGATCGTAGCAGCCCAAAGGTAACACTGGAAAACTGCTAAAGCAAACTCCAGTAGCAAACTCTGCAACAACCCAGGGAACAACTAAACGAGCCACTTCACTAACTGAGCACACATCCTGTAGCCTATGATATATATGTGCGGGTGTGTGCATACACACATATATTTGCATGTACGTCTATGAACACATATGAAAGCCGCAATATCTATTGCACAAGACTAGGGCTGTGTGTAGACGAAACAAGAGGTGTGTGTGCACGACACTTTAAAGTGGGCAAAATGCTTTTGCACCGCTTTAAGTGTCCATGTGCAAGCTGGCCCATGCCACAGTGGGGAATAATGGAGCGGTTAAAGTCAGCAGTGCCTGGTCGTCGTGGCTCTGTGCTTATGGGGCTGATTGAGTCTGGAGAAGAGAAGACCGAGGGGGATTGAATAGCAGCCGTCACCTCCCTGCAGGGGGGCTGCAAAGAGGCTGGAGCTGGGCTGGTCTCAGTGGGGGCAGGTGACAGGACAAGGAGCAATGGGCTCAAGCTGCAGCAAGGGAAGCTGAGGTTGGATATTAGGAAAAACTTTCTTACTAGGAGGGTAGTAAAACACTGCAACAGTCTCCCCAGAGAGGTGGTGCAGTCTCCATCCTTGGAGGTGTTAAAGACCCATCTAGACAAAGCCTTGCCTGGGATGATGTAGTTGGGGCTGGTCCAGCTTGGAGCAGGGGGTGGGACTGGATGACCCTGAAGTCCCTTCCAATCCTCTATGATTTTCTAGCACAGCATGGGCTGACTTACAGGGAAGTGAGCACACAGGAAACAACCCTTCGCTTGGGTTTGACCTAGCTCTGTTTGCAGACCGTGCACGTGCCAAACGCGTGTTCTCCACCCTGCTCTTCCCTGGAGCAAGGTGGGAGGGAAGCAGGAGCAGGCATAGTCTTTTGCTCCACAGGAACCAGCTGTTGGCCCTGGGCAGTGCTAAGGGAGGGGGCCGAGCTGCCTTTCCTGGGTGTCTCTGGACACATCCCGGAGCACTAGGGACTTCCAGTCACACCAGCTGACAATAGACACCTGATAAGGCAAAGGACCACCCCATGGCAGCCCCAGCTCTGCTGAAGGTGCAGCTGGATGCAAACCCAATAAACACTGAGTCCAAAAGGGGCCTGAAGTCCTGCTTCTCTCTGGAGCTCATATGCCCAGCTCTGGGTTGCACGCCCAGCTTCTCCCTCCACTTCTCAGGCCCCTGAGACCTGCCCCAGCCCATCTCTCTGCCTAGGCATCCCCTTCTAGTCCTGCTCATCTCACTGATACCAGCATACTGGTCACAGACCGTCTCCCGGAGGCATCCGTTATCCTCATGGCTTTCAGTACCTCCTGGACCAAAAAGACCACCTTATGCCGTAGGCAGGAGATGCTCCTGCTGACATCAGCGGCGCTGTGCTGGATGAGCTCATACCCCTGCCCCCTGGGTATCAGCCAGAGCTGCAAACACGGCGCCGATGAGCCCAGGGTACCCCGACAACAGCTGGCTGGGCAGTGCTGCTGGGCCACGACAAAAGCAAAGCAGCCCAGGCCTCTGCTCCCACTCCCTGAAACTGAATCAGACATCTCAGCAGAGGCCCACGACTCCTGCCCCGTTGTGCAAGCATTGGGCAGTCCAGCCCACTTTGCAGGGGACAGATTGCTATTTTCCCCCCCTCTCGTGTGCAAAGGAAACTTCAGTGAAGCTTGGATTGGCCTTGAAGGGGCAGTTGGCATGGGAAAAAATCAATCGCAGTGGAAATCTGTGACTAATTGACAGGGGGAAATAAGGATAGCAGCAGACCCTGACTCGTGCCAGGCTGCTCCAGGCTGCAGCATGCCTGCCTACTTTGCTGAGGCAGCTTTATCCACCCCTAATTAGCTCCTTTCCCTTTGTTTGCTGCACCAAAGGCAGTGGACATGGAGTGGGAAAAGAGCATGGGGGCAGCTTTTCAGCTCTTCACAGAGGAAAAAAGCTTGGCACAGATTTCCTCTCATTGCAGCCCCCTGAGGTTGCAAATTGGTTGGGGGGGTCAAAGAAAAAGTCCAGTGCAGGAATGGGACAAGGAACAGGTAACTCCAGGGTCTAGATGCCTTGGTCTGTTATGACAAGGGAAGCATCAGTGGAGCTAGCGGGGAGGTGAGGAGCCCCCACACTGACTTGCAGCAGGTAGAAATAACTTGGCTGCTGTCTGGTGGGGGTCCGATGGGACGGGGTGATAGCTGGGCTCCCGGGAGCTTGGCTGGACCACAGCCCAGCTCCTTAAAGGGAGAAGTGCCTAGGAATTAGGTACCTCAGTACCTTTGAGGGTCTCCACACCTTTGGGGAAATTGCACCCAGTGCAATTTAAACAGGTGTGCAAAACTAATGCACATTACACTGATGTAAAGGCCTGGTGTGTTTGGGTCCACAATCAACCAAAGCGTATCCAGCCGCCTGAATTTCAAATTCCTGACATCACACACACATACACATGCTCCCATCACCTCTGCCAAGATGACCGTGCTATCAGGGAAATAAGCAATGGATGCTCTTCTGTTTTCTTAAAAAAAAAAAATCCATTTATTGAAAAAGTTTCACATTTATACAAGTTCCCCATAGAAAAGTCTGCTCCCTGCTCAGGGTAAGAACTAAATACAAAAGATCCAACCTCTGCCACTCGTGGATGCAGCTGGGGCCTCAAGCTTTCCCAGCTGGGGGCTCATCTGACGGCCACCGGGCACAGACAGCTGTCCCAGCAAGAAGTCAACAGAAGTTGTACATGTGAAATAGGTACAGGGAGGGATTTCAATCTGAAGCAGACACATGAATGGCTCTGAGGTCCATGCCACAGAGGCGGCTGTCAGAGCAAGGCTAGGTCATAAGGATCAGATGGGCCACCCATGCTGCTGTATGGCACGTTTCAATGCCGGGGCTGCCCTTTTTTATACAAAGGGGTCAGGCGATGCAAGTGCCTCTCCACATATGCAATATTTAGGGAGCCAGGATAGAAGAGGCTGGCTTCTTTCCTTCCAAATGGAGAGTTTGGGTGCGTCTACACACGCATTTTACTGAGCATTAGCTTATTTTAATGCGTATTAAAGCATCCCTAAAAAAAAAAAGGGTCCTTCAGCTAATGCACATTAAAATAGGCCAGTGCACATTAAGCATCACTGAAAAACTGTTCTCTTTAGTTAATGTGCATTAAGACAGGTGAGTGCACATTTCCCTAGTACCTCACAATGGAGGTACTAGATTTAATGTGCATTAACTAAAGTGCATTAATGCACATGTAGACACACACTTTGTGTTTGAGCTGCCACTATCCTGTTAGCTATTACCCAACAACTGACCCCGCCTGCCTAGGTCAGTCTCCTGTGTCATAAGTGCCACCTGAACCAAATGCTTTGGAGGAAGGCACAAAGCCCTTCATTACAAGCTGCATGTCTTAGTGACGGCTGCTTGCCATAATTATTTGAACACTGGGATTTCCAAGCTCTTTTTGATGAGCTTGGATAAAAACTTTGGATCAGTTGCTTGAAGAAATGGGCTGAAACTGTCTAGAGGGGAAAGGCCATCCGGGATGAAATAGCAGTGTACTGAGCTTGGTGGGTATTGAGAGGCAGCATCCAGGGGAAGGTTTTATGGGCTGGCACTGGGCTCAGTTTGGGTTAATGTATTTATTTGGAAGAAGAGGTAAACTCCACGTTCATTTTTTAAGGTGAAAAAACCAGCTGCAAGCTTCAGTGAGGAGAGAGAACTAGTGGGAAACAATCCAGAGCAGTTAGAAATTTGAATAGGACTTTTTAAAAACATTAACCAACCTAGGAAATGGCATGTTAATACATCTGGGAACATGTAGGAGGCATTCAATGGAAAGCAATAAAAAGATGAGTACTTAGAAAGCAGCAAGGCTGAAACGAGCCTCTCGGGTGATGGGGCACAGCTGCTTACATAGATTTTTATTATTTTTTGTACTGGGAGGTGGTGAAATACAAACCAAGGGAGTTGTTGCAAAGGTAGAGGAATCAAGTCTTAGGCAGGGTTATAAGACATCCGTGCAAGGCTCTCTGGGGCTTTCGCTGCACTGCTGCATCTGAAATACAGCGCACCTCAGTACCAGAAAGATGCTGATAGACCTGGAGGGATTTTTGAAGAGGAAAATGATGGAAAGGGCTGGACTGGTAGAGGTGATGAGTATGTGTGTTTTGCATGGAGGAAAAAGGGGTGAATCTGAGCACAGTTAGATGTGGGGCGAGCAAGATAAGGAAACCCTTTCTGGCAGTGAGAAGCACAATACCGTGGAGCATTCTCCAAAGGGAACGCTTTCTAATGAATCACCAAGGCAAATTAGACCCGAGAGTCACCCTCCGCCAGCTCCAAATAGCACCTACCTGCCTTGTACCACCTGCAAAAGACTTGGAGGGTAGGCTCATCTCCGTGGGGGTGAGTCTACCATCTTTTTGTGGACTGATATCTGCAGCAAACAGAGAGATAAATAGGAAACGACAGAGAAAGTGCAAGGACCTTCTCACAACAGGGTCGACCTGCCTGGTTGGGATCTTTTGGTTGGGATCTTTCTCTTGGTACTACTGCTGCATAGAAAAGGATATAGATTTATGTACACATCCCCCATAGCAGGCTGCAGCTGAACTGTTACCATATGTTTCTGGATTTAAAAAAGCACCAAGAGTCGTCTGGAGAAAGGATCCCCCCCCCTTGGACTCCCAACGTGCTGCAGAGCTGGTATGAAAGAGGCTGGAGGTGGCCCAGGTCCAACGAGCATGGCTAGGCTCCCTCTGTGGGGTGGGAGAAGGAGGAGGATCGATGTCCAGTAATGGGGAGGATTATAGCATGCACGTTTGGGCTAAAAGCAAGGCGGGACGCAGACGGCTGGAACTCTGCTTTGACCAGGACAGCAGCGTCTCAGCGTCCTTTCCACAACGGCCTCCGCTGGTGATGCCGGCGGCTTCGGCTCCCCGCTCCGTTATACGTAGTCCTTGCCACTCATGGTGCTCTTGGGGTAGGGCCGGGAGGGGGGATAGGAGGTTTCTCTTCGGGGACAGGAACAGCAGAGGAAAGCGCCGCCCAGGATGGTCAGCGCCGCGGCCGCCCAGCCGATGAAGAGAGCCTGGCCAAACTCAAATCTGGGAGAAACGACAAATCACGGTGGATAAAGCAGTGGAGAAACCCCCAGACACAAAGCACTGCTCAGTTCATTTTTTTTCCCATTGCCCTCTGCACCCCTCCTCAGGCCTCGCTTTCCCTGCAGCCACGGAGGCTGGAGAAGCGACTCCCCTCATTCCCACGTCTCCAGCACCCACTGCCATGAGATGCCATCATCATCCTGCACCTAATTTGTTCTCCTAAGACTACAGCAAATAGCACTTTGTACTGATCGTGTGCACGCAGACGCATGAGGCTGGGGTCCTGTTTGTGGCTTGAGGGGTCCGTTCCCATCTCAGTTGGGAATAATGGTTAAAAAAACCCACCATAAATAACCAAAAAAAGGGAAAAAAATCCTGTTCTTTTTGCATCTACCATACTCCCAGCTCGAGACCCCTCTTGGGTGAACTTTCCCCCGCGCATGACAAAGATGCTTGCAGGAAACAAATGCAGCAGCCTATGGTTAACATCGAGGAACTCCCCCTTGCTGGCGGCTCTAGCTGGCATATTGGCAGGGGTATAACATGGCATGAGTCAAGAGGGAGCTTAAAAAGATTCAGACCCACAAGCAGAAAAAAATCCGCTCCAGCTATGAGTCTGCTGCTGCTGGCTTGTTGCAAAGCCACATCTGAACAAGCTGCCGTAGTTTGCAGCAAGGGCTTAGCGCCGTTCTGCTCTTGCAGAGCTTCTGGAAACCAGGGGGTCACGGCTGTGGGAAGGCACATCACATCCTGCCTCCAGAAGCAATGTGTTTTGGGCAGAGGTTTATCCTTTTTATCACCTTTGCAGCAGGGCCAGCCCTACATCCAAGCCTCTCAATGCATTTCCCCAAAGACTGCTCACTTGGGAGCCCTGCCCCGTGCTATTGCTTCTCATAGGAGATTGCTTCTGGGCTCCAAGAGCCTTTCCTGAGATGGCTGGGAGCCTCATTTGCCGTGACATACTGAACTGCGATGCAAGAAGGTGCATTACCTCGTGTTGACGGGGGTGAAAGGGTTGTAGAAATCCCGAGCCACTTTGTTCCCGTACCAGGATGTGGCCACAAGGACGGCAAAACCTGCAAGGGAAGGCTCAGGCAGTGAGATGGACGGGGAGCCGATGGGGAAAGCTCAGAAGCAGTAATGTGTTCCCTCGTGGACTGAGGACCTGCAGCCCTGGATCAAATTGTGGCACTCAGCCACAGCCCTATGTTGGGTGGGAAGAGAGCAGGAGCCCTGGAGAAGTATCAGGCATCCAGCCCCAAGGGCCCTCAATGGGCCAAACTCTGGAATGAGGGAAGGAAAAGCACCCTTGTGCAAGGGGCAGCTGCAATTTCTTCCCCTGGCGTCTAAGGTTTCTTGGGACTTTCCAACCCAAGGAAGAACGCCCTGGGAATCAAAGTCCCATCACCCACACCGATATGTCCAGGCAGCTAGTGAACAGGGTTGGCCCAGCTGGCTAATTTAACCCTGTGGGCAATGGCAGTTTTGGCGACGGCTGACCAAATAAAAGCCAGGCCTGGGGATCTGCTGCGTGCCTGCAGCTTCCAACGAGTTAATAAAGGCAGCAGCAACCCTTTCCCAATATCCCAGCACTGCAGACAGGTAAAACCTGACTGCTGCAGGCCGGCACATGCTTGATTGCAAAGTAAAAGCTATGCAGAATGGGGCGCGCATAGATGTACTCCATCCTGGAGCAGTGACTCACCCGCAATTAGGAGAATCACACCACCCAAGACAGCCATCCTCATCTTCTTCACCTGGTCATCTTCCAGGCACTTCATGCATTTCATGCCGGTCATTGCCACGATTATGCCAATGATTCCCAGGAGGATCCCAGACACCATCAAAGCCCGGGTAGCCTGCAGGCTGCCTAGAAGAAGGAACATAGTATTGTCCATGAGAGGGGTAAGCACATTGGAAAGGTCTCAAGGCACAGGCTGCAACTCAAACTCAATGCAAGGTGGGACGTGGAGCATCTAAGCTGACCCAGGGCCTTAGACGCTGCAACAAGGACAAGTGCAAAGTCCGGCACTGAGGAGGGAGCGATCCCCTGCACCGGGGCAGGCCGGGGCGACGGGCTGGGCAGCAGCTCTGCAGAAAAGGACCTGGGGGGACAGGGGACAAGAGGCTGGACAGGAGCCGGCAGTGCGCCCTTGTTGCCAAAAAGGCGACCGGCATCCTGGGCTGCATCTGCAGGAGCGTGGCCAGCAGATCCAGGGCTGTGATTCTCCCCTCTATTCAGCACTGGGGAGGCCACATCTGGATCCTGTGTCCAGCTGTGGGCCCCCACTGCAGAAAGGATGTGGACAGGTTGGAGAGAGTCCAGTGGAGGGCAATGAAAATGGTTGTGGGCCTGGGGGGCAGGACTGGCGAGGAGAGGCTGGGGAAACTGGGCTGATCTACTCTGCAGAAGAGAAGACCGAGGGGGGACTGAATAGCAGCCGTCACCTCCCTGCCGGGGGGCTGCAAAGAGGCTGGAGCTGGGCTGGTCTCAGTGGGGGCAGACGACAGAACAAGGAGCAATGGGCTCAAGCTGCAGCAAGGGAAGTTGAGGTTGGATATTAGTAAGAGCTTTCTCATGAGGATGGTAGTGAAGCACTGGGATTTGCTACCCAGAGAGATGGTAGGATCTCCATCCTTAAAGGTTTTGAAGACCCAGAGCCTTGGCTGGGATGACGCAGTTGGGGCTGGTCCTGCTTGGAGCAGGGGTTGGACTAGATGTGACCTCCTGAGGTCCTTCCAGCCCTTGTTTTTTATGATTGTATAATGCTATGAATGGTGATTATCTTCTCAGCCATGCGAAGGGGGATTACTGCTGGAATTCAGGACCTTTTCTTCCAACAGTGTCTCAAATACTCTTTTAATGCAACGCTGCTGCTCTCCAGAAGCTGCCCTTGTTGAAACACTAGGCAACGCCTACCTTAAAGACAAATCATACATCTCATGCCTGAGTGTTAGTCACAACTGGGTGAACTATTTGTGAACGATTGTATTCCACCATGCATGATTATAGTCTGCTCTTACATGCATTTACAATCATGCGCGTGCGCACACACACACACACACACACACACGCACATTCACACTTACACTCATGCTAGGTTCTGCACCTATGAAGCCAAAGGGCACAGGAACAAATCTTATGGGTTTGCATTTCAGATGCCTGCTGGATAAGGACTCCTCTCGTACCAAAATACCTGAATATGAAGGATGTTTGCGTGGTTTCCTTTTGTACGAATGACTTTGCCATTCTGACTTTGAGCCCATGGCTGGTAGCTGGGGCTTCTCAAAGTAAAAATTAGAACCACAATGAAGAGATTACTTGCAGGAGAGAATGGAGTAGATCATGAGCAAGTTTCAAAGCAAAACCGAGGTTTCTGAAATGATGGGCTCTTACCCATTTCTGTTCCTTTATACTTACAGCACTCTGCTGCACAGTTGTCTTATGTTGTGTACTAATGCAAAGAAAATCCTTGCTAGCGTCTCGCAAAAATGCAAAGGCGTCTGGTTTTACACATTCCAGCAGCTACCACGGGGGTCTGGCTAATCTAATCTAATCACTGAGGTTTGCATTTTGCAGTCACCACCCTGGCCTCTGCGTTGCTAGAGTTAGAAATGGGGTTATAAAACATAAAATCACTGCTGGGGACACTTGCAGATGACTCCAATGTTGGTGAAGCAATACACTGTTGGAGGGGGAAGTTAGTTATACAGCCTGAGCTGCGTTGCTTGGCAAGACAGGCTCTTCTGTGCAACACACAGCCAGGGGAAGGGTGTAGGGATGAAGAAGGCAACACCACACTTTCAAAATGGGGATGCTATCTTGACTCTGGCCTCGGTAGCTAAATGAAACCAGCTCCCAGGGCAATGCTGCAGTGCAGGTGGATATCATGATCCCTTGAATGGATAAGTCGGAGAATATCAAAGAGGAGCAAGGAGGTGGTATCTCCTGCGGAGAGGCTATCACTGGATACAGCGTCCTGTTCTGGAGTCCACCCTCCAAAAAGGATGCTGAAAAGCTGGAAAGGATTTAGAAGAGAGCTACAAGAATGAGGTGAGGGGTGGAAAGCCAGCAGAGGAGGAGAAGAGGTGGTCTGAGCACGGCCACTTATCCAGGCAAGAGACTGCGGATGGCAGACAGCTTGAGGAGAAAAAGGCAGAGCAAGGTGTTAAAACAAAGGCTGTCAGAGGCTGTCACACGCTTGCCCACCCTACTCGATGACCACGGATCTGTGTCCCTTTACACGGGATCTGAATCGGTGATACCCCTACCCTGACTTTTTATATGTCTCCCAGGGCGAGGGCTCAAATTTGCTGGAGTTTCCCACCAAGAAGGCTTTTGCTGGCCCAGCTACGGGGCTACTTTGGTTGAGCTCACTTTCTGCTCCTAGCGCATCCTGTGCCAGGGCAGACGGCTGGATGGGCACCTCTGGGGGTCCCACCCTGGGGGTCTGCGCTCACCACGGCATCAATCCTCCCCACGTACGGTTTAGGACCTTTCGTCCCCTCTTTGAGCGGCCAGGTGGGTGCAAGCCAGCCAAGGCGACCTGCTCTCCCTGCACCAAGGCAGCAAGGCACCAGGATTTGAAGACAAATCTGGGCCCATTTCTGTGCAAAATAACTCTTGGTGTAGGAGCAGGAAAAAAAATAAATCGGCCAATATCTAGATGTGCAGGAAACGACACACCCTTCCCAGGAAAAGACACCCATGAATTTGCATTCAGAGCGGAGCGGGCTGGATCCTGCCTCCAGGGCTTCCCTTAAAAGGGAAAAGACAAGGCTCCTCCCTGGGCTCGAAAATGAAGCCACAGACTATGACTAACTGAAGCCCTTTTTGCAATGAAGTTTCTGTGGGTCATTCCCCCCTCCCGTATTTCACAAATTCTGTTGAATGACTTCGCAAGCACATGTTGAGGGCACAGCACAGCTCAGACTGCCCCTTCGGCCTTTGGCCATTCAAAGGCCGCAGGGAGATTTCAGCCAGTGCAAAATGCTAGCTGCCTAAGCTCTGCTTTCTCCAAGCAGGAGAAGAGATGATGTGCAACGGCATGTCAGACCTGCTGTGGATTTCTCTGGGCTCCTTCTGATTGCTAACGAGATAACCCCCATGGGAGGGAAGTTGCACACCCCAGGACGGAGGCAAACTGCCTGGGAAACAGAAAAAAATGAGGGATAGAGAGGAGACTGCAAAGCCCAGCTCCTCTGCAAGGAACCGGGGGAGCAAATCAGTGGGGAAGGTGCTTGAGAGAGAAAACTGAAGTGGTCTTGGAAGACTGGGAAGGGCCTTTTCAACACATGCAGTTTATATCTGCAGCCTTCCCACGGCTCTGGTAAACAAGGATCCCCGTCCAAGTGGCCCGGAGGGAGGAAGAGAGGGGTCACAAGCCCTTCCCGAGGCCACACATGACGGCTTGCACGCCCCCGGCAGTCCACGCCGTCTCCACGGCTCGGCAGAAGACAAAGGCAGATGCCAGGAGGGAAAGAGGGGGGCAACGGGGCCAGGCCCGGAGGAAAATGGGCAGGATTGCTCCTCTTGAACAGATCCTGTTATGCGGCAAGGGAGAACGCAGCCGAGAGGGACTCGCGGTCCTCCCGCTTACAGCTGCTCGGTTCACCCCACGGTCTCTGCAGGGCGCGGACCACGTCTGCAGAGATGGATCCATTTCTCATGCACCGTGCCCCCGGGCATCGCCGCTGTGGTGCCAACAGCCCAGGACAAAGGAGCCGGTTGTTTGGCGCAACCAAAGCCGTAGCTCCGAGTAGGAGTATCCGAATCTGCAGGAAACTCTGGGTGAGAGCCAGGGGACAGGGCTAGGCCAGGACATTCGTCTTCTTAGGGCACACGCTGTCTTCCATATAGGAGCGGGGCTTCCCCCTGCAACTCGTGCTCACACCAAGCATTACAGCGAGGTCAAGGGCGGCGTCAGAAAACTTGGGTAAAGCGGGCGGCTTTTATCTAAGTGGTGGGAGGCCTCACCTCAAGCACCCGTGCTTGCAAAGACTGCCCTTGCAGCAGCAACAGGGTTGACACCATGCAGCATCCGCATCATGGGGTCACCACGATCCCCGGTGTATGAGTTTTTAGGACTGTGTTTAGGACCAGCCCTGCTAACACCAGCTGGTCATAAGCACTTGCAGGATTTCGTGTTCAGAGCTGCTGGGGATGCTTAACTATGGGCAATAACTAGCAATACCGATAGGCTCAGGCATGCTTCAGTCATGTGGCAACCCTTTGAATCTCGCAAGGCTGTGCAAACTCACGCCGGTGCGGCACGGCTCTCCCCGCATCTGCATCGCAGAAAGCAACCTCCCAGACCACAATGTCAGCTCGCGGCTTTGCAAGGCAGGATTTGGGTAAATGAACAGCACGGCCCGTGCTTGATTTGAGACCTAAATAATTGCTTTCCACGGCTATGAGTATCTGGCATCGCAAGAACCTGTTGCACGGTGTGGGTTTGGGATCGCTTTGTATCCTCGCATCATGGGATGCGGTTTGTTTATGCCGCCAGCGAGAGAGGGGAGAGAGCAGCTGTGTTTGGACAAGTCGCAGCAAGGGAGGTTTAGGTTAAATATTAGGAAAAACACTTTCCCAGTAAGAGGGTGATGAAGCAGTGGACCAGGCTCCCCGGAGAGGCGGTGCAGTCTCCATCCCTGGAGGTGTTTAAGACCTGGGTAGACCAAGCCTTGGCTGGGATGAGGTAGTTGGGGCTGGTCCTGCTTGGCGCAGGGGCTTGGACTGGATGTGACCTCCTGCGGTCCCTTCAACCCTCATTTTCCATGACAGGTGAAGGATATTTTGCAGGCCTCTTGCTGACCCCCCGCTTCCCTCCGGCAAGGCAGGTGTCTCCTCTAGGCTGTGCATGTACCTGCCCTCGGGCCGTGCTGCTGGCAACCCTTCCCCACCAGCAGATCCAGTCCCTGAAGGCCTGCATGTCTTTCTCTGGGCGATTCCCCCTCCCACAAGGCTGAACAAGGCCCACCCGCCTCCAAGCGACAGAGCCCCGGTCCGTGATGCTGACATCCTCGTCCCTTCAGCAAGTGGGAACTACCCACGTGTCACCGATTGCACATGCGCTGTGGGAAATGCAGCCCAAATTGCTCTATTTGCTCCACTCCAAGTTTTCCTGGGGGGAGGCTGCCTATGCTCCCTCCCGAAACCGCGCTCTCCAGGCTCCCGTTGCATTGCGCCTGGGCTGGCAGCCCTGAGCTCCCTTCCTTGCAGAGCTGCGGGGTTTGGCTGCACGGAGCCAGGCCGCGAGCGGGGCAGCGATGGAGAGGGGAAGGCTGCCGGACCCCCAGCTGATCCTGGAGCCAGCTGGCCATCCCCACCCGCATTCCTGTCCTGGGCTGGACACCGAGCGGTCAGCAACGCTCTGCCCATGGAGACTCCCCAAGGAGGAGACAGACCTGGCCGCGGTTGGGTTAATTCCTGCAATGCCAAGGCTGGGAAGCCCAGCAGCTTTCAATTGCTGTGAAAGGCTCCCGACACCCATGACAGGCAGACGTACTGTCCCATAGCAGCCCCCTTTCTAATGCCAAACCAGTGACGGGGCTGGAAACATTTCCCCCAAACCCAAAGCTATTCTGCACCCGTAGACTTGCAAATTAAGTGCATGCTATTTATCAAGGCCGCATGGTGAAAAGGCTAGGGCTCTCTCCCAGGTGATACCCTGGCTACCTTTTTACTCCATCCAAACACCGTGCAAACATAAACCAACCCTCTCGGTGCCCACAGAGGCACAGGGCTGAATGCACCCCCACCTCGCACGCACAGCTCGCACTCTGGAGAGCAGCAGCCGTGCCCTGCTCTCCTCTGCCAGGCTCCTCACGGGGCAGGCTGTTGTCTACGACAGCTCCTGCCTCTCCGAGCCTCTAAGGGCCCCCGCCTGTCTGCAAAGCTGGGTCCCCAGAGGATGCTTTTAAGGGTCACAGGTTTGCTTGCAGCCGTCCCCGGGTTGCAGGTTGACAGGTGAAACGCAGCCTTGCCGTTTGACTGAATTCAACCGCGCCCTGAATGACAGGCCCCGGCTTGCCGCCAGCACGGGCACATTTCCACGGGGTAGCGACAGAGCCCTGGCACAGCTCCCGCGGTGCCTAGAGCCGTCAGCCAAGCCAGCCTCGCCCGGGGAGACAGCAGAGCCGGCAAGCTGGCTGGAGAGGGGTGCGTTTTTCCCCACGCCCCCAGCTCCTGGGAGAGCCTGGCGCTGCACAGCAGTGACCCCCACGTGCTGCTAGTGATGCCCCGAAAGCCCCGGCGAGGGGTTGCAGATGGCACTGGGTCTCACCCCACTTCAGGTGCCTGGCGATCGTGAGAGATTCAGGGACGCTGCAAGCATTGCAGCCGAGGCGGGTGCGGCAGACGCTCCCTGCCAGGGCAACGCCTGGGAAAAGGCCCTGGGGATGCTTGCCGTGCTCCCTTCCTGTCATCCCGGGGGGGCACAGCCAGCTCTTTGGTAGCAGAGGACTCCTGACATGCCAGCGCACCAGGGTTATGAATGACTGCTATAAGGTCATTCGTAACACCGACCTCAGGAGGGAGTGACCTGCTGACCACAGTGTCTCATTGCACCCACCTACTCGTGCACGTTCAGTCACGCCACTCCGTGAATGCCGGCAGGGTCAGATTAGTTGGGGAGAAGACCCTAGGATTTCATAGTTTCATAGTTTCTAGGGTCGGAAGGGACCTGAGCAGATCATGAAGTCCGACCCCTCGCCATGGCAGGAAAGAGTACTGGGGTCAAACGACCCTGGCAAGGTGGTCATCTAAGGGTAACAGGCTGGGCTTGGAAAGGAGTGGTCTGCAGTGCCATGCGAGACCCAAGACTTGCCCTGAGCATGGCACCAACAGCCTGGCACTGCCAGTAATCACTGCTTTGCTATCACTGCCAGGGAGAGCAGCATCTAACCGAGCCAACAACCATGGGAGGACACCTGGGCTGAGTTTTGCATCTGCTCTGCTGTAGCTGGGCTGCATCTCCAGCAGTTTCTGGTGGTCCGTGTATGTGCCCAGAGGACTGCACAGCTCCCGTCTCCTCCGTAAGGAGCCGAGGACATTGCACTCCAACCGGCCGGCGTGGGTAGGCACCACCCTTGTCGCTGAAGTGTATAAACACATCCACTCCCCAGCAAATAATTAAAGGGACCGACAGGCTCCTAAGTGGGCGGTGGGTGAGGCTGCTGCATTTCTCCAGCCTTTCCAGGTGAAGGCCTGGCCTATCCTCAGATGTGCAGAAATGTATGTCACCAGGGCTGGACTCGGGTGGGGTGGGGGCAGTGTGGACGGATGCCTCCGGGATGACAGAGGCTTGCATTTGGATGCATGGCTGGGGAAGCAGAGCTGGCTTCTTGCCGGGAGCTGGGAAGAGGTTATGAGAGCAAAAGCCCTTCTCTGCTGTCTCAGCCACAGCCAGCCGCATGCAGGTGCAGCTTTTCTGGCTACGGCTCCCGAGTGCCCGCCCGGTGGGAATTGTCCCAGAGCCAAAAACCTGAAGCTAGGAAAGAGAAATTCGAGCTGGTCCCCACCTGCAGAATCAGGCCCTGCTGCTCGGGTCCCGGGGGAGGGACGACTGAGGACAAGGCTGCAGACATGAGGGATTGCATCCTCGCGGACGAAGCAAGCGTCTCGGCTGGAACTTGCCCACCCTTGCTGCCGGCACGGGCACACGCACCCTTTGCCCCGGCAGCTTTTGCATCTGGTGCTAGGCAGATGCAACTGGTCAGGACTGGAGGGATGCGAGCGGTGGAGCAAACCCAGCAGCATTTGCACTTTGGAGACACCCGCGATGGACGTGGCTGCCACGGGGTTGTCTCCGCTGATCAGGCTGTGCCACCCACCAGGATTTTGGGGAAGCTCCTGTCCCCTGGTTGCTATCAAGAAGAGCCTGGCCAGGTGGAGCTGGCTATGACCTGGAGAAAACCTGGCTCTCGTTCCACCAGAAACCAGCACTGGAGATGGCACAACATGGGGCTTTTCCCAAGCACCCTCCTTGGGAAAGCAAACCCCACCTCAGGGGTTTGCAAACCCCACCTATTGCTTTGCAATCAGTAAAGACTGCCCAACCTGCCCCCTTTACAGCCTAGCACATTTGTTAAAGGGAAAACACTCCTTTTGTTCTTCTGGGAGGTGCCCCCTCTCTTGGGGGCAGAGGTAGGTATTACAGCAAGGACTCAGGCAGGCAGCCGAAGCAAAAGTATATATAAAATATTTATAATACAGCATATATAAAAGTAATAAAATATAAAAAGTATATATAAAAATCTTTGCAGAAAAAAGAAACCCCAGTGACCGATTCCCTTGTCTCACCCCGCTACACCCCCAGCAGACTCCTCGATGGGAGGAAGGTACCTGTAGCAAGCACTTGTAGGATCAGCACATACACCTCGGTCTGGCTTCTGCATCCCTACTTGTCAAGCCCCATTCAAGGGCTTCGGTGGCATTAAATGTGGCCAGATATCTCCCCTGGGACCGGCTACATGAGATGCACCGGCTCAGGCTGGCCCACAACCAGAGCTTTCCTGCTGGCTGCAGCCGGAGCCGATTGGGGCCCTGGAAGTCCAGCGAGCAAGGCTTGAGAGCAGGGGTGCGCGGGGTGCCGGGAAGAGCCAGATCCGGAGAGACACAAGCTTGGGTAGGGGACAACCTCATGGACCCACCAGCTGAACCAGGACAGCAGCGCCCTAGAGCTGCCCTTCTGGGATCAGGGTGCCGGACTCCATCTGCAAGGTCCCTTCCAGCCCCTAACGACTATGAAAGCATTAAACTTGAGAGTGGGGATAGCAGGGAGACCCCCCCAAACCCGCTGCACGCACTTACTCTCCAGTTTCAGCAGGGAGTCGTATATCTTGCACTGCATCTGGCCCGTGCTCTGGGTGACACAAGACATCCACAGCCCCTCGTAGATGGCCTGGGCTGTCACAAGGTTGTCCCCGGCGTAGGAGGACATCTTCCACTGGGGCATAGCCGTGCTGACGATGATGCCGATCCAGCCTACAAAGGCCAGGATGAAGCCCAGCAGCTGCAGACCTCCGCTGGCCATCTCGAAGGGGCTGTGAAGAGGATGCCACAGTCCCTAGGTACCAGTCCACGCTCCCAGCACCTGGGCAGCTGGTAGGATTTGCCTTCTTCCTCCCCCTTGGAAGCACTCAGGCGGAGATGTGAGTGCAAAGGCTCGTCCCTGCCTCTCTTATCCTCCAGGAGCAAGGCAGGCGTCGGTGCCGGCTCCTCGGGCTAGAAACCACCTGAATGAAGTCAGAGCATCTCTGGGTTGCAATTTAAAGCCGAGTCCTCGGGGCTCCCCCTGGTGGTTTCACCCGAGCCCTCGGCTCCGGGGAAGGGGCCGGGAGGGCCCAGACCCAGCCGAGCCCCCCCGCCCGCCCTGCCAACCTGCGTCCAGATGTGCATGGCTTACGGCGGGGCGTGGGGAGCCAGGGGCCTTCTTCCAGCGCCCCGTGCAATCAGCTCCAGGTGGGAGGCAGAGCTCACAAACCAGTGCGCGTGTCGTGTCGGTGATACCCGGGTGCCACACCGCAGCCGGTTTGCTGGGGACTTGCGATCTACAGGGTGACTAATGTTCAAAGCCACCGAGTCGCGTCCCGGCAATGCCGGGTGCTTTCTCCCCGAGGGTCTTGCACGCTTGGTAAATGCAGGCCGGCGAGCGCCCCTGCGCCGCCGAGGGCCAGGCATCTCGGCCCCTGGAAATGCATGGATTCTGCTTTGTGCCGCGCACCGAGGTCCCTGAAGGCCCCTCGCCCTGCCCCGTCTCAGAGGGCCACTCGGCTCCCGGCTGGACCTCCCGAGGTGGCCGTGGGTGACGCCTCGGCCTCTGCGGCTGGGAAACTGGGAGTGGGTGCTTGCCCTGGCTCCCGGCGGGACGGTTAATGCTACGGGACTGCAAAGTGCTTTGGGAACTGGCCTAGGAGAGGCAGGACGGGAACAACCGGTGTTTGCTCAAGGATGCAGAAATGCAGAGGAGCTGGGGTGGTAACTCAGGCACACGTGGGTGGGGGGGCCTGTTTCATGGCCAAATTGCAGGGAGGAAATCACTCTCCCGAAGTACCCAGCTTTTGCTTTCTTCCTGCCTGGAGCAAACCCCAGGCAGGCTTCCTGTGGGGTCTTTCTTTTCCCTACATTTTTTTAAAGAAGCCAAACGTGGGCATACCTGTTCCTAAATCATCACTTCCACGGTAGCCCGGCTCAGAAAGGCTGAAGCACTCAGATTAAATCAGGCACCAAATTCAGCCTGGAGTTGCCAGGATTGGTGACCGACTGACCCCAAGCTGTGTTTATCCACCGGCCAACTGACCCCCGTGCCCAGCTCTAGGTTTCATGTCCTTGCTTGGCATCAGCTGCTGCTTTAATTCCCCTTTTTGGAAGGAAAAGCAGCTGTTCCTAAAATGCCCCTTCTGCCTTCATGGACAGGGAGGCTCCCTCCTTCCCCTGCTAGCGCAGTTGGGGTCTGGGAGCTGGGCTGTTCTTCCCCTGGCTTGCTGCTCCTGAGGCTCAAACTGCCTTGTCTTGGGGGGATTTTGTTAGTGAATCCCAAATCTTTTTTTTTCCTAGCGGAGAAACCTGCGCATTGTGGCTGGTTGATGGAAATGGGCGGAGAGCGGATCTGGAGGGATTCAGTGGCCTGATAATATTATCCATCCCCTCTCTGTGCCCAGCACAGCTCCCCCAGGCTGGGGGCATCAAGGGGGACCCTTCCCCACACCATGGCTGTAGGGAAAGGAGGAACAGGCCCCTGCACAACCCGAGCCCAGAGGAGCGAGAGGCCAGGGCTGTGTGCAAGACACTTGGAAATCATTTCAGAGACGTCAGCAAACAAAGCCTTCCAGAGAGGCAAGCTGGCACCTGCCACAATCCAGCCTAAAATCAGTCGTTCTCAACCCTCCCGACCCCCACATTCGGCTCGAGGCCCCACCTTGGAAAATGCCAGCTCTGAGCTTTCACTCAGGTTGACCCTGGGAAAATACTAGAGCGATGCATCGGTTGCAAGGAACTCAGCCAGGCAGAGCGGTTTGCACACTGTGGGTGGCAATTTCTCTTGCAAACCCTAAAAGGATCTCACAGCCCTGCAGGAGGCTGCAGAAACTTGGTTGAGACTCACCCATTTAAATAAACCTGCTTCCAAGAACGGGAGTCTTTAAATTGTCAGGATTTTGGAAAGTAGCACCTTCCACCACTGGGTCTCTGATGCCCCCCCGGGGAGAGGCGGCTTCGACTGAGCAGCAGGGCATGGGGAGAGGTTAAGTGACTTGCAAAAGGATCCCCGAGCAGGTGAGTGGCAGAGACCCTTGTTCTCTTGGCTTCTAGGAGTGCCTTAGGATGCTGAGCGATCTCTCACAGGGCTGAGAGCTAGTTTGGATATAGTCTGATCTGCAGGTAGGGATGGGCTGAGCTTTCGTATCCAAGCTGATCAAGCTGCAGGTGAGAAGCCGGGGGGTGGGGGTCCCCTGAAGACAGGAGGGAGTGCGTGAAATGATTCGGACGACGTCACCGTCACCTGTCACTGCCACCAGCCCGAGCCCGGAGCAGCTCGGATGCCGTCTCCCACCGTCCTTCCCCTCGGCACAAACGAGCGCGCGCTGGCGAAGGCCGTGTTTGGCACGGGGGCGCGGCGGGGTTGTTTTGACAGCCGGGCGGCTGCATTTTGATGACTTGCAGGTTCTCACCTGGGAGACGGCTGCAGCGAGCCAACCTGTGATTACGCAGCAGCCTTGCACGGCTCTGGGGGGATTTGCAGTGGAAAAACAACTGCGGGGAAACCGCAGCGGGCACGGGGGCGGGGGTGGGCGCTGCCAGCACCTGCGGCGGGGAGCCCAGAGCGGCAGTGCAGCCGGGATCGGCCCTGTGCAAGCAAGACAGCTCCCAGCACGGCCTGGCGGGGAGGCGTTTCTCCTTCGAGGGAGCAGGGAGAGGGGTCGCACCCCATACCAGGGCCTGCAGCCGAGTGCTCTGGGATGCACCGGGTCCCAGGAGCTGCGGGCCAGGGAGATGCACGGTTGTGCCGACCCAGCGGTCAGTGCCCTTGCTGGGCTGAGGTCGCTGCTGCCTGGTGTGATGGGCAGCAGCCTTCCTAGTCTGCTACGAGGCAGGAATTAAAGGGGCCAAGGCTTGATCTCAAAGGCTTAGCTAGTTGTTCCCGTGCTGCCGGATCACAGAGGGGTTTGGGAGGGTTGCTGCATGCCCTGGACCCCCTGGAGGCAGCAGGCTCAACCTTGCTGCCCACAGCCCCGCTGCACCAGCTGCGGAGCTGGCTCCAGGCAAGCCCCAAGGGCCCCAGTGGCTTGGCCACGAGCCCAGAGTAGCTCAGGCTTCAGGATGCAGCGAGGGGAGCCGAGAGGGTTTGCATAGGAAGATCTTGGACTTCTCCGGCAGCCTCTAGGAATGGAGGTCCAGGCCGCCTGCCACACACACCCTGCCCAGCTCACCCCGAAGGGAGCATCCTTTACAGGGCAGGGAGCATGCGTGGTCGGGGTGGTCTGAGATGTGGAGCACAGTGCAATGGATGTGGTCCCCTCCAGCTTCCAGCCCTGGCTGCTGGCTCAGCGGGGCCTGCAGTTTGAGGCCCGGGTTTAATTGCTATTGAAGCCTTTCCCCTACTCCCCTCTGCAATGGCTGGGCCAGTACTGCTGAGTGGTGGCCAGCTTTGCACGCGCAGGACAAGGGAGTGCAGACACGCGTGTCCAAGACCCATGGGGACAAGCCCCGGAGTGCCGCTGGGAGCCAAGGCTGCTCCCCAGAAAGGGAAATTCAGCCTCAGAAGAGGAATCTCACAGCCCTACAGCTGTCCAGAGAGCCCATGTTCCTGATGGGTTCATGCAGGGAACACGTCACCTCCCTGGGTGCGTCGATAGGTGAAGCCGAGGCCACGCAGGTTCAAAGGGCTCCCACACCGATCGCTCTTTACTTTGGACGGCACCGGCAATACTCAGGCGAAGCAGTAGATCATTTGCCTCAGCTTTGGTGCGCTTCAGGACCCAGACATGGACCCAGCAAAGACTTGTCTCTGGGGTCTGGGACAGAAATTTGACCCAAATCAGTTAAATCTGAGACTCCATTCCACCAGGTTTATCTCAAACCAGTTTCAGCCATTTTAAAACCAGTTTACGTGCTGAATTTCTGTTCTGCTACAGGTTTAAACCAGTTTCTGATGACTTAAAGTGGTTTATGTGCAACTTCTGTCCCTAGCCTTGGAGCAATCCCCTCTGGACTTTGCGCAGACGCTGTCCTCTTTCTCTCTCTCCAGCCCACTTCATTTGGCCCCGTAGTCAAAGACCCCTCTCCCTCTCAAAGCTTGGTCCTTCACTCCTCTTTCCTGCCCCAAAGTCTTATGTCTAGCAGCCTCCTTTCAATTTTTAATTGCCTGCACCAACACTGAGTACATTTGTTCATCTTCTGGCTTAAATCCCATTGCATCAAACCAGCTCTTTGCAGAGAGGTTGAACGCAGCTGGTTTTATGTGGGATGCTTTTGTTCCTTAGGTCTTCTCCAGCAAGGTCTATGGAGGTGTTTCAGAGTTTCATAGTTGGTCGGGTCAGAAAGGACCTTAGCAGATCATCAAATCCGACCCCCTGCCATGGCAGGAAAGAGCACTGGGGTCAAACGATCCCAGCAAGGTGTGCATCTAACCTCCTCTTAAAGCCCCCCAGGGTAGGGGCCTGCACCACTTCTCTTGGAAGTTGCTTCCAGCTCCTAGCCGCCCTGACCGTGAAGTCGCGCCTCCTGATATCTAGCCTAAACCTCCCCTCTGCCAGCTTGTGACTGCTATTTCTGGTCACTCCTGGCGGTGCTTGGGGAAACAGGGACTCCCCCAGTGCCTGCTGGTCCCCCCTGACTAGTTTATAACAGGCCACGAGATCCCCCCTCAGCCTTCTCTTGTGGAGGCTGAACAGGTTCAGGTCCTGTAGCCTCTCCTCGTAGGGCCTGCCCTGCTGTCCCTGACCATGCGGGTGGCCTCCTCTGGACCCTCTCCAGGCTGCCCACATCCCTCCCGAAGTGCGGTGCCCAGACCTGGACGCAGTCCTCCAGCTGCGGCCTGACCAGTGCGGCACAGAGGGGGAGGATCACCTCCCCGGACCTGCTCGAGATGCATCTGTGGATGCAGGACAAGGTGCGGTCGGCCTTCCTGACCGCGTCCCCACGCTGCCGGCCCGTGTTCATCTTGGAGTCAGTGATGACCCCCAGAGCCTTTTCTGCCTCTGTGCTGCCGAGAAGGGAGTCCCCAGCCAGTAGGTATGGTGCTGGTTGTTCCTCCCCAGGTGCAGCACCTTGCACTTGTTGGTGTTGAATCCCATCCTGTTCTCATCCGCCCACCCCTGTAACCTGTCTAGGTCTGAATGCAGCCTATCCCTCCCTTCCAGTGTGCCCATGTCCCCCCACATCTTAGTGTCATCAGCAGATTTGAACAGGTGCTTTTTACCCCCTCGTCCAAGTCGCTGATGAAGATGTTGAACAGTGCGGACCCGAGGACCGAGCCCTGGGGGACCCCACTGCCCACGTCCCTCCAGGTCGAACATGCCCCGTCCACCACCGCTCTCTGGGTGCGGCCCTCCCGCCAGTCGGCGACACGTCTGACTGTGCGGGGGTCGACACCGCAGCCCCCAGTTTCTTAATGAGAGCAGGGTGAGAGACAGCATCGAAGGCCTCCTGAAAGTCCAGGAAGACGATGTCCACTGCCACCCCTGCGTCTAAGGATGTGGTGACCTGGTCGTAGAGGCCGCCAGGTTGGTCTGGCAGGACCTGCCACTAATGAACCCGTGCTGGTTGCCCCTGAGCATGATCCCCCCCCGGCCCCTCAGGGACATGCGCCAGGATAACTCGCTCAAAAAGCTTCCCCAGGATCGAGGTAAGACTAACTGGCCTATAGTTCCCGGGTCCTCCTTCCTCCCCTCGTTGAAGATGGGAACCACACTGGCCTCTTCCAGTCCTCCGGCCCCACACCAGAGCCCCACGAGTGCTCGTACGGCCGTGCCGGGGTCCCGCAAGGACCGCACCCGATTCCCGCAGCACTCGCGGGTGGAGATCGTCCGGACCCGCTGACTTGAACACGTCCAGTCCCGCCAGACGCTCCCGGACTCGATCCGCCCTGACCCGGGGCCTGGGTGCGCCTCCCCTGGGGCCTGGGGGGGCCGGTGGGGGGTGACCCGGCCCCTGCTCAGGAAAATGGAGGCAAAGAAGTCATTAAATAAGTTAGCTCTATCGTCTGTTGATAGTCTTTCATGAGCAACCCCTTGGAGGAGCCTCTCCCTCCTCCCCTCGCACAGGGAAGAGGATCGCGGCCGCGAACTGGAATTCGTGTTTTCGTAGGCCCATCCCCTGCATTTTCACAAACACATTACTCAGAGAAAGTATGCGAGAGCCTGCTAGTTTCCCCCCCGCGTGTCACAATCGCAGCGAAGGCTGTTTGGAGCAGTTGTGTAATGCGATGATCCTGTAATCCCTCTGCACACAGTTGTGGCCAGATGAGCAACTATATTTAGATAACGCCTTCGCCGTCCGCAGAGCTCTGCTTGCTGTGGGCAGCTCATCTCTACCTGTTTACTTTCCCGATAAACACCAGATATTTCTCCTGCCGGGGCTTGCGCGAGGGCAGGCCGGATTCTTCTCCTCCCGGCTCATTCCTCAAGAGGCATCTTTTGCCTGCAGAATTCGGGCATACTTTGACGATAAGGCCCAGAGGAGGTTTGTGGCCGTCAAAGCTTGACCTCTTACAAAACACAGGGCAGGTCATCTCTGGAGCCATGCAAACAGCCCCTAGGGAAAAAACCCTCCCAATTTTGATTTAAAAGTTGCCAGGGTCAGAAGCTCTGCAGAAGCCGGTCCAATGGCAAATGACCTTCTCTGCTAACAAAAATGGCACCTTTTCTCTCCTCTAGATTTATCAAGCTGTTGAAGTGGGTTGGACCTGCATCGATCAGACAGAAGAGCCTGCTACTGCCAGCTTTGTGCCCCCGCTCCGTGCTCTTGCAGGTTGTGAGCAAGCCATTCATTGACCTTTTTTTGTGAAGCTAAGCAGACCGAGCCGCAGGAGCATTTCACTTGAAGGCACGGCTCTCCTTCCCAGAGCTGTTCTCCGTTTGCTCACCAGCATCCTAGGGTATTCGACCCCCAAAGCCAGTGGTTCTCAACCTCCGTCTTCCTCAAACTCGAGGCACCCCGCTCAGAAAATGCCAGCTCTTTGCTTTCACTTTTTTGTCTACAGGGAAAAGAACAGAGCAATTCTTCTGTTGCCAAAAACTCAGCCGCACCATGATGCTTGTGATGCTCTTTGACATCTCTGGGTTTATCTGGTGAATCATGGGGAGGCGTCTGCACACCAAACAATGTCGATAGTATGCGGCACCCCGCAAAAGGATCTCGCAGCACCCCAGGGTGCTGTGCCACCACAGCTGACAATCACTGCCTGAAGCAGGCACCATTTCAGAAAAGGCTACACAATTGCCTAATGCTGAGTTTACTCCTATTTTTATATACCCAAGCATTGTATTAGCCCTACTGGAAGGCAGTTGTGTCCTGGAAACTAATGACCTACCATGACCCCCATGTCTTCTTTAGAAAGCCAGCATTTACACCAGCATAGCTGACCATGGCTTTGTAGCCCACTGTAAATGGCACGGGGATGTATAATGGACAAATGAGTGGCTACGCCAAGACAGGTGCTTGCAATAGGTGCCATGATGGCAATTTACCACTAAGGGGCAGGGGAGTAGGTAATGGCTTCATTACATCCAGCAAACAGCTACCATGAGTTGGAAGCAGACAGACAAAATAGACACCAGTGTCACTTCAGTTGGTTTATTTTTACTGTGGACTTGCTTTTATTATAGGGAAAATGTGTTACCCTGGGGCAACTCTACCCCCCATTCACTGCGTTTAGCACAGGGCAGGGGTTTCTTTTGTTTGTCTGGCCCTTGACATGAAGTTGCAACAAGGGAGGTTTAGGTTGGATATTAGGAAAAACTTTCTTACTAGGAGGGTAAAGGCCTAGAACAGGTTACCCAGAGCGGCGGTGCAGTCTCCATACTTGGAGGTTTTGAAGACCCAGGTGGACAAAGCCCTAGCTGGGATGGTGTAGCTGGGGCTGGTCCTGCTTGGAGCAGGGGGTTGGACTAGATGTGACCCCCTGAGCTCCTTTCCACCCTCGTTTTCTATGGTTTTATGAAAGCCTGTCATCTACCCACATATAGATCCACTGCTCCCCAAGACAAAATCCCCCATCCAGTGAGTGCAACCCACGTCCTTCCTTCCTCAGTGTATATATGGCTTAACATTTGGCTGCACTGACATGCTTATGGCAGGCAAGCTTCTTTGGGTAGATGTGATATCTTTTATTAGACCAACTGAGTATCTGGAAAAAAAGTTCTTTGCAAGCTTTTGGGCACAAGCCCCCTTTTTGCAGATACAGAGCATTAAATAGCACAGAGCTGAGAACAGATCCCTACAGAAGCTCATCCCCCACAACCCAGGACAAACCCATCTGATGATGGATCCCCATTTCCTGTCACATTCAGGGACCTGCCCATTCACTGCCTTTTAATCCACCTAACGAGCACTGAGTTCATAATCAACATGTCGCACAAAGTCAAATGCCTGGTAGGACATTACCCCATCAACCAGACTGAACAGCATCTATGAACTCACCTCATCCAAAACATAGCAAGTCAGCTGGATGCAACTTATTTCCCCGCATCCTTTCTGAATAGTAGGATGAATCATATTCATGATAATGCATTATTGATATAATAATTCCCATTATTTTGCTTGGGATCAATGTCAGGCTTTCAGGCTTATTAGACTCAGTCTGTGTTCTTGGGTCTGGGACGGACATTGCATAAACCAGTTTGAGCCAAATCAGTTAAGTCTGATACTACATTCAACCAGGTTTATCTCAAACCAGTTTCAGTCATTTTGAAACTGGTTTATGTGCACTGAATGTCTGTTCTGTTACAGGTTTAAACCACTTTCTGATCACTTCAACCAGTTTATGTGTAATGCCTGTCCCTAGCCTTGGTGACAAGAGATGGAAGGGCACTTGATTTCCTCCCTCCCTCCTTTCCTTCCTATTTTCTGTGTGTCGGTCGCTGTACACATCCCATTTTCAAGCTCAGGTCAAACTCACAGCAATGCCAGCGTGCACACCTATCTTCTAACGGGTAATGCTGTGGTAAGATGCATAAGAAGGAGCATGCCAGGAGCCCCAAAATATATTTGTTCATGATTTCTTCCACTTATAGAGCCTTTCAAGGGGCTCAGCAGGGATCTAGAGGGGAGCTTCTGGTCTGATTCATGCTGTTGGATCTGCTGCAGACAAGTTTCTTTGGGTAAATGTGATATCTTTCATTAGACCAACTAAATAGTTGGAAAAATTGCTCTTTGCAAGCTTTTGGGCACAAACACCCTTCTTCAGGGTGTATCAGCTGTAAACTAGTGTCCTATGGAGTTAAACCTGTCTAAACAGAAAGAGGAATCAAGCCCCACACTTCTCTGGGCCAGTCGGCACAAGTCTGTTTTCCAGTTCAGGCCCCTCTCCAGTGCTGATTATTATTAATTTGTTCACAGAATCACAGAAGTGGGGTCAAAGGGACCTTGTCGATCTTCAAGTCCGACCCCCCGCCTGGGCAGGAGAAAAAAAAAAAACCGGACTCAAATGAGTCCAGCCAGGTAGGCATCCAGCCTCTTCTTAAAGCCCCCCAGGGTAGGGGCCAGCACCACTTCCCTTGGAAGTTGGTCCCAGCTCCCAGCCGCCCTGACCGTGAAGTCGTTCTTGAGGATGTCTGATCTAAACCTCCTCTCTAATAACTTGTGTCCATTATTCCTTGTTATGCCGGGGGGTGTGCTAGGGGAAACAGTGTCTCCCCCAAACCCTTCTGGTCCCCCCTAGTGAGTTTATAGACAGTCACCAGGTCGCCCCTCAGCCTCCTCTTGTGAAGGCTGAACAGGTTCAGGTCCTGCAGTCATTCTATGTAGGGCCTGCCCTGCTGCCCCCGATCATGCCAGTGGCCTCCTCCGGACCCTCTCCATGCTGACCACATCCCTCCTGAAGTGCGGCGCCCAGACCTGGACGCAGTCCTCCAGCTGCGGCCTGACCAGTGCCGCACAGAGGGGGAGGATCACCCCCCTGGACCCGCTCGAGATGCATCTGTGGATGCACGACAAGGTGCGGTTCGCCCTGCCAACCGTGACCTCGCATTGTCGGCCCATGTTCATCTTGGAGACAATAATGACTCCCAGATCCCTTTCTGCCTCCGTGCTCTCAAGAAGGGAGTTTCCCATCTTATAAGTGTGCTGCTGGTTTCTACTGCCCATGTGCAGCACCCTGCACTTGTCAGTACTGAAACGCATCCTGTTTATGTCAGCCCATCCCTGTCCAGGTCTTGCTGCAGTCTTTCCCTCCCTACTAGCATGCTCACCTCACCCCAAATTTTGGTATCATCAGCGAATTTAAACAGGTTGCATTACACCCCATCACCCAAATCACTGATGAAGAGACTGAACAGCGTGGGCCCAAGGACCGAGCCCTGGGGGACTCCGCTGCCCACTTCCCCCCAGGTCAAATGTGACTGGTCCACCACCACCCTCTGAGTGTGACCCGTGAGCCAATCTGCAATCCATCTGACTGTGTAGGCATCAATGCCACAGGCGCCTAGTTTTTCAATGAGGATGGGGTGGGAGACGGTGTCAAAGACCTTGCTGAAATCTAGAAAGACTACGTCCACGGCGACACCTGCATCCATTGCCTTTGTGACCTGATCATAAAAGGCAATCAGGTTGGTCTGACACGACCTGCCCCTAATGAAGCCGTGCTGGTTGCCCTTGAGCATCATCCCTGAGGCCGGCCCATCACAGATGTGCTCCTTGAGGATCTTCTCAAAGAGTTTCCCAAGGATAGAAGTAAGACTGACGGGCCTATAGTTTCCTGGGTCCTTTCTCTTCCCTTTTTTGAAGATGGGGACCACGTTAGCTATCTTCCAGGCATCCGGCACCTGGCCCGAGCACCACGAGCACTCATAAAGCCGTGCCAAGGGCCCTGCGATAACCCCTGCTAGCTCCCTCAACACCCTGGGGTGGAGAGCATCTGGACCCGCTGACTTGAACACGTCCAGCCCCTGCAGAAGCTCTCTGACCCGGTCCTCCCCAACCTGGGGTCTGGAGGCGTTCCCCTTGAGTCCGTCTGGCATCCCAGCGGGGAAGTCCCAGTCCCTGCACAAGAAAACGGAGGTGAAGAATTGGTTAACGAGGTCTGCTTTCTCCTCTGGCACAACCACCAGATTGCCCAGCATACTTTGCAGGGGCCCCACGTTTCCCTGTGCCTTCTTCATCCTCCCTATGTATTTGAAAAAGGACTTTTTATTATCTTTGATCTTGGACGCTAGTCCTAGCTCTATGTCCGCCTTAGCTTTCCTGACAGCCCCCCTGCAGGCCGGAGCAGAGGAGGTATACGCCGCTTTGGGGATAGCTCCCCACTTCCACGGGGGGGGGGATGAGCAACATTGTTGTTCACAATGTTTAGGAAATGCCTAGATTGAATAACACTGCTGCCTCCCCACAGGCTGCCTTTTCTCTCTTTCTGCTGCCACTTCGCAGAGACCCTCCCCAAATATTTGCTCACTTTTGTCAGGGCCAGAAAACCAGGGGGTTATTCTTCAGGTAATCCAGCTGTTGGGCCCTGGCCAGCTGTTCTGAGCTGGGTTGGGGGTAGGAGTTAGGGCAAAGCCTGTCTGGGTAAGGAAGGGTTGGTCTGAAAATACATCCATTTTGTATTTTAGTAAGCGTGAGAAAGGGCTAATACCAAATGCATACACTATGTTTGGTCCTGGGGAATGAAGGACCAGGGGTCTCTTCAAAAGCGTGGTAGCTCCAAGTTTTATGGATTGAACCAAACTGATTACACATCTTTTTTGATACGTTCATTTAACAAAAGCTGTTAGGATTCTCTCTTTCCATCCTCATTCAGGGTAAAATGTTGTTTTCCCCTAGTATCTAAAAACTATTTATGAGTCTGGAAAACTCTCGTACCCAGCTCTACTAAACACTACATCTGCTTGGATTTCCCTAGGCTTTTATTTAACGTTGCTTAATATAATGCAGGCCAGCATGCGACACACATGCTGGACTGCTGAGCTCAGTGGCCCAACTTGAAGACCAGAAAGAAATTATTTTTTGTTGTTGCAAGAAAAAAGAACAAAAAATGATTGTGGGTTGACTGAAAGAAAAGCTGTTTTATTTGTGTTGATTGTAGCTGTGTTGGTTTAAGGACACAGGCAGACAAGGTCCTTTGGGTAAATCCAATATCTTTTTTTAGACCAACTAAAATATCTGGAAAAATTCTTCTTGACAAGCTTCATCTGCCTGAAGAAGGGTGTTTCTACCCAAAAGCTTGCAAAGAAGAATTATTCCAACTATTTTAGTTGGTCTAATAAAAGATATCACATTTACCCAAAGAACCATGTCTGCTTTATTTGAACAGACCCCCCCCTGCTTTTTTAAATTCATGTTAGCTCCATCTTGAAACAAAATGTCTTGAAACAAAAAATAAAGGATGCCAATTCCCAAGCTCAAATCCTCAGAGAGTGTGTCTACATGTGCCTTTACTGCACAGTAACTTACTGCACAGTAAGCAGTTTTTACACCAGTGTTTACATGCGTAGGTGTTAGAGCACAGTAACACTGTGTGCACTGAGTTGGGAGTAAAGTTACTCCCAAATCAATCCATACAAACAGGGTTACTGTGCAATTAGCCATTGACATGTGCTGTACTGCACAGTAACTACTCAGGAGCAAATTTACTCCCAAGTCAGCGTAAGTCACCATAGTTAGTGCACAGTATGGGCATGCACATGTAAACAGGTGCCCGTAGTGCACAGTAATTTTCTGTTACTGAGCGGTAACCTAAGTTCCTGTGCAGTAATGGTGCACGTGTAGATGCTCCTGGAGAGTTTTGGCTGATGTGAAACAGTATTTTTTTTGACAAATCACTTGCACAGAAAGGATCACCCTGCCATAGTTTTAACACAGATGTTCTTCCAAGTGGAGAGAGTCTAAAAAGCCTGTGTGAGGTGTAGCTGCTGGCGTTCACCGCTCTGCTTTGAATGCTGTAGAGGTGACTGCTTCCCTCGCCTTGCTTTCCCAGCCCTCACCTGCTGCCCTTGTTTTCCCTGCTCTCTTGAATCAGCAGACCACAAATTGCTATGTGGCGGCTGTGATAAGAAGAGTCCCGCATCGCTGAGCTCATCTTTGGGCATAAACAAGAGGCCTGCGGCATGTGCGAAGCTGCGTCGCGTCTGCCATGACCTGTCTATGTGGTGCATCAAGGCGCTTTGCAGAAGCAAACGACGCAGAGTACGCACACGGCAAGACACATGGCCATTCCCAAATCCTCTCCAATGGCTGCCAGAAACCCTAAATCTTTGGGGTCCACCCAGCCTTTGCTGGCTCTTGCTTCGCTTCTGTCCCCAGTTTGACGCCTTAGTCCTACTGATGATTCAGGATCAACGGCAGTGGAGCTCACACCTCCGTTGAGGGGGACTCCCCAAGTCACCTCCCCGGGACAAGGGAATGCCAAAAACCGAAGATCTCATCATGGCCAACACGGCTCAGTTGTGAAACAGGCTCCCAGAGCATGTCTACATGAGGATCGGGGCCAACCCTTCTCATGGATCAAGGGTTTCCATTATAAATCAGGCTGATATGGGAGGGACCAGAGGGGAGGAAGAAATCAGCAAGCTGGCAGGGAACAGTGAAAAGCTGAAGACTTATCAAGGCTTAATGAGCTAGCAAAGGACTTGCCTATTAAACCTTAGCCTTGGTGATGTGTGTAAGTAAGGCAGGCTTGGAGGCCATCCCGGTGTGGGATGTTGGTATATACGTTGGTAACATCCATGGTGGCCAGGAGGATGTTGCTGGAAAGGTGGTCTATGGTTTTAAGTTTTCATAGAAAGTCTGTTGTGTCTTAGAAAAAACTTGGTTTTGGGGTGACAGGAGATTTTAGGACGTATTCAATGAAACCTGGTATTTCCTCATTCAAGGTTCCCTGGTTGGGTATTATAGGTCTGCCTGGGTTCCCTTGTTTGTGGATTTTAGGGAGCATGTCAATCCCTGGATTGGGTAGCGGCGGGATCAGGTTATGTAGTTTCTCCTGTTGTCCAGATGGAAACGATGTGATGGTGGTTTGGAGTTTTAAGGTGAAAAGGGGGAATTGGATCTTCCTTGAGTTTTTCGTAGTGTGTGATGTCACTGAGTTGTCTGTTGGCTTCTTTTATGTAGGTCTAAAAAAAGACATAACATTTGCCCAAAGAGCCTTGTCTGTCTATTAGCTTTGGTGAGACAGACATTGGGACCAAGAGAAACACCGCATGGGGCTCACTTCATTGCTCACTTCATCTAGGACACCTCTTTGCTCACCCGGGCAAGTGGAGCGGTCAGGGCCGTGTGGCCTGAGGACCATGTCAGCCCCCTTCAGCATCAAAGCTCCCAAAGAGCTCAGGGTCCCGTTAGCCCTGAGTACAAGCCAGGATTTTCAGCAGTACTCAGAGGCTCTCAAGCTTTCATGTCCCAATGGCCAGATCTGCCACTGAGCTCAGGGCTGAGGGTTTTTTTGCGGAAAAGCTGGTGTTTGAATGGGAGCTGAGGGCTTTTCAAAGCCCAGCAGGAAGAGCTGGTGCAGATGGGTGTGTGTGTGTGCATGTGTGCAAGTGTGTGCCCTGCCAAGAGACATGTTCCCCCCATCGCTTGCAGACATCCATCCTCACTGGGGTGAGGACAGTGCATTGGCAACCCGCTGTCATATTTCATTGCCCGAAGGCCTGCTTAAAGGCCCAGCTGCTGACAATGTGTGCTGTCTGGCCACAGGCCCAGAGCCTGTAGGTGTTGCTCTCACATCTGCTTTTCACTCCTCTCCTCCCTGGCAGCCCTTCCCACCCCTGTTGTGCATGTGGGACTTTGGGCTTCAAGTGATGGGGGAATAGCCGCGCCCCGAGCTGTCGACACCAAAGGTGCTGATGTCAGTAATAAATAGATGTACAGAGATGCTGCGTGTGGGGGGTACTGCATGCAGCCCGCACTGTGCTTTCCAATGGCAGAGGGGGACCACATTTTTTGTTACCCACAGCCACACATCACCCCTGCAAACAACTCCTCCAACTGGCAGTAGATGATTCTGGGTAGCATAACCCAAGAGGCCAGGCCAGCACTAAGCAGGACTGGTGTTAAAACTGCAGCTAGCAAGCACCTTATATTTCTGGGGCTGCACCAGGGGCTTGGGCAAGACTCAGATAGCGAGCACATGCAAGAGGGACCCCTGCCTGCACCGGATGACCCAGTTGGAGGCCCCACGCTTGAAGATCCCAGCCTATCGATCTTATTAAAATGAAAAACAAATATAACAAAGTGTTACAACGGCACCAGGGCTGATATATGAACCAGAAGAGCACACCGAAGCATTAAATACCTTCCCCCAAAGTAGTCAAAGTTTCTTGGGTGAGCAGATGGTGTATGCCTAGCACAAGGGATGGGGTCTGGACTTCGTCTCTCCCCTGCACACAGGTGAGACCACGGGAGGCTTGTGCTGTCTCTACCCCGCGGCCCCGTAGCAAGCTGCGGTGGAGGCCCCTTTTGTCCCAGCTTCTTCCCCCAGCGCAGTCTGCTCCCTCTGAACATGTTTTTGCTCTCTCGAAAAAGGTCTGAGTCAGGCACGGAGCTGTTTGCAGCATCGGGGGTGGGGGATTTGTGCCTCGGGGGGCCGTGTTACAACTTGCTCGCTCGCCTGGGAGGCCAAATACCTTTCCCCTCTCCCCACACAACAAAGCAGCGGTGCAGGGCGTGGGTGGGTGAAACCGGAGGAAGGTACAAGGTGTTCTGACTCAGACACAACACAGCTGTAATTCCAGGGTAGAGCCGAAATCCGAGGACCTCGTGGGACAGCAATGATTAACAGATTGCTCAAAGCGCGGCTGGGATTAGGGGTGGTTTTGGGGAGAAAACAGGAGTGTTTTGCTACAGCGCACTTTACTCCTCCATGGCAGCCAGGCGGTGTCGAATGCTCCTGTCTGGTGGTAATAACAGGATATCATGTAAGATAAAAGGCACTATTTTGTCTGCACAGAAGCCCCGGTACCTATTCGTATTACTTCCCGAAGCCTGGACTGCTGGATATCAAGCGGAGAGAGGAGCAGCAGCCTCGGCGATGATGCCACCAGATGCACCCTGGGGGAAAGCCCTCCCAGATCCAATGGCAGCTGCCTCCGCCTTTCCACTGCAGACGGGAACGATTCGTCCCTTTCGGGAGAGGGCTGCTCTGCTCCGTCTAACGGGGTGCAATCAGGCGTGGAGGTGGCTGGAGCCAGGGGCTCTGGAAGGGCGCTGAGCACCCGGACGCCCGGGGTCCCTCCCTGCCTTGCCGTTCCACCCTGCCCCAGCCTGTGCTAGTATTTCTCCACCTGTGAAATGGGAACAGTGACCAATGCAAAGTGGGAGGGGAGGAGCCAAACCAAGTTGAGATTAACCCCGTGTTAGCTGAAGCACAAGTGAGACCATCTCCATGCCTTCAAAACATTTGGACTTGGCCTCCAACCTGGGGCTGGGTTGGGCTTTTGTGACACTTATTGCAGCATCTAGAGCTCCCCGGTATGAATCACCGTGGCCTGAAGTCCAGGTCGCTTGCCCGCTGGCCCTGAGACAGTTGCCAGGATGAGCCCACCATGGTCGTCCTCTCCCCAACCCAGGCGACATCCTGTTACCAAACTGCGCATTGCTGAGCTGTGAATCATTTCTCGCCCCTGTGAGAGATTTCATCAGAGGACTTTGGGGGAGCAGTGACGGATACTTGAGTCTAAAAGGGCTCCCCTTGTTATGGGGAAGGCTAGACTTGAGCAGGGGCAGTCTCAGGGGGTGAAATGCACACACCGGCTTCAGCAAAAGTGGTTGGAGTTATCCAGGGAGCACAGACACGCTGCAAGTTGCTTTTACCATCTGCTCTCTCTGGCCGCACCCTGCTGTCCCCGCCTGGACCTCTCCATGACCCACGGGGCGACCCAGCCCCCTCTTTGCTTGTGCTGCGTTCACCTCTTGGCCTGCTTTCCCATTTCCCCTCCTTCCAGCAGCGTGCACAGCAAGGAGGCAAAGGACACACAAGGGCAGGCACTGTTGTGCTGGGACTTGCTAGTGCCTCGCACACGGAGAGGCTCCATCGGCATGGACGAGATGCCACAGCTGGGTGTGACTTACCCCGGGCCCGGGCGGTTCAGATGAGGCACACACAGACAGCACTGGGGGCTTTCTGCCGTTTCCCTGTATGGCCTGGGTCTTACCGCTCCCAGCTCAGGAGTCATGGAAATGGCAGCAAGGGGGCTGGGAAAGCAGGAACATCTCATATGTGATGCATAGGCCACTTTGCCGGCAGCCGAGAGCTTCGGGTCCTTCTTTGGTCTCTTTGGAGCTTTCCTTCTCCTTGAGGCTTGGAAAAAACCTGGCAGAGGCAAAAGGTGCTAGCCTAAATGTGGCTGGAGCAATGCCAGATCGGGGGTGGAATCGCCTACCTCATCATCACCGCAGTGAAGTTGGCACCAAAGCTGTGTGTGGTCCAGAGTCCTCCAACCACCGGCCCCTTTGTTCCCCAGGGGTTGTTACCCAGGGCTTAGACAGCTGTGACGGGCTCTTTGGGGTCTGCTTTGTGCACGGGGTTGGTTTCTAGACACAGGTGGCAGGTTTGTATTGTGTGCGCTGGTCTCTGCATGCACTGCCCACCGCTCTCGTGGACTCTGCAAATCCCCCATGGGCCAAACCCCACACGTGGGCCTGCCCCTCTCGGGCCCACCGCGCTCATCTGCAGTCTGTCTCCAGGGCAGGGTTTTCTCCACCCGGGCCCATGTCCGCTCCTCACTCCAAGCCTGACTCTAGGCATGGTTAGAGCGTGTTGCAAGGCTCCCAAACCCTGGACTTCTCCCTTCTTGCTCTTTGCCTGCTGGCTGGTCAAGGGGCAGAGAAGAGGGGAGATTTGAGAGGCATTAGCATAGAAGATGAGGGTTGGAAGGGCTCTCAGGGGGTCACATCTAGCTCCAAGTAGGACCAGCCCCAACTACATCTTCCCAGCCAACACTTTGTCTAGCTGGTCTTCAAGACCTCCAAGGATGGAGATCCCACCACCTCCTTGGGTATCCCATTCCAGTGCTTCACTTCCCTTCTGGTCAGAAAGTTTTTTCCAAATATCCAACCTCAACTTCCCTTGCTGCAGCTTGAACCCATTGCTCCTTCTGTTGTCTGCCCCCACTGAGACCAGCCCAGCTCCAGCCTCTTTGCAGCCCCCCTGCAGGGAGGTGAAGGCTGCTATTCAATCCCCCTCAGTCTTCATAGTTTCATAGTTGGTTGGGTTAGAAGGGATTTGAGCAGATCATCGAGTCCGACCCCCTGCTGTGGCAGGAAAGAGCACTGGGGTCAAACGACCCCGGCAAGGTGTGCATCCAGCCTCCTCTTAAAGCCCCCCAGGGTAGGAGCCAGCACCACTTTTCTTGGCAGTTGGTCCCAGACCCTAGCCGCCCTGACCGTGAAGTCGCGCCTCCTGATATCTAACCTAAACTGACCCTCTGCCAGCTTGTGACCGTTATTCCTGGTCACTCCTGGCCGTGCTCGGGGGAACAGGGACTCCCCCAGTGCCTGCTGATCCCCCCTGACTAGTTATAACAGGCCACAGGATCCCCCTCAGCCTTCTCTTGTGGAGGCTGAACAGGTTCGGGTCCCGTCGCCTCTCCTCGTAGGGCCTGCCCTCCTGCCCCCGACCATGCGAGTGGCCTCCTCTGGACCCTCTCCGTGCTGCCCACATCCCTCCTGAAGCACGGCGCCCAGACCTGGACACAGTCCTCCAGCTGCGGCCTGACCAGTGCCGCATAGAGGGGGAGGATCATCCCCCCGGACCTGCTCGAGGTGCATCTGTGGATGCAGGACAAGGTGCGGTCGGCCTTCCTGACCGCGTCCCCACACTGCCGGCCCATGTTCATCTTGGCATCAATGATGCCTCCAAGATCCTCTTCTGCCTCTGCCCTGCCGAGAAGGGAGTCCCCAGCCTGTAGGTATGGTGCTGGATCTTCCTCCCCAGGTGCAGCACCTTGCACTTGTCGGTGTTGAAACCCATCCCGTTCTCATCTGCCCGCCCCTGTAACCTGTCTAGGTCTGAATGCAGCCTGTTCCTCCCTCCTAGTGTGCCCACATCCCCCCACATCTTAGTGTCATCAGCAGATTTGAACAGGGTGCCTTTTACCCCCTCGTCCAAGTCGCTGATGAAGATGTTGAGCAGTGCGGGCCCGAGGACCGAGCCCTGCGGGACCCCACTGCCCACGTCCCTCCGGGTCGAACATGCCCCGCCACCACCGCTCTCTGGGTGCGGCCCTCCTGCCCGTTGGCGACACGTCTGACTGTGCGGGGGTCGACACCACAGCCCCCAGTTTCTTAATGAGAACGGGGTGAGAGACAGTGTCGAGGCCTCCCAAAAGTCCAGGAAGACGATGCCCACTGCTGCCCCTGCGTCTAAGGATGTGGTGACCTGGTCGTAGAGGCCGCCAGGTTGGTCTGACAGGACCTGCCGCTGATGAACCCGTGTTGGTTGCCCCTGAGCATGATCTCCCCCCGGCCCCTCGGGGACATGCGCCAGGATAACTCTCTCAGAAAGCTTGCCCAGGATCGAGGTAAGACTGACTGGCCTGTAGTTCCCGGGTCCTCCTTCCTCCCCCTTTTGAAGATGGGGACCACGCTGGCCTCTTCCCGTCCTCCGGCCCCACACCAGAGCCCCACGAGTGCTCGTACAGCCGTGCCGGGGTCCTGCACAGACCGCAGCCAATTCCCGCAGCACTCGGGGGGGGAGATCACCCGGACCCGCTGATTTGAACACGTCCAGTCCCGCCAGACGCTCCCAGACTCGATCTGCCCTGACCCGGGGCCTGGGTGCGCCTCCCCTGGGGCCTGGGGGGGCCGATCCAGTCCCTGCTCAGGAAAATGGAGGCTCTTCTCCGTGCTCAGCAAGCCCCTCAGCCTTTCCCCAGAAGTCACGGGCCCCAGCATGCTGACTTGGGAATCCTAATCCTGGTTTAGGACCCCGCTCAGCACTGCTCCAGTGCGGGACAAAGACCATCTCTGCCCCACTGAGCTCATGAGCTGAGTCAGACAGGCCTCAGCAGGAGGATGGAAAAGGGCGATGGCACTTATTGGGGGTGGGTGGAGGAAGCAGTTCATTGGGAGTTGAGCAGAAAAAGCAGAAGGGGACAGGCCAGATCCTATGAGCACCGAAGTGCAGGCATGCAGCAATAAACCCAGCGTCCCCAGAAGATGCGGCCTAGGAGTTAATGTGCCAGACAGGCCCGAAACCCCAGCATAGGGTTGCAGCAGCCAGGAGTTTGTGGGGCAGGAGGTCCTGTCCTGGGGGACCCCAGGAGTATGTGGCACTGCCAGGAAAGGAGTCTGCCCGGGATCTGAGGCCTTGGTGGCATTGAAGGTGCAGCCCCTCCGTAGCGTGCACCGCTACACCCATCCTCCTTTGCAATGAACTCCCTGGGGGGCGCGAAGGGGTCTCCGATCCTCTCCTCCTTCCAGCAGTGGGGGCCGATTCAAACCTTACAAATAATTTCTCTTCCTGCCATAGGTTGCAGGGATGCATGGGGCCTCCTGAAGGATCGAGTCCAACCCCTCCTTGACCCAGGCCATCTCTTCCGCAGTGTACTGGACCATTTTGGAAAGCTGCTTTGGTTTCTTGCCCTCGCTGCTCCCAAAACCTCTCCCAAATTCCCAGCCTCTGTAACCAACAGCCAATTCTTCATCCTTCGCTCCGGTGCTTACATTGTCATAGTATCCTCGAAAATGGAAGGCAGCTCAGGAGGTCACATCTAGTCCAACCCCCTGCCCCAAGCAGGCCCAGCCCCAACTACATCATCCCAGACAAGGCTTTGTCTACCCGGGGCTTCAAAACCTCCAAGGATGGAGACTGCACCACCTCCCTGGGTGGCTTCACCACCCTCCTCATTAGAAAGTTTTTCCTAATATCCCACCTAAGCGGCACCTTGAGCCCATTGCTTTTTGTTCTGCCATCTGTACTACTGAGACCAGTCCAGCTCCATCCTCTTTGCAGCCCCCCTTCCAGGCTTTGTCTAGCTGGATCCTTTAGCTCCATAGATCCTCTCCGCCCTTGGTTTTTACCCTCCTGGTGTGTAGCTAGAGATAAACCATGCCCCCTCTTGGCCTCTCTGCCTAGGCTCGACACAGCTGCTCAGTGTCACAAGACGTGGGTCACTGGACCAGCCAGAACAGCGGTCTGATCCTGTCCTGAAGCACAGGGGCCTGGAGAGACACCTCTTGCAGGCTGCGCTCGCCCACCAGCTCCGGGACCGCCCGTGCCATTGCACTGCCCCATGCAGACTGCTCCAGAGCCCCGGGGAAGCGTGGAAATATCCAGCGTCTGACACAAACTAGAAACTAGAAACTAGAAACTTCCTGCGTGACTCATGACAGGGGAAGCACTGATGTCCGCCTCCCAGAAAGGCCACGCTCCTGGGCAGATGCAGGGGAGGGGGTGTCCACCCTGAACCCAAATGGGAAAGATAACATTGCCCCTTGACACTGCCCTGAGCATTAGATATGCTGAGGAACAGCACAGACATAGGCAACCAAACCCCACCCCGGCCCCCCCACCACATGCTTTATCTGGATTCAAAGGAGACCCCGCAGAGGGTCCAAACCCAATTCCACCTATAAAGGGGGTCGGCCTAGCAAAAGAGACAGGAAATAGAAGTACAAGTGTTTGTAGCAAAGTGCCCTCAGATGTCTTTTCTGTATGATCACGGAGCAGTTTCTACACTCAGCGACAACACGGTAATGATAGGGAGAGGGAAGAAAAGGCAGGCTTTCGTGGCAGGCTGCCAGCGTCTCTCCCAAAAGCACAGGGCTGCTGCCATCTGCCGATCAGCATCCGCACGGCAGCAGGGACGACCTGAGCATAGCAGGCATCAGGCTCCGTCTCCAGGCCGTCCCTTGAGAAAAGTCTTGTGCAGCCGGGGGGGGGGAAGGAGAGGCTGCATTTAACCTACCTGTGCATGTAACCTACACACTGGCTCTGCCTCTCTGAACCTGCCCGCCGAGGCATGGACTGCGGTGGCAGTGCCAGGGTCATGGTGCTGGGGTGGGGGTGTCTGCCGGCAGCCTCACAAGCTCCGATTCACAGGTGCAGACCCAGCAGTGTCAGCTTGTGGCATGTTTTTTCAAAGCCTAAACCGACACAGTCGGTTTATACCCGGAGCTGGCTTAGCTTTCGTCCAGGCCAGTCATACTGCGGTGCCCCCCCGGGATGTTATGAGATCTTTTTAAGGGTGCTGCTGGGCGTGTTTTAGCGTGGTTAAGTGTGCAAACACCTGCACGTGTTGCACAAGATCAACCTAGGGATTCAAATAGGAATCCAGGGTGTCACAGACATCCTGCCCTGTGTGAGCTGGTGGAGGTCTTTGCAACACAAGATTTTGAATCAAACCATTATAGACAATGAGGGTTGGGAGGGACCTTGGGAGGTCACATCCAGTCCAACCCGCTGCTCCAAGCGGGACCAGCCCCAACTGCATCATCCCAGCCACGGCTTTGTCTACCCGGGTCTTCAAAACCTCCAAGGATGGAGACTCCCCACCTCTCTGGGGAGCCTGTGCCAGTACTTCACTACCCTGCTTGTGAGAAAATTTTTCCTAATATCCAACCTCAACTTTCGTTGCTGCAATGTGAGCCCATTGCTCCTTGTCCTGCCATCTGCCCCCACTGAGACCAGCCCAGCTTCATCCTCTTTGCAGCCCCCCTGCAGGGAGGTGACGGCTGCTATTCAATCCCCCTCGGTCTTCTCTTCTGCAGACTCAATCAGCCCATTTCCCTCAGCCTCTTCTCACCAGGCCTGTCCCCCAGCCCCACAACCATTTTCATTGCCCTCCACTGGACTCTCTCCCATGTGACCACATCCTTTCTGCAGTGGGGGCCCACAGCTGGACACCGGACTCCAGATGTGGCCTCCCCAGTGCTGAATAGAGGGGAGGAATCACTGCCTTCCATCTCTCCAACAATTGCTTTAGTATTGTCCTGTACTCAAAAAATGATTGAAAGCTTAGAGCTTGCCTTTTCCAAGGGGCGCCTTGAGTCTACAAAAGTTGAAAACCACCGGTTTAGAGAAACAAACAGGCCCTCGACCTTCCAGCATCACAAGGCAAGTAAAATATAAAGAAACCCACTTTTCTCCCCTTTTCACCTCATGGGTTTGCAAGCCAGGCTCATGAGTTTCGGTCGGCCTGGCTGATTATCTCTGCAGGCTCAGATGTGACATAAGCGTGAAGCTTTACTGTTGTCACATAGCCCCAGAGCTCTCCATAGCCCATCCTGGCCCCGATTTTGTGTGTGCACATCCACAGTCTTGCCTTCTGCTGGAAATCATAGCATGCGGACAGGGAACAGCGACACTGATACCTTAAGCCCAGTCCCACATCCTGCACCCATGCTGTTGTTTGTAATAATGCCTACACTTGGCACCTGTGGGCCTGGTGGGTGAAAACTGGCTTTAGTTTTTGTACCTAGCTACTGGTTTTGGGAACCAGGGTGATAAGAGCTCCAAAAAAACCTACGGAGACAAAATAGTCATGCCCTGGTCATCATCCGTGCAGGCATCTGGACATCGGCTTTGTAAGCACTATTGTGTGACATGAATTGCATCATAAGGTGAAGATGCAATAACCTGAGAGCTTCAGCAATGCTGTCTACTCATTACAAACAGCTCTGTGAGATGTGTGGGTTCAACAGAGGCATCACTTCACCATCTAGTGTGTGGGGAAACTAAAGCACTAAGATAGGTGTCTTTGCCAGGGTTACATAGGGTGTCGGTAGCAGAGGTGGAACTGGAGTTAAGGAGTTCCTAGATCCCAGTCCATCATTGAATCTAATTACCCAGAGCTGCACTCAGGTTGCTCCAGCCTTTTCATCCAGCTCTTTTGCAAATCTCAGCTCCAGACCCCTACTGAGGGTCAAATCTCTGAAGGGTCAAGGATTTTCTCTCTCTCTTTTATGCTTCCAGCCCCCCGCCCAGAAATATAAAGGGCAGAAATGAAGGTGGTTTCCTCCCAGAGTGATAAACCTGTCAGCAGTAAAGCTCTTTTTCCAACTGTTTATTCATGCATTTGAGTTTTTATGGATAAAAAGCAATGTTTTAAACAGCCTTCCTGTCCTTCCCGACAGAATCAGGTTTATATCCAAGCCGTCCCTCAGGCCCTGCCTCTGCCAGTTCTCATCTCGTCTCCTCTCACTCGCTGCCTCCTTCGGAAAGCCAGAGTCAACAAAACTGGAATTCTTCATGTAAATGAAAATAAGAGTCAAAAACAAGCAGACAAAACACCGCCACCACCGCCCTTTGGCAACGGCTCGTCTCTCGTTCCACCCTGGACTCTGGCTGTGACCAACCCACGTCCCAGCTGCCTGCGGAGGGTTTAGACTGAGAGTGTGGTCAGGGGTAGAAAGGTAAGAAAGATTTATTAACTTAAGAAAAACACAACTATGCGTAATAACAAGACAAATGATGGCAGACAAAAGCAATTCGTGTCGGCAACTTATCGGCAGTCCCTCTGATGCCTGATACACAGCAAGCTTCTCTTTCCACAAAGTTCAGCAAAGTCAGGCGTCCCCGAGCAATGCTGTTTGAGGGGTGCCGGGAAGGACCCTGGAATGCAGTTCTTGGGCTCCTCGAGGTCCATGAGCCCACTGATCCAGGCAACAGCTAACTAATCCTTTTCACAGAGCTGCATCTTCCTTCTAAAATGTTTCTAGATATTTCAGCTAATTTATAGCTTCTGAAGGACACTGATAATGTAAGACCGCTTCGATTCGTTTTTTCAACTGTCCATAGACTGACCAATAGCAATACAAGCCTTGCATTCCTTTGATAAGGTAATTTTAACTGTGCCGCAGGGCCTTACTACTTCTAGGCTTTGCTAAATTTACTAGGCCTTACTTTATACAAGGCCTCATTACATCTTAAACTTTAATTAGGCTTTTAGCAACAACTTATAGCTTAATATCTAAACAAATACAGAAAAAAACACTTCATCAAATCTTCAGAGAGCCTTCAGCAAACACTTTTATCACACAGACGTACTTTTCAGCTGCCACAACCCAGAGTTCAGAGCACTTTGTTCTAGCCTTCCAGGGAGGCTCATTTGCAAAGTTCAGCTCCAGCTCTGAGTTCAGCTTTTAGCCCCATTCCCCTAGAAATCAGTAGTGTAACTAAGGGAGATGAACTGGGCACCAGGCCTGGGTGCTTTTCGGGGGGACTGTAAAAATAGCAGTCTGCCACTGATGCCCGAGGCAAAAAAGGGCCAATTTCTCCTGATTTTTTCCTTCCTTTTTTTGTAACATGATCACTTCATGCCATCCCCAATCACAACTGCATATCGTGAGGCATTTTTCAGAGTCCAAACAGGGAAGCTGAGGATGAAGATAAAAGCAAAACCTAGCCCGTCCTATGCACCTCATCAGCCCACCCTATACTCCTAGTCCACCCTATGCACCTAGCCCACCCAATGCACCCCATCGGCCCATCCTACACACCTCATTGGCCCACCCTATGCACGTAGCCCACCCTACGCACCTCATCGGCACATCCTATGCACTTAGCTCGCTCTATGCACCTCATCGGCACATCCTGTACACCTAGCCCACCCTGTGCACCTCATCAGCACATCTTATGCACTGAGCCCACCCTATGCACCTCATAGCTCATCTTCTGCTCCTAGCCCATCCAATGCACCTCATCAGCCCATCCTATGCACCTCATTGGCCCACCCTATGCACCTCATCGGCTGCCCAGTGCTATGGCATGGATGGAGCATGTGTGTGTGCATGCATGCATGTGTTTCTGCCCCTTTGTATGCAGATCTGAGGAGGATGCCTTCCTGCTCCATTGGCAATTTATAAAATATTTGCTGCAAAGCTTAAGTTTTCATGCAAGCACCAATACTCACATCAGGTAGGGCTGGCGGGGCCCTCTGGATGTCCCACCTAGTCCACCTCCCTGTTGAAGGCAGGATCATGCCTGTCTAAAGCATCCTAGACAAGTATTTGTCTATCCCCTTCCTAAAACTACACACTCTCACCCTGTCACACAGTGAAGAGGCCCTTTGCCCCAAAACACCAAGAACCCCCTAGTCTCCCAGAAGGGATGAAACATAATCCCTGTCCTAGCCCTTGGAGGGCTGTTAAAACCCCCCAAGGACTTCAGCCACCTGCATGTGCTTTCAGCACGACCCAGGCTCCTTTCTCCGGGCAAGAACAAGGGCATTAATTGCCTAAGGCTGATTGGCTACAGCAGCTTGGTTGCTTAACGTGGCCTCTCAGGCCCTCCTCCTTGCAGAAAAACCAATGTATGTACTGTAACTCTCTGGTCTTTGTCCAAGGGGACTTCATGCCAGCAGAGAGGCACTGGCCATGAAATGAGGCCTCCCCAGCTTTGGGGGCCAGGGCTGGGAAGTGTCAACTTTTGCCCCCCCCCCCGCCAAAGCGGCACTGAGCAGCGACGGGGATGCGGTTTTTCCTTCAATATGTCGCCTGCTTCTTTGCCTTCTTCTCCGCTGGGTTTCTGATCACGGCGGCCTGGACAGACTGCTGGATGGTGAACATCGATGACTTGCTGGAGGTAAGGCCGGGATGAGGACCAACAGTGCTCCCAACCAAGTGCTTCTGGGGGAGGTGGGGTGGGGTATGAGGTGCCTAAAAACTCCCCCTGGTATCATTGCTTTGCTGGTTGGAGCATTTCCCCCTCTTGTCTTGGGGGGACAGACAGCCTGGAGAGCGGCATCTGGTTTAGGGAACTGCTGACTGTGATAAACTTTACTGCACGGGATCTGCCCTTGGAAAACCCTCCAGGCTTTGATAGCGCTACTCCGGATTGACCCTGGAGTCCCATTTCCCCATGGTTTCCCAGTATGCAGAAGCGGAGTAGTTTTGTCCTGTCGATTCTGTAGGACAAAGAGTCCAAACTTGCTCCTAGGATGCCTGGGGCTCTCAGAGCCGATATACCCTGGAAGATGTCAGTGCATTTGCAAATATGAAGTGCCTCCGAAAGCCCGGCAGCGACAGCTAGGGCTAAAGGAGCTGGGGCATTTCCAACATTGTGCTCTTTGCAAAAGCCCCTGCTTTGCATAAGCAGGATGAAAGTGCTCCCATCTTTCCAGCTGAAATCTTTGCTTGCTCATTAATCAATGAAATAAAAAATGAAATGAAATCAAAAGGGTTTCCCTGGATTGATGCGGCAGCTTCAGAGGTGAGAATCTGGCGTTTCATTGAGGAGCACAAGGCAAGGGCCTAAACAAAGAGAGATCCAGATGCACTGGCTGGATCAGACCTGAGCCTGCATGTATTACACGTCTTAAAGGCTTTACGTTCCCAGCTGACAGCAGGAGGGTGAAACAAAACAAGACCAAATGGCAGGGAAAAGATGTTTTCCCCTAACAATGAGATAAATCTGAACAATCCCTGTGCTCACATCTGGTACTATGGCAACTGAAATGCATAGTTATATATCCACCGATATTACATGTTATCGTTGATACGCCAGGTAACGAGACGAAACCAAAGGATGGTTGATTGTTTTGCTCAGCATGCCTGAGTGTTAAGCTTATATAGATTTAAGGAGCAGTCCCCACAAGGGATCTTGGAGGTTTTGAAGACCCAGGTAGACAAAGCCTCAGCTGGGATAATGTAGTTGGGGCTGGTCCTGCTTGGAGCAGGGGGTCGGACTGGATGTGACCTCCTGGGGTCCCTTCACACCCTCCTTTTTTATGAGTCTAAGTGTCAGTAGACTTTATCCACCGATGCCCACTCAGGATCTGGCCTTGAACAGGAGAAATCAAAAGTCCTCACCAGCTTTTGTCCTTCCCATTTCTGCCGAGTGTGCTGTGTCCTTGACCCAGCAAAGGAAATGCAGGGGGCAGTGGAGCAGCCCACGAAGTATTGAGACAAAGCTCCTCAATCTCTTGGGCTACAGTTCCAACGTACTTTCCGGGCCTTGCTTTTTAGTACGAGTTAAGGAGGGAACCGCTGGCTCTTTCCAAGCAACACAGCGATGATGAGTAATCCAGTGCATTAACAGAGGTGGTTTAACCTTGTGTTCCCAGCACAAAGGCACCTCCGTCCGGGGCTCCTCTGAGTGCTCCGTTAACACGGGGTTTCGGTTGACACCCGGCCCTCGTCTCACAGACCTGCCCTGAGCGTGACTATCAGATGAGCTCATCAGGTGCCCTTGGTGTTAATACCTGATGGGATGAGCTCCCTAATGCCACTAATGAGCCCATTGCCTTGCCGAATACGGGCACACGGGTAGATGACCAATGGCTGGGTGAGCTGGAAGTGGCAGTGCTGGTGGGTGCAGAGGAGGAAGAATCCCTCGCCTTTTGGTTTGTAGGGGAAAGACCTGTAGTGTCTGAGAGACTCTCGTGGCTTTTACTCTGCCTGGCTAGTGTGTGCTAGTGTGAGCATCACTACGCTCCCAGGCGGGTGTGCAGAGCAGCGCCGGAGGGGCTGGGTGCACTTGGGTAAATAGGATTATGCAAACCGTGCACTAGAAGCTGCTCTCTCAGGAGCAGAAAAAGTCCCTGGTGCAGCCGGCTTTGGCGTTATGACCATCACCCCTACTTTCTCTTCTCGCAGACTCATGTCACAGAGCACTTGGAGTCCACCAATAACAGTTATCTGGTTCACAGGGAACCGGCTCAAAAGTACTTGATTTTCCAGGTGGATTTTGGAGCCGTTCCAGACAATATTCAACTGGATTAGTAGGTTTGCATGTCTTCGACCAGGGGGCAGCAACCCCAGCCCGGGTCAGCCCACGTGGCTGGATGGTGCTTGCCCACGTGGCCCGCAATGACCATCCTGGTGTGCTGCCTGCACGCACTCATGCTGTCTTTCTTCAGGTGGGTACAAAGTGCCAGGGCCTGTGGTGGGAATGCATCACAAGCGTCTTTGATGGGATTCAAACCTGCGATGAATATGGCTCTATGCTGGCCGAGCACCCCGGTACATAGCCTTCAGGTTTCCTTCATAAGCTACAGAGCATTTTGTATCCTCATCCTCATCCCCTCCCTCCCTGGGCAGTTTAGACATGGTGCTATTGTGGTGCTATTTAAACAGCGAGGTTTCAGCCAAATCCATGGGCTTTGATCAGGTCCTACAGCAGCTTTGGCCTTCAGCCTTAGCTTCAGCATCATGCTCCGATTTCTCTTTCTTGAGAAGGACCCAAAAGAGCCTATAAATGTAAAAGAAAATGGCTCAGTCATGATGACGGGCATGACAGAAAGCCGCTTGGGGCCTCCAAAGCAGCATGCAGAGTCAAAAACACCCAGAGCTCTTCCGCTGTAACAAGGTCATTTGATGCAGCAAATTTCCAGTGACCACATTGCATTGCTCGAGCAATGCAGCGTGCATGGTGGTGATAAAAGAAAATTAACACCCTTCAGCTTCCACCCCAAAAAAAGATTGGTTTGGGCCTTTAACAGAATTCATGTGGCTTTGATTTCCCCCTGTGCAAGTCAGAAGAGCCCAGCTAAGGCTCAGCTTCCCCATCCAGCCCTGACTGCAGCTCATCTTTCCGTTCTGGTATTGAAAGAAGTAGTGGGCTTCAGAGTCGCAGAAGCCTCAAGTCTTTGATCTGCCACAATTGCATTTAAATCTGAAAGGCACTGGGCCCCCGGCAGTGGGAAGAGTCCAGCTTTTGGCTTGCTTTCTTCTGCTTTGCAACAAAAAAATGTGACATTTTCCCCAGTACTTTGTTTTGTTTCACTGGGGAGAGCCCCCGTTCCTGGGCAAAAATGAGAGCCGGTGGCTCAGATAGTGCGAGAAAATGTGAATTCACCCACTGAAGCCTAACCAAATATTTGGAAGCGTTTAGGTGAACAAAAGGATCATGTTTTTGCAACAGAGCTTGAAAGACACAAATCCACTCCTTTTGACATTTATGTCTGAGCTCTAGGGAATATGCAGCCTTCTTCCCTGTTTGAGTTTCTCTTTTGCCAAGAGGTTGCTGCAGCACTACGAGCGTCTCCAGGTCTGCCTGTGTCTGACAGGTGCATGGGGCTGGCATGGCTAAGGCATGTTAGCTTCCATAGCCCACATCACACAAGGCAGGGAGGGCACCGCCACCTTAGACTACCCTGACTGATCAGGTATCCCTTGGGGTTGACTGGGGGCAGCAGGAGGAGATGTAAACTCATTCCTCAAGAGTTAGGGTGAGATGCACGAACCCTCCTGGTGCTACCCCACCCTACCCCAGTCTAAATACCAGTGCTGGGAGTGCCCACGGTCTGGGAATCACCTTCAGGATGTTCCCTTAAAAATTTCAGAGGGACCCAAATCAAACCCTGGAACCAAAAGCACTTTGAAAACCTGCTTTTTGATGTTTGGTTAATTGGATCCACTTGCCCACCCGTGACCATAGATGGCCGTTGCTTATTGCTATGGCCCCAATCATCTGCTCATGAACGCTGCATGGACAACACGTGTCTACTCACCCGTCTTTTCTAGCCTGTTTCTTTCCCCTCCCCAGGCAAGGTCTGTACTGTAGCTTGGTAAAGAGTAGAGGTATAACTTGTGTGTGAGCTCGATGCCGAATTATATAGGACTGAATTAAGCACAGGCTCAGACCTGTTCAATTTAAACCTTTTATTGTTTCACAAAGTCATAAACTAAAGGAGGTCTGTTGGTTCACGAGGTTCCCAAATCGAGCCCTTGCTCTCTAACCCGGAGGCTAGGTGCGGCTGCCTGATTCAGTAGTCTCAGAACTGGTCAACAGCTCATTTAAAAGGAGTCCCTTATCTTTTTTTAGGCAAAAGATACAAAACTGTCCCCATGGTGGAAGTGAGGCATCTAACATAACTTTACTATTAGTTATATATGATAACACTTATACATATGCATTTTCTAATTCTTACTTCTATTGGTTATTTAGTTAACTTATCTATATTATAATATCAGGTGATACGCTTTGTATTATAATCATTACGCTTCTTATGTTAATTCTTAATGACCTTTATATTTCTTATGCTAATTTTCTATAACCTAAATACATTATTCATCTATATGTTTTGCTGGTTTTTGCAGGGTTAAAATGTCAAAACTGACATAATTTGCGGTTGTTTTTTCGTCATTGCGGTTTAGCCATGCAGTTTCCTATTCTTAACAATGTAAGCGGCATGTCTGCTATTTTTATCATTGTTTAAAGGTCAGAAGTTCAGTATTTTCATCTAAGGGTCAGAAAGTGATTACTGATTTTTTTGCAAAAATCTTGTTGGTCTAACAAAATATTATCTCTACGACGAGTCCCGATTGCCTTTTCCTCTAGACCAGTACAGCTACAACCTGAATATTGGATATATAAAAGAGCTGAAGGATAACTATAAGCCTGCCTATGCAGTTGCCATCCTCCAAGGTGCACATAGCAGCGTATGGGTGAAATCTAAGAGAATAATGTGGCTGTTTAGAAAAATAGGCTGATTTTGGCATAAGGAATTTAAGTATTTCACCTTAAGGTGCTCTCAGCTGAGCTCTCCAAAAACCTCTCTCCTCTGTCTGAATATTGCTGCCAAGTGGCAGAGATCCCCTGGGATAGGATTTCATTCAGTACAGGCCGGCCTCAATTTACATGGCGGTTACGTTTTCGAAAAAACACCGCGCAAACAGAAATCGCCTAAAAAGATACACAGTTAGTTGGCCGTGCATAACTGAAATCATGCCAAAAAAAATACTGTGTAAATTGAGGCCTGACTGTACTGCACTCCATCCCCGCTGTGTAAAAGTGAATCCGCACCATGTACAAAAAAGAAAGGGTTACAATGAATTGACTGAAACTGTGCAAAAAATACCGTATACATCAAGGACTGACTGTACCCCGTCATACCCTGCTCCCTTATTTTCAAGGAGCCAGGTTTTCACTCCAGGAAAGGGCTGCTGGTGAAACCTGGTGCTCCATCGCCTCCGATTTCTTGCTGTCTTTTCCTTGCGCCGTCCCGTCCTGCTCCTGCGCTGCAGTGAAGCTGGTGCTGACCCGAGCCATGATGATCACAGCCGACATCTTGGCAGGATTCGGATTCACCTTCCTGCTGCTGGGTCAAGTTCCTCACCGACGAGCCCAACATCAAGCTGGTGTCGGGGGTTACGCTGCTCACGGCAGGCGTGTGCCCAAGGCAGCCGTGCAGCCACGGACGGCGTTAAGGACAGCGGAGGTGCATGCAGGCCTTCCCTGGGATTCGCAAGAGAGCAGGTGCGCGGGGAGCACGGTGGGAAGGGTGCTCCAGCGCTCTTTACAGGAGACGCAGGTGTAGTGCCCGGCTGTGCCACATGTGATCCTAGACGTGTCCCTCAGCCTCCTCGCATGTCATTGCCTTACCTCTAGCGTTGGAATAGCAGCGCTTCCCTCCCTCCCAGCTGAGAAAGACATCAGAGAGAGTGAGGGGCTGAGTGCAGGGCAACCCACAGAACTACAGAAGAGAGATACCATGTCTAGCCCCTCCGCTTTCTTTACGTGACTTCTACCGATAGCAAAATCTCCCTTTATTTCAGCCTGTCCACACTTGAGTCCCAGCCCAAAAGTTAAGAGGTTTATGAATATGTAACATGTTTGGAGATCCAGTTTTGGGCAGCCGAGCGGCTGTTAGAATTAAGCTCGGTGCATTTTGAGAACTTTCTGTTGAAAGTTTCCCCTTTTTTCTGGCAAAATTCAGCATTCACTTGAGAAACGTTGCCAGCGTATTGAAGGCAATGCAGCTCTGAGCAGTGTGCGAGCAATGCTGCCAAGCAGAGGGGCAGGGAGATGGAACTGCCAAGTGTGCAACTGTTCCCTCTTTATCAATACGTAAGGACATACTGAGTGTGTATGTGTGTGTGTATATATATGTATGTGTGCATATATGTACATATATGTGTGATGTGTGTATGTGTGTTATATATGTGTGTGTATATGGGTCTATATATGTTATATGTATATGTGTGTATATATACGTAATGTGTGTATATGTGTCGTGTGTGTATGTATGTGTGCAGGTATACATATGTGTGTGTGTGTGTGTGTGTGTGTGTGTGTATTCCCTCTTTTTACACTGAAATTTTAAAAATTCCCACCAGTCGATGTGTGTATAGCATAGTTGAGAAAGCAAAGCCCTCACATATGAATTTTGCCCTTGAATAATGTGGGGGCACCCTCCAGATGAAGCCAGTGGACACCAAAGGATGCATTGGTCTCAAGCTGCAGCAAGGGAAGTTGAGGTTGGATATTAGGAAAAACCTTCTTGCTGGGAGGCTGGTGAAGCACTGGACCAGGCTCCCCAGAGAGGCGGTGCAATCCTCATCCTTGGAGGTGTTGAAGGCCCGACTAGACTAAGTCTTGTCTGGGATGATGTAGCTGGGGCTGGTCCTGCTTGGAGCAGGGAGTTGGATTAGATGGGACCTCCTGGGGTCCTGTCCAACCCCCCTTGTCTTTGACTGAATCAGGAGACAGTAGAGGGCAACTCATGGAAACTTGACGTATTTAACCGTTCTCTCTGGGGACCTTCTCTCCTGTCCTGCAGGCATCCCAGGCCTCCTTGGCTCGGTGCGGTACGCTATTGGTGTGTATGTGGAGCGCTCCTCTCTGGCCTTGCACAATGTGTTTCTTGGTATCCAGTATAAATTCGGCTGGTCCTGCTGGCTTGGAATGGCTGGGTCGCTGGGATGCTTCCTGTCTGGGGCCGTGCTCACCTGCTGCGTGTATCTCTTCAGAGGTAAGAACCCAGGGCAATACTTAAAAGCAAGGAAGATAGGAAGAATGGTCTCTCTGGAGCATTTGCAGGTGCCCAAAGCAGTGGGATTTTCTTTAGGGCCATGTCTGGAGTGAGTTTGGTCTTTGTGACCACTAGATGCTTGCCATCTCTGCTGAGGCTGTCAGGGTTGCCGATCAGCTTCGAACAGGACCGAGGAGGTTCATTCACTGAAGAGCTAGCAGGCACGACTAGTTCTGGGTCACTACTGCTGCAGCCTATAAAAAACAGACCTCTTCTCTCCATCATCATCATCTGAGATGGTGAAACACAACTCAGTGTCTTCAGCTGTGCAATGGGCACTGTGTTTATTAATGCCTGACCTATCTTTGCGAAGTGCTTTGCAGTCCCCAGCTGGAAGCTGAGGAGCAACGATGGCCTACAATGCCTCGTTAATTGGAAGCGTCCCGGTCCTGTGTCTGGTGGGCAAGTTGCAAATGGAAATGAGGCAGCAGAATAGACACTTAGGGGAGCTTTAGACTCTCCATCATGGGAGGTGTTCAAAAAGACGGTGGAGAGTCACAGGTTGGGGGTGATCTAGGTGTAACTATGCCTGTATTGTACGATGGGGATTTTCCTGGAGATACATTACAGAGAGTGTTACCCCCACCCTTTTCTGCTACTGTGTCAGGGTCTTTTTAAGTCTTCCCAAAACCAATGACTAGGTCACACCAATGCTCTTGCTGGGACTTAAAGCCGGAGGGTCCTGGCTGGAGGGTCTTGCCCCTCTGCTCAGGGTCAAATCGATGCCACATTTGGGGTCAGGAAAGAATTTTACCCCCTGGTCAGATTGGCATGGACTGGGAGGGTTTTACCTTTCTCTGTAGCATGGGTCATGGCCTCTACCCAGGACCTCTTGAGTATGTATTGACAACATTTTATAGAGGCAGGAGGTTGGCTGCTGTGGTTCCCCTGCAATCAGGATTCGCCGTAGAGATGATGTCTTTTATTAGACCAACAAGATTTTTGCAAAAAAAAAAAAAAAAAATTCTTTAATCGTGCTTTACTTGTGGCGGGTTTGGGTGTTTGGTCTGTGTTGTGGGTAGTCTTACATAGATTTAGATGATGGATTTGCCTGGGATGGTTTGCATGGGGCTGATCCTGCATCAGGGAGGGGGTTGGATAAGGGGGCTCCCTTCCAGCCCCATTCCTCTATGACTCCTCTTTCTATCCTTGGCTCTGGGAGGTTTCACTCTTCTCGCTCCCTGAGGAAGATGTTCTCCTGAACTGGCACCACTGTGGCAAACGTGTACTGTCCATCTTCTCAGACAGCCACTGCCCAAATGTGGACACCAGAGTGTGAGGAGCAGAAGAGGGTGAGATAAAGTACTCTGCTCTCAGCTTTCTCTGTACCGTCAGAGCCCGGGACTCTAGTGATTGCAAGACAGATGCTCAGTTCCCACTCAAAGAGATGTGGCAGAAAGAAAAATAATCAACAGCAAGGATGCAACCTCAGAGAATTAAGGACTCCCACTGGGTTGAATACGGAGAGGTGCCAAGCACCTGCTGAGCTAACTCAGTCTGTCAGACTGTGGCTCACAAGGTTTGATGCAAATTAAATCAGCTTCTTACAGGATCAGGCCCTGATATTCTGTATAAAAACCCTCAGACAGTAAGACAGAGCTGGTGTGTGCCTGATAACATGCTGCCAGCCCAGGGAGAAGGGCTTTCGCTAGGAGAAGGAGCTAGTATCTGAAACCTGGGGAGCTGGTCCCTGAGTGCATCCCCTTCATGAGAGCAGCAGTGTGTTCAGGCAGAATAAAAGGGGTTGTATGAAACTCCACCACCGCTGTCAGAGTCTGGAGCCTGTGGATATCCTAGCGGGGAGCACGCTACTAAAGAAGATGCAATCAGCCCTGTGACTTGCCAGCCTCGTCCTTCTGCATTTTGCAAGCTTTAAACCGTCCCCTGCAATAAGCTTGGTCTTCAAGATGGGCTGAAACCAGGAGAGGAGCTTTATCTGACCTGGGAAAACAAAGGCACTCTTCATGCCCTGATGCTTTGCAGCTCAAAAATGCTTTAAGAAATGCCGAGAGAAGGAAAAGATGAGCGCAGGAGGAATAAAGCAGGTGTGATTCAGTCGCTGAGCCTGCCGAGAGCAGATGCGAAGGTATGGAAGAGAAAGCAATGCAAGTCACCCTCCAGCTGTTTCTCCGTGAAGGTGTGCACCTGTGAGTGTACACAACAGGGAGAGAAGGCAATACTGCATCCAAAATCATCCTTTTTGCTCCTGTGGTTCAAACCGCTGGAGACCACCTGGTTGCAAAAGAGGTTTAATAACTGCCACAAAAGGGAGGGACTTGGGGCTACACCAAGCACGTTTTCACAGCTCAGGCCAGACTGGGCCATTTCACTGGGCTACAAGACCCACGATCCCCTGATCCTAGGACTTAGGACCATCGGGCTAGAGGGGACCTTAGGGACCACCAAGTTCAGCCCCCTGCTCAGATGCAGGAAGTGCTGTTCCCCACATCCCAGACCCACGCCTGCCCAGCCTCTGCTTGGAAACTTCCTGTGGTGGGCCAGTAGGGGGCGCTCCTGTGTTGAGCCGCCCACCTCCCTGCGCCCGACCACCTGCCAGGCTCCGAATGCCTCCCTGGGGACGCCTCACGTCTGGCCGCCCCCTCTCCCGGAGCACACTCGCTAGTCTGGAGGTAACGTGCTGCCACCACCCCGAGAAGGGACTGTCTCGGCCCTGTGTCCTCGGGAAAACACAGGCCTAATGTCCGATGGGTACTCGACCCAGTACAGGCACTTGGGGCACTTCCCCAAGTCAGGGGGCAAAAAGCAAAGTCTCCCTTAGCCGCAGACCTAAGGGGTCTCTTAGGCATAATTTAGACCCACCCCTCAATAAGCCTCCCACACCAGTCAGAAAGGAGAACTTTATTGATTACAAGGGGTAGGGGAAACTAGGGTACAGGATTGAGCAATATCTTAGAAATCCTAAAGAGCAAACAGTGTGGGTGAGGTAGCCTTTTGATCACGCATCTGTGTTACTGCCAGCTAGATATCTAATCCGATTGAGTAGCTCACTCACAAGCATCTTCCAGAGGCCGATGCAATTCCCCTCTGTAAGCTGGCGGTTTCTAGCTAGTGAGTTTGGGGGAGAAAGCCAATTTTAGATGGTCGTGCTCCTCTGTGTCCCCTGCATGGCTGCTGCTTCACCTCATGGCCGAAGAGAGAGCCCGCCTCACTTCCCCCCCAACCTATATAGCCCCCGTGACCTCATTCACCTGGGCCAGTGGAGGTCAGCCCCGGTTGGCTGTCAGCCAACCCATTTGAAATACATCACCTGTCACCCGGCAGATCCCAGCTCCCCAGGTAGATGCCCCCCACCCAGGTCATTGATGCCAGTCCTGTGGGCAGAGGGGGCAGGTTTCCCCCCCCAGGACTGCAGCCAGCTCAGGTTCCCTACAGAGACAGGCGAGGGTGGGGTCCCCTGTGTGCAAGGCCCACCCTCATCAAATGGATGCAGCCCAGAGATTTTAGTCACAGTGTCACAGGGCAGAGATTTCTGGGGAGAAACCAAGGTGGCTTTCTGCCATGGAGATGCCCCCACGCTGGCGGGGGAGCTGGGTTAGCTGCCACACAGGTAAACACTGGAGAAGGTGTGTTCCTCTGGTGCTATCGCCTCTCCAACAAATGCAGATCTGTTCGCTGTCCCGAGACTCATCCAAGGGCAGGGAAAGACCAAGGCAACGCAGGCTGTGCTAGCCTAACCCAATTGAAAGCCCAGACACTGATAGATGATGTTGTTGTAATGTTTGTCCTCCCAACCACCATCCTCATCCTGATGCTCCAAAGACCAAACAAGCTTAAAAAAATGCTTTTTCTCCAAGCCCCTTTTATTTTTCCTGTTGTATTTTGTTAGGCTGGGGACAGTTGCCTCCTCACTATGGATTTTTCTATAACATTTTTAAGTGTGAATAAATGGTTGTATATGCTAAAGGGGCAGTGGGTGTGCATCCAGTGTGTAGCAAATGCTGCCTTAACTCACACTGCATCATCCGGGGTTGTAAAAGTGTGTGGATGCAAAACCAATCTGTAAGAAACAGGGACCGGCGGGATCTAGGCCATTTGGGATGAGAGTGGAATAAAGTTTAACTGTGCAAAGTTCAGTCCAAGGCATCTTCAAGGGACCTCACCATTGCCTCGAGGTGCTGGGGGACAAGTTGCATGGCTGAGGTTAGCGGTCTATAAAAATTGGTCCTATGCCACATTCCTTCCCAATCTGAACCTTGCTTGGTTCGCCTGGTTATTTGATCACTCGTTGGCTTCAGTCTGTGCTACTGTGAGTCTGCTGATGGATTTGATCCTAACGGTAACGTTGATTTGGTGATGGCAGTGCTGGATTTTTCTGAGCTTTCCTGAACTTCCAGTTGGTTAGTTGGGATTGGAATTGGTTTTAATTTGCCCGCGTTAATTTTCAGTGCAATTCATTAAACAAAAAACACAATAAAAGTTTTTTGGTGTTTTTTTTACTTTCAAAACAACACTGAAGCTAGGATGTCAAAAGGTCACTGGATAAGGTCATAGAGGTGTAGGCTTCTTTTGCTCACCTTCCAAATTCAAACCCATGCCCTTCACACCTATTTTTTTTTTGCGGGGGGGTGTCATGTCTCAGGAGCATTATGCCTGTCCTGAGGTTAACACGAATGTGTAGAAAGATGACGCGTGTCTTCGTGGGATATACCGCCCGCAAGAAGGCTGATCTCTCTTGCTGATGGGACAACAGACCCTTATCAAAAAACAGCCTTTCTGTCTGATAGAGCCATTAATTTGTCCGCTCAGGGGTGGCAAGTCATTCTTCAGCATTGGTAGGGCATGCTCAGCCCCCTCTGCTGCTTAGGGACCTTTTGAAGAGTCTTATATTTTGTTTGGGCTCCATCTAATCCAGTGGCGTTTAACCTTTTTTCATTTGCGGACCCCTACAAATTTTCAAATGGAGGTGCAGACCCTTTGAATGGTAAGTGTGGGTATTATTCACATACTTTTTGATTGAGCCTAGCCATCTTTCGGGGACCCCGTAGACATAGTCTAAAGACCCCCAGAGGCCACAGGATGAAAACCACTGGTCGAATCTATTTCCATTTCCAGGGCACTGCCAGGTTGGACTAGGGTTTGGCTGTTCCTGGGATTTAAGATTTTTTGGTCTGCTTGTGTCATAGTCACTCCTTAAAATGCAGGTGCCTGGTCACCTATTTCCCCTGAACACTGCTGGGCTAATCAAGCAGCCAAGCTGTCTCCTAAGACATCAGGATCCTCTTCTATGGGAATGCCCTTTCTCTCCCTTTCGAGCTCAAGGTCTCAGTCCTCCCAATCAACTGGATCAATCATTTGATGGTTTTTGCCCTTAGCCATTTTCATACCAGGCTTTCATCCCATGCAGGTAACTAAGCCCCGAAACATCTGCCTGGAATAAGAAGAAATAATAGCTCCTAGGAGGGTGGTCAGCAGCGTGCTGGGGACCACGGGTCTCTGTGCTCAGCTCCCCGGATTGATCTCAGGGGCTGAGCCCATTTGCAACGCTCAAGGCAGGAAAGGGGTGAGCAGCAGGAGCCCGGCGCTCAGCCACAAACTTCTTGGAGGAGCTGGACTGGATAAGGGACCCCCCAAAACAGTCTGCTGTGTGTAGACCCTACTTTCCCCTCTGATCAGCGCTGGGGAGGCCACATCTGGAGTCCTGTGTCCAGCTGTGGGCCCCCACTGCAGAAAGGATGTGGACACGTTGGAGAGAGTCCAGTGGAGGGCAATGGAAATGGTTGTGGGGCTGGGGACAGGACTGGTGAGGAGAGGCTGAGGGAAATGGGCTGACTGAGTCTGCAGAAGAGAAGACCGAGGGGGATTGAATAGCAGCCGTCACCTCCCTGCCGGGGGGCTGCACAGAGGCTGGAGCTGGACTGGTCTCGGTAGGGGTAGATGACAGGACAAGGAGCAATGGGCTCAAGCTGCAGCAAGGGAAGTTGAGGTTGGATATTAACTCTTTAACTGGGAAGGTGGTGAAGCACTGGGACAGGTTACCCAGGGAGGCAGAGGAGTTTCCATCCTTGGAGGTTTTGAAGACCCGGGTAGACCAAGCCTTGGCTGGGACAATGCAATTGGGGCTGGTCCCCCTTGAAGCAGGGGCTGGACTAGATGTGACCTCCTGAGGTCCCTTCGACCCTCGTTTTCTAGGATTGTGTGATACTTGGGAATGGTCAAGATGGGCTTAATGAGCAGAGCAGCTCTTCCCCCAGCCCTGCCTAGCAGCAACTGGGGTAAAACTCCAGGCAGGGGTTGGGGGGGGAGGGGAAGCCCCTCCAACAGGCTCCTTAACAATAGCTTGGCAAGAAGATCCCATGGGATGGGGAGAAAACTGAAATTATCAGGTCCTTGGGAGGATCAGGAGCCGGTGTCCTATTGGGCCAAGGTGCTGTGACAGCCCCCGAGAGACAGGATGATGGATCAAACCCGTCACACGTACCTTAGGACGGGAAGTGACCTGATGTAGGTCCTTTTGGTAGGTAAAGACCGGTCAGCGGATGCAAATATTGATAGCTGGCAAATCACCTCCCTGATTAGTTTTTCTCCACTCTTTCCAAACAGATATTGATTTCCCATTGCAATGCACACCAGGTCATAGTTTTCTAATAAAATGCTGACACCTGCATGGCCCATTTTCTTCCTGCCATATTTCAGCCTCCCCACCATCTTCATCAGCTTCAATTAGCCACAGAAATAATGTCCTTTGCTCTGATACTTTAGGAAGAAACAATTCACCGATTTGGATGGCTTATTTTATAATATACAGATCCCTTCCTCTCACCCCCACCCATGTTCATGCAATGTTTGTAGTTGGCTGGGGGGGCCTTGACTAGGAGGTGGATCCAGAAAGTAGGATTTTTCTTAATCAGAGAAATCCTAGAGTCATGGGGCTGGCAGGGAGCTGGTCATGTCCAGTCCAACCCCTGCCTGAGGCAGGATCAGCCCCGTCCACATCCATCATCTAAACTCTACATAAGACTACCATCAGCCCTACCGCAAACGCAAGACATCACACCTATCTGCCCCCGGTAAAGCAGGGGAGACAACCCCCACCAAGACTGCACCGTTCTTATTTTATGGGGCCATTTTATGGTGGAAAATTCCTTCCTGACCCCAAATGTGGCAATGGCCTGACTCCGAGCAGAGGAACAAGACCCTCCAGCTAGAAATCGCAGGCTTTAAATCCTAGCATTGGCACAGCCCAGTCCCCATCCCCAGCCTGGGCTCCAGCCAGCAGCCGATGCCTCGGGGGGAGGCTTAAAAGAATACAAAAATAAAATAAAAATAAACCCAACGTGTCACCTGTAGCAGTAAGTGCACTTAATGTTTTAGAAAGGGGAGGAACGAAGCCCACTCTCTGAACTCTGCATCATTTCTAGTCCCTCCTGCAGGCTTTTCCCAGAGGGAGAGGACACTTAAAGTTTTGCTCGGTTAGCAGGGGACCTGCCGTACTGGAGGTAATGTCCCTCCTGGCAGCAAGGAGGAGATGGCAGCCGCGCAAATAGGAACAAGCTCTTGGAAGAGATTTGATCCTAGAGGTAGGAAAGCAGTGCTCTGCTGATGACTAGTGCCAGACCCCCTGCCTCTCTTCTGCAAGGCCCAGGAGATGTTGCCATGTGCTTTAGATGTACTTGAATTTTAAGCCTTTCCTTAAGGCTTTCAAGGGATGGGATGGGCAGGGAAGGGAGCAACTATTCAGGCTGAGACCCAAGCCTTGCAGATTCATAAGCAAAGATGAGGTCATGGCCATTAATAGAACGAGTAAGGGCCAGACTCTTAGCACCTTACTTCTTTAAAGGGGAAAACTACAGGCTTCCTCTGTGCCTGGGGCCCCAGAGGCCTGAGCTCCTCCTGTAGCATTTTGAAATAATGGGCAAACGCACAATAATAATGAATCATGACAACCCTTCAGGGTGCTTCTTTGCAAGGCTGTGAATGCAGGCTCTCCTGGCAGGCAGGACCTGTTATGCCCATTTTACAGCTTAGCCCATTTTATTGAGTTCAGCCAGATTCACCAAGGGATGTGCTTGGAGGAAAGGGGCATCAGTCACTATTGAGCCTGGGGCTGAGGGGCACGGCCTCTGCATCACAGCTGGAGGCTGCAAGAGAGAGAGAAGCAGGGGAAAACCCTGGTCAAACCTAGTTCATTCTGCTTTCCAGCCTCCGCTCTCCACCCCTGTGTGACAGGAGATTGGGCAAGCTGGGCCTGGTCTCACCCAGTCCACGGCAGCTCTTATAGAGCAGGAAACTGAAGCAGAAACACAAGTGTCTTGCCCAAGGCCATAGAAAGCATCAGTGTCAGAGCTGGGGATAGGCTAGAGGGGCTCCTGGGTCCCAGTCCAATGCTCACACCAGCAACCTCATCCCTTTTCAAAGCCTGCTGCACCAGGCAGGCCCCGGAGCTGTGCAGGAGCACACGATCTGGAAACGGGAGCTCGCTGCTCAATTCGCATCTTGGCTTGGACCGAAAAACAGCAATGAAAATATGTCTTACATCCTCTGCGGCTCGGGGTCAGGCTCGGGCTCAAGAAAGCTCCCGGGGGGGCTGGGATTCATGCAGTTAAAGCATAGATGCAGGACAGGGCCCACTCTGCAAAGGGCTTCGTTGCAAGACATCCTGCCCTTCGGGGCTTGAGGAAGCAGCTGCCTAGACCTGCCTGGCAAAGTGGAGCTCCAGGCCTCATGGGCACGTAGCAGGTTTCCTCAAACAAACCCTCGAGACCGGACCCCAGGCCTTTCAGATGGAGGGAGACCGGAGGAACGAGAGCATCTCCTCTCTGGAGTTTTCTCCCCCTTGCAATCTGCTCATCATCCACGACTGATTTCCCACGCTGGAAACCTCCCCCTGAGATGCCCAGCCCGGGTAGGATATTGCTCCCTTTTGCTTCAGACCCAGAGGGCAGCTGTGGCTTTCCCACGCAGCGCATGACTCTATTATTCACTTCTCGAAGGCAGGGAGGCAGCGAAGGCCGAACAATGCCGCTCTCCCGTTGGTCCGTACTTTCACTCCTGATAGACACCAAGGCAATTAGCCCAGCTCATTATTTACCCACTATCAAGACTTGTTGGCAGTGGATTTGTTTTCTAATGTGATTTGCCATCTCTGCTTCCAGTTAATGCACAGTGTAAATTATGGGGCGAGTGTTGGTTGGAGGGCATAACAGAGTGCTCTCAGCACCATTACGGCCGAAAGGGACGGACTTCTACGCCGATGCATAAAAACAAATGGCTCCTCTTCCCTGGTCACTTCTGGAAACGCACAGCAGACTATTAGACCCTGCCATTCATTAGGATCAGAGTGCCACGTGGGGTTACCGTCAGCACAAAGCAAAGCTACAGCTCTTGCAGGGGTAGGAAGAGTCCCTGGGGAACCGAAGGGACTCCTGTTGCTTGGGGAGTGGTGGGAAGGGTCCAGGATGGGTGTAGAAAGGCTCCTGCAGATCAGCTTCTGCAGGGCTAAATACTCTTGTGAGGAAATAGCCCCATTTCGCAGATGGGGAAGCTGAGGCACAGGGAGGCAGCACAACCAAGGACACCCATTGGATCAGTGGCGAAGCCAGCACTAGATCGGAGGTTGCTGCCTCCCTAGATGAGGAGCTCACAGCTTTGCATTGAGCAGGTCACCTATATCCAGCTGGCCGGGGTGGTGCTGGGAGGACTCTCATGCTGTTCGACCCTCAGCACACACCGAGCCCTGCCTGACTGCGCACCAGGCTCGCCTGCTCTCGGGGAGCTCCGTGCACCGGCACCGAATGGCTAATACTCACACCAGCCCCCCCAGCGCTCCCAAAATACAGGAGAGGATCCTGACTTGGCTTGGTGTTTGCACGGAGTTGCTCAGTGCCCAGCAGCAGCCGTGCAGGGTTTCTCATCTGCTTCCACACACCCCCACCATCCTCACAGTGCCCAGAGAAGCCGAGCCCAGCACTCTTCACAGGTTTCAGGGCTGACCTGGTTTTCAGGCCCTGAGCCCAGACGAGGCACCTTGCCTCTGAGGTCAGCCGGCGAAGGACAGACAGACAGCCGGGTCCCTACAACCTCAGCTTGGTGGCCAAGCCAGGCTGGGGCAGCTCATGCCTACAACCCCTCTAACCCCATTGCAGCTCTCCTGCAGCTGGGCTCGCTCACCTCAGCAGGCACCATCTGACCCAGCCCAGCCACCTGGGCCACGTCATTCAAGAAGGGCAGCTTGGCCCCAGACTCCTTAGTCCTTAAAGCCTTTGGTCACCTTTTATGGGCCCCTTTTCCTCCAGGGGATGGGAGACAAAAGCACCCCCACGTGAGCCCTTTGGGTGCCCGGCCCTTTCCCATTTGCTCTCGGCTGGAGCTTGCACTTTTGCGGAGCTGCGAAAGGACAGTGCTCGTGTAGGTTGCATGTAGGAGAGCTTCTACAATCTGTGCCTGATGAAGGGTGCCTGTGCCCGAAGCTTGCAATTTGTTTTGCAAATGTCTGGTTGGCCTAATAAAGCATATCACTTCTGCCATGAGTTTTGATTCCTATATGTTGCCACATGCATGTGAATACAGTTAGAAGCTTCTCTCTGGGATGTCTTATGCCTTGCTGTCTGTTCCCCCCATCGCCCCTGCAGATTCACTGGGCTAAGGCTTGCTTTAAATCATGTTATTTAAAGCACACCAGCCTGACACAGCTCAGACTGAAACCCCACTAGGAGCACAGCAAAATGATCCTCAGCTGCCATCAATGCTACATAAAAACATGGACATGGACTGGGTCAGACCCTGGGTCCATCTTGCTCAGTCTCCTGTGTCACTGCCCTTGCCTACGGTGGGTGAACAGACCTGCCTTGAGTCCGTTTTAAACTTTCCACCTGGTAGTTTCATGCTGTGACCCCTTGTTCCTGGTCTGGTGAGAAAGTCTATAATAAATCCCTATTGACTCTTCCCTGTTTTGTGAACCCTTCCCTCTGAAGCATGCCCTTAATGTTGACGGGCACACGACTTCCTCTCTGATTACTCATTATATTACTGGCCCGCTGGCTGGGCATTTTGAAGCCTTTCTGGCAAAATTTAGAAGGCTCCTGTCCCTGAACCTTGGGGCGCAGGGACTCCGACTGATGAAGGGTATGAAAGCTTGGGGCTCGTTAGCCGCTCCAACAATATAATCAGAAGGTGACTTTTGGTGAAATTAAAAAGGCAGGGACTTATTTTGAACCAAGCAATTAATAAGCAGCAGACAATCATGTTTTATGCAGCATGTAATGCAGACAACCTGTGGAGCTCCTCACTGCCAGGGGTCATTGCGGCAAATGTGCTGGCTGGCTTACAGAAAACGATGTGTGAATTTAATGCCTGCTCCGAGGCAATGCAAGCTCTGATGACAAATGTCATTTAGGATCGAACTTCAGGGCATAAACCGGAGGGGTGGCGCGGAGGAGGTGACACACTGGGCCTGATCCTGAGAGAACGGGGCCACCTCCAGCTCCTGTTGAGGGCAAGAGGCCGCTCAGGAGCGACACGGTGATAGAGCAGAGAGGCCCGGGGGTGAGCGGGTGGAGGGTGAGAAGAGCTCAGGGCCCCTGAAGCTGTGACTGACCCTGTGAACACCACTAGTGCTGCCTTCCTGGGTCCCGTGCACATGACTTCTTCTTGCTGCTTGTACTCTTACCCCAGGCACAGGCGCCGGTTTTGCTACAGCTGTGTTTATGACCTCCTGTACACGAGTCAAGCATTTGAACAGCTGCTAACAGAAGGTTTTATGGGGACCATTTGCCTGAACAGAGATTTCTTCTCTCGGACTGTGCCATTATCCTGCCGCTGTTTCTGCAAAATCCCTAATGGGTTTACACTCCCCCGGCTCTGCGGGGTGGGGCGGTGCTTCTCTCTCATGCAGGTGGGGCCTGGGGCAGAGAGCTGGTTGTATGACTGGGCTTTGGAAGGAGCAAAGGAAGTCACTGATTTAACAAGCAGCAGAAGCCAGGTGTTTTGGTTCCTGCTCCGGCGTCCTAGCCATCCTTCTGGACCTTAAATGTGGGAGGGTGCAACTCGGAGAGGAACAGCGAGGAAAACCCTGATCAGAGCCGCTCTCTGACCCCGGGGGTGCAGCTACACGTGTGCATTTACTGCGCAGTAACCAAAATCGTTGCGCAGTACAGGCACATGTCTACATGTGCATGCCCCTACTGCACAATAAATATGGCGACTTATGCTGACTTGAGTGTAAAGTTGATACCCGCATCGTGCAGGTATCAAATTTATATCCAATTATTTACTGCACAGTAATGCATGTGGAGACGCCTTGCCGTGCAGTAACACTGTGTGTGTGGACTGACCTGGGACTAACTTTAGTTCCAAGTCAGTCCACACGCAGTGTTAATGCGTTTTAATGCTTGCATGTGTAGAGGCCTGCCTATTCCACTTACTGTGCAGTAATTTACTGCACAGTAAATTTAAGCCGGCATAAATGCACATGTAGACACACCCTGTATGACACAGGAGGCTGGGAAAGAAGGACCTAGGGTGTGACCCAGGCAATGGCAACTCATGTTCTTATGTTCTTCTGATCCGTTCTGGATCCCACATCCAGTATTAGAGAAACAATGAACCATTCTTATTACTCAGTCCACCCCCAAATCCTGGAGCTCCAGCTGTGGAAGTGGCCAGGCCAACTAGCTAGCTTGCAGGGAGAGCTGAGGGAGCACAGCTGGATGGAGCCATAGGAGATGAGTGGGTGTCTGTGGTGCTGGGGAAAGGCCTCCGAGCCCCTGCAGCCTGATCTAGCCAGGGGAGAGGTGCTACCTGCAATTACATAGCCCTGGAGAAGTGAGCTGTTAGGTTGCCTGTGGGTCCCTTGGGTGGACGGTGGAGCTGGCCCAGCTCACAGGCTGTCAACACAAGTCACCACTCCTTTGGGGTCCACGGGGCTGACACTGAAATTCAGAGCATCTGCACAGAGCAAAAGACCCCAAACCACCCCCCAGTTTGGCCTTTGTTGCAAACCCGGCAAGACTGACTGCCTAAACCGTGCTAAGTGCTTCAGAGGAGACAGACGGTCCCTCCTCCACGTGCAGCACCTTGGCATTGCCCTGCACATTACAACCCTGGGGCTCTTCCCAGCAGTGCCCTGCTGCCTCCATGCCAGGCAAAGGAAGCCATGCCAGCTTGAAGCTACTGAGTCATTCATCAGCCTTCACATCACAGAGGTGCAATATAGGAGCAAGCAGCTAGAAGAGGCCAAATTTTGCAGCTGAGCCAAAATGAGACCCCTCCCCCCCCCAGTGGACAGCTCCAGATTGACTCAAAGTAGGATGTCCTTAAAATTGGAAGCAGGAAGCCTGGAGCAAGTTTGCATTGCACAGGAAAATCTGCTCCGGGCAAGTATGAAAGGCCAGGGCCATTTGTGTGTTGTGGCCCGTTATAGTTTGCAGTTCGGTGTTTCCTCCTTGCCGTTCTCATGGCAGAGTCGGGGAAGAGGCTGGGTTTGAAACACCTGCATGGAAGCCAGGAGCTTCCTCGAGGCACCAGAGCTGGGCCTCAGTGCTCACGTGTCTTCATGGTATCCTCGTAGGAAGGAGGGGACCCAGGTCCCGTGGTGTGGAAAGGTGGCAGGGGAGCAGAGTACGGCTCTGGATGTGGAGGGTGGGCGCGAGCTTCAGACCAGGGGCACCGAGACGTTGTGCTGGCTGGGGAAGAGAAGAGACAGCCGGTCTTGGTAACATTATACCCTCCTGACCTGGGAAGAAGAGAGGGGTGTGCGTGTGGATGTGGAGGGGTGCTGTCTGCGTGCATGTGGGAATGTGCAAGTGTGTGCCCCTGTGTGCGTGCACGCGTGTCTGTGAGGGAGTGGACGTGTAATCGGCACTGATTTATGATACTGAAATAGCAAATGTGTTCACACAACTGCTGCAGCTCAGCGCCGGCACATAAGGCCCCCAAAACTGGGGCAAGCCTGACCTCAGGCAGCCAAGACGATGGGATCTGAATGCTTTCAAGGCACCAGAGAGCGTGCATCGCTCACAGCAGTCCTGTTCCCTTGCAAGCAAGTGCAGTTCCCCCTGGTCACTAAAGATATCTCATCAAAGAGAAATCTGCCCACAGCCTTGTCCTTTGAGGAGCTCCCAGCCAGCCGTCGATGTGACCCACTGAGGTTAAAGGAGAGATTCTCCAGGGGCCATATCACATCCTCATCCCCCAACCCTGCATGGGTTTGGATGCTTCTTGGGGGCAGATGAGACACAAAGGGATTTGAACATAGCATCGCTTGATCTACTGACCCCATGACAGCGCCCCAGCGATGGCTTTGATCCCACCAAGGGCCAAGTGGGTCATAAAGTATTCACAATAAGGGGCACCGAAATGACAGAGATGGAAACCAACCACAAAAAGTGTCGGCATCACTGAGGGCAAACACAGCCAGGGTGCGCTGGGAAGGCGGCTGGCTCCGCTGCTCGAGCCAGCACTGCAGGCAGAGGAGGATCCCGCAGGACAGGATCAGGGCCAGGACACACAGCAGCAGGAACCTGGTGCAGAAGATATGGAGGAGCGGGGGATGTCTCTATTCTGCCTCCTGAGAGGCTAAGTGGATGTAGGGTGTGTGATTTGTATCCTGCCCTGACTGCTATAACAACTCCGTCATCTGCCCCTTAAGCTGGAGACACAAAGCAGCACCAAGGAAGAGTCAGACTCACCCGCCTTTTGCATTAACTGGGTCCTGGCCCCCGCTAGCTCTGGGAAGACCAGGGCTGCTCCGTTTTTTCCAAGAACTTTCTTTTTTCCCATTTTTCTGCATTTTAGGTTGCATGGGGAGATCTCAGCCCTCTGAAAACAACAGCCTGCCAGGGGCCAGGCTCTGGGTCTTGTGGAGGTGGAGGGGAAGAAATCCTGAAAAGTTTGACATTAGTTTTTTGCCCTGAAAAGTGTTCATCTATCAGCTTGACTGTCTGCAACTAGTGAGGGGGGAAAAGAAATGATTCCCATTTGTCGTTAAGGACAGAACACAAAATCATGGGCTCCAAGCGGGGAAAATTGGGGGGAAATACTAAGAGAAATGCTCTCTCTCCATTCATTCCTGTCTCTTGCGCTGTCTCAGCATAAGCTGTTTTGCCAGCTCTTTCTTCAGAGAGGAGTCTGTACTTACCACACATACCAGGTGCTGAGGTTTTCCTCGTGGTGACCCACACACCTGAGTGTTAAGAAAAAATATTAAAGAGTCAACATGAGGGGATTTTATGGAGTCCAGTCCTATGATGTGTGAAGGCAACGGAAGCGTGGTCCTAACTTCAGTGGCGGATGGAGTCATCCCATTAAGCAATTGCTATTTCATAGATTTCATAGACATCAGGGCTGGAAGGGACCTCGGGAGATCGTCGAGTCCAGCCCCCTGCCCAGGGGCAGGAAGTCAGCTGGGGTTACAGGATCCCAGCAAGGTAAGCAAGCAATTTGCTCTTGAAGGTGTTAAATTAGTAACCTAACTTTTCTTGTGACTAGATGCAAGTGGTACAGCGCTGTTTCCCTTTAATTATACATAGATATGTCACCTATGAGACTTGTGTGCTTGCCATCCCTGCTCTATGGCTCAGAAATGTGGACTGCATATGCTAGGTAGGCATCAGGAGACCGATCAGCTACCATATGACACGTCTGGGTAAGATCCTGAACATAAAGTGGGAAGACAGGATACCGAATGGAGGTGCTGGAGACCACAGGACTGACACACTTTGAAACAACCATCAAGAAAGGGAGGTTGGGATGGATGGGACAGGCTAAGAGAAAGGGAGGAGACCATATCCCTGAGAGTATTTTGTAGGGGGAGATTCGAGATGGCTCTAGAAAGAGGGGTCGGCCTCTATGGGGGTACCCCAATGCGTGCAAAAAAAGTTCGCAGGTCCCCGGTAGTCTAGTGGTTGGGATTCAGCACGCTTGCTGCTGGAGCTGGGTTCGACTCCCAGTCAAGGAAAAGCCCTCTCTCTTGCTCCAGTGGCGCAATCGGTTAGCGCACAGTACTTATACAGCAGTACTTGGGTGAGCCATGCTGAGGTTGTGAGTTCAAGCCTCACCTGGAGCAGGGTTTTTATGGGATGTGGTTTTCCAGCCAGTGCTTTTGAAGATTGGAGGTGCTCTGGGTGACAGTGATTACAATTTGAATAGATTCGCCATCCGCTTCAGACAGGCAGACTTTGGAAAACTCAGGAGTCTGGTTGGAAAGGCCCTTTGCAACCAGCGATGGACGATTCGGGAGCTCATGATGGGGAGGCTCAAAAAGCAGCCATCCCCATGTGCTCAAAATGAGGGAAAGGAGCCAAGAGACCCGCCTGGCTCAACAGGGACATTAGGGAACTTCTCAAAAAGAAGTGTACATGCAAAGGAAAAACAGTTCAGCATCCAGAGAAGAGTACACTCCTGCAGCCAGGGTCTGCAGATTTGAGACAAGGGAAGCCAAGGCATGCATGAAAATCAAGCCGCTGACTGAAATGAAAGACAACAAAAAATATTTCTACAGGTACATAGGGAGCAAGAAAGAAATCAAGCGCCACAGTGGCACCCCTATTGAAGCCCACAGCTGACCCCGTGAAAAGGCAGCGCTCCTTAATGCTCGCTTCACATCAGCATTCCCGAAGCCAGGTGAGAACGCATCACCTGTCCAGAGGCGCTGAGAGTACGGCAATGACAGCCGACCCCATAAAAATCAGTCTCACACAGGTGTAGATACTCTTAGATCATATGAACGTTTACAAGTCAGCTGGGCCAGACGACCTGCATCCAAGAGTGCTGAAAGAGCTGGCTGAGCTGGTAGCGGGGCCCCTGGCAAGGCTGTTCCGAGTCGTGGATCTCAGGAGTCACAGAATCACAGAAGTGGGGTCGAAGGGACCTTGTAGATCTGCAAGCCCGACCCCCCGCCTGGGCGGGAGAAAAACTGGGCTCAGATGATCCCACCTAGGTAGGCATCCAGCCTCCTCTTAAAGCCCCCCAGGGTTGAAGCCAGCACCACTTCCCTTGGAAGTTGGGTCCAGATCCTAGCCGCCCTGACCGTGAAGTCGTTCTTGCGGATGTCTAATCTAAACCTCCTCTCCAACAACTTGTGGTCGTTATTTCTTGTTATGCGGGGGGGGGGTGCGAGGGGAAACAAGGTCTTCCCCAAACCCTTCTGCTCCCCCAGAGCTGGAGTACTATGTCTAGGTCTGGGCAGTACACTTCAAGAAGGATGTGGACAAGTTCAACATGGTGCAGAGAAGGGCCGCCTGCATGATCAAGGGCCTGGGGGCAGGCCCTGTGAGGAGGGAAGGCGGAGGGGCGACTTGATGGCCGCCTACAAATATGTCAAGAGAGAACACCGGGATCTAGGACCCCACAAAATTCAGTCCCAAACAGGTGAAGATAAATGCAACTTTTCGGAAAAGCATGCCGTGGAAGGACGAGGTACAATGGGCACAAGTTAGTCGAGGAAAAGTTTCGGCTGGACGTAAGGAAAAACTTCTTTTCCATATGGGTAACTCGAATCTGGAACGTGGTCCCATCAGAGGTGGTGCAGACAACATCCCTAGCAGCATTCAAGAGGAGGCTGGGCAAGCGCCTCGTTGAGCTCGTTTGACCTCCTGCCCATGGCAGGGAACAGGACTTGGTGATCTTACAGGTCCCTGCCGGTCCTTTGATTCTATGATTTTATGATAGGAAGTTGTTCAACTTCAATGTTTGACCCCGGTACTCTTTCCTGCCATGGCAGGTGTCGGACTAGATGATCTACTCAGGTCCCTTCCGACCCTAGAAACTATGAAACTATGAAATGTAGAAAGCTGGGAGGAGGGTGCAGAAATTAAATCCTGTCCGGTCTGGAGGGAACATCTGGCGCTGGGTGCAGGTCGGCACGACATGGCTTTGAACCAGAGGATGGAAGCAAAGCGAGAGAGAAGAAAGTGGAGTGCTAGAAAGTTGGACGCCAACTCAACCCCCCAGGATCTGTGACACTTGTTCCAAGCCGCGCCGTTCTCAAATGGGCCTCGTCAGCCACGGACAGGTCCATCAGGCATCTAACTAGACACCTTACGCATACACCACGACCATTGCCCACTCTGTGAAACTCAAAGTTATTCTTGCAACATGTGTGAAACAGCAAAATTATAAATGAACCTGACAGCAGGCCTCCTCTGTGCTTCCCTCTGTCTCCTGTTAAAGAGAAATTCAAAGAGCCTTTGCTACTCCTTACCACCTTCTTTGCATTAATATCTATGGCATGAAAAAACCAAAGAGCCTTTGCTACCCCTTACTACCCTCTTTGCATTCATATCTATGGTTTGCTTAGTTAAAGCAGCTAGGGCTTCCTAGTGCACAACTCGGGAAGACGGTGGAGAGCAGCTCCTGGGCAGACACGGTCCTTTGGGTAGATGTGATATCTTTTTATTAGACTAACTAAATAGTTGGCAAAATAGTTCTTTGCAAACTTTTGGGCGTGCACCCTTGCAAAGAACTATTTTTCCACCTGTTTTCTTGGTCTAATGAAAGATATTGGATTTACCCAAAGAACCTTGTCTGCCTGTGTCCTTGGACCAACACGGTACAACCTACACCCCTAAAGCGTGGAAGAGAGCAGCTACTTACGTTTCATCGAGTTCACATATAGGGTCGGAGTCTGCCAGCTGAAACACACACACACACGGTCCCAATCAGGGCAAGCATCATAGCAATATAAGCCTTTTTTCTATTTGAAGGGAGAGAGGCATGTATGAACACGGAGAGGGTCCAATCCTGGGACTGTAGACTTTCCCATTGAAATCACGTTCTTGACCGAACGCTAATTGCACCTGTAGAGGATGTAGGACAGAGCCCGTGATTTTATTCTGTTATGGCTCGATCCAACTGATACAAGTCAGTGGCGAATTTCCCAGGGTGTTTTATGAGGTCCTTTGGTTTCCAGTGAATATCTGGAGTAGGAATTACTGTGAAGAGGCTCGGTAACGAGTGATAGGTTGAAATCCCAGACACAAACGAGTCTAATGGACGTGTTTAGGAGAGCAGAATTATTTTGTTATTAAATAAATGGTTGCTGAATAATTTCTGGGAATAATTCTTGGTCTGCAGCCCACCGAACAAGCAGCTAATTGTGACTGTTTGCTATTCATAATTTGAGGTGTTTTTGCTACACCTGGAGATGGCACACAAAGTTTTTTGCATGACCCCAGCAGTGTTTACTCTTCGAGTCAGGTGCCAGCATGAATATTTGCAGTGATGAATCTGGAACGTGTTTATAGAATATTTTCCATTATTTGCTTTAAAAAAAAAATTGTTCCAGCACACATTTTGCCTGCTATCTCCATTTCCAAGCTTAATTGTGGAAAATGAGCAAAGTGTCTCACAAGCACAAACTGAATCACATCCATTTAAACTCTCAAGTGAATCTCAATGGAAATGTTTTGACGCTTCCCCAGCTCCGCTACAGAAAACATTAAACCCGATAGAGAAATGCAATAACGTAATGGCAGAGGGCAAATAAAACGTGGAAGAAATGTGTTTCTCAGATAAAACTATTATCTTACAATTTGCAAATAATTAATGCACTTTATAGTTCATTTTGTATGCATCTGACATACCTATAGATTTCTGTCCTCCTCCAAGGCAAATTAAAATCCCTTTTGTATAAGAAACAAATATTTGTGTGGACAGAACCAGTGTTGTATTTCTAATTAACAGGGATCATTTTTAAGGGCTTTGTTGTACAATGCCAGCAGCACTTTAAGCAGCAAAAAATCATCCTGAAAATCTCTATCCTGGGCCCAATCCTGATTGCTTTGTCATTTATTTCAATAGGGGTAGGCTCCATCTCCAGCGCTCACACAAGTCCTTAGGTAGAATGAATCCCACGGATAAAGCATTATCTATGAAATTTCACGGATGGTTTAAAAAGAAGCTTGGAACAGAGGGAGAGGTCGGACTTCACAATGAACTTTTTCCAGACTTATTCTTGTGTAAACAGCACTCGTTTGCTATGCCTCACATACACCCGGGTGCAGAATATTTTCATTGTTTTCCTCACTTCTGCTGATTGCTAGGATAGCAGGTCAAACAACAGGCAGTTTATTGCCAGGATTAAACGTGGCTCTGAGTATTTTTTTTTAATGGATGAATGGAGGCCATTAGCCTATATTTCACATTCCTTAAGTGTTTACTGCTATCACACTTTGTTAGCAATACTCTAGTGATGCCAGTCCTTGCCTGGATAACACGGTGATCGGTGCCTTCTGAATGAATTACCTAGCTAGCTAGTTAGTAATGTCTGTATGTAAAAACTATCTATCTATCGATCTATCTGTCTGTCTAGCTATCTATCTGTACCAATATCAATACCTATCTATATTAATATCTATCTATATCACTATATATCAATATCTATATCAATGTCTATCTATATTAATGTCCATCTATATCAATATCTATCTATATCAATGACCATCTGTATCAATGTCTATCGATATATCAATATCTACCTATATCAATATTTATCTATCTATACCAATGTCCCTCTGTATCAATGTCTATCGATATATCAGTATCAATATCTATCTGTCTATCTACCCAGTTCAGCCAGAGAAAACCTTTCAGCAAACCTCAACAGCAATATAGGCTAGTGTACAAGAAGAAACATTACTCATGTATTAGGCAGAGCTAAACATATAAAATCCCAACAACTTGGTGAGCTTCTAAAAAAGGTAAACATTTTAAAGGACTCTGCTTATCGAAGAAGTCCCCTTCCCGACAGAACCATCAAAACCAAGTCTGAGCTCAAGACAAGGGCTGGTTACCTGGAACACCGTCCAGCACAGGCCGCCGATTTCTGAGATTAGCAAGGTGAAACGCGAAGCTCTGGGTTCCCACATTGTCGTTGCTTGGGGCTCGTGTAGGGGCTTGTTTGCAGCCCTGTTTTATTCCCTGGTGGGTGGATTGGACCTTTTAAACTTCTCTAGAAACGAGCCCCCAGGCTGCGGCATATATTATCCAGGGGCTCCTCGTGACGCAGAACAACGGTTGGGGAATGAACGCCGGTTTGCTCGAACACACTCTGCTGCCAGGAGCTAAATGCTGATTAGTGTAAGGACAGCACTGTACAAGTGTTCAGATGCTCTGAGAGCCGTTCAAAGGCTCCTTCGGCGAGTCCCAGTGCCGTCCATTTGCCGGCACCTACCGCAATTAGGCGTCCGCAGGCTGGAGAAGACCATGTCCTCAGAAGCCCTCCTACAAACTCCCAGGGGTTTGCTACTGACTTCACATTCGTCCTTTGTTGATGACGGGCCTCGAATGCTTGATCTTTACATGGACTCGTGGTAGAGGTGATATCTTTTATTAGACCGACTAGATTTTTGCGAAACAAAAAAAGTGCTTTAATTGCAAGCGTTCAGGCACTGACACCCTTCATCAGGCATCAGAGAAAGGATTGTAACAGTTCTCCTGGGTAGAAATGAAAGTTCATATTTCATGGGAGAGTTGAAGGTGGTAACATCACCTGTTTGGAAAAGTTCATTTGATACGCAGACTCGGCTCAGAGAAAAGTTGGAATAGTCTGTTTACCTCCAAGTTGTTTGTTGGTGAGCAGGATGTCTTCATATTTCCTTCTGGTGATGGTGGTTCATATTTCACAGAGGAGTAAATAGGTGGGATGCTCCTCTGGGCAGGAATTTCTTATCTGGTGAGGTGTCTCTGTTGCGAAGATGCAAATTACTTTGAACAAAGGCAGGAGCAGGATCTCAGGTGTCGGGTGCTCAAAGTTGCTTGTAAAATTATGAAGACTTCATTTTTAAAAATCAGCTAAAATTCAGTATCTTTCATGTGTTATTTATGCAGGTTGTCACCATACTGGTCTAGAGGAAAAAGCAATCAGGCCTTGTGGTAGAGGCAATATCTTTTATTAGACTGACTAGATTTTTGCAAACAAAAATTTTTCAATTGCAAGCTTTAAATATACAGGTTAAGTTACTGCCTGTGAGCTCAGCAGGACTATGAGTTTACCGCCTGGATGATATCTGCTGCATTACAACAGCTAGAGGAAGATGGGAAGCATCCATCAAGGCCAGATCTGGAGATTGCTACTGCCGACGGAAAAACACCCAATGGATTGGAAGGGTTTGGGATCCTGTCATTAGTGCTTTCGGGAGAGAGAGAATTAGGCCGCTACAATTTAGGTGCTGAGCTAGGCAAATAGGCTCCCTGTACCATGCATGGGGAGAGCATCTCAAAAGAGCAAGCCCCTGCAGTAAGCAGGGAGCTGGCCGGACCCGATATGCAACAGATGTGTTGGTCTAGCTGTCCTCTCTCAAGAGCTTGGCTCTGTGACTCAGGGCGGTGGGAAAACATCTCTGGGTTCTTGGCCCCAAATACACTCCCGAAGGTGAGGACCTCCCACTGAGGTTTAAAAATCGGGGTGGGCTCACTGCTTGCTTGTCCAATGCTATTGGGTTGGTGCTGGCACTACCCTTCTTTTACACAATAACCTCCAGCTTAGATCACAGTAGGAGACCCAGGCTCAGTGCCATTATCTGCCTAAGGGGATCCAGACTCTCCCAGGTGCTATCCCTTTTGGTACAACAGGATCTAGCCCCTGCCTTGATGGGGCTGCTGGTCTGCCCACATTAGCATGTAAACCCTGATGAAACACAAGGTCCAGCCATGAGAGCATGATGGGACAGTAAGCGCCCTGAGTTTGAGACTCCCCTTCTGCTATTTGCAGTCTCAGGTGTTCGTGCTAAATGGGTAAAGAATATCTGTGCTCAAATGGCACAAGCATGGCTTTTGCTCAAACAAAATTGAGCAGAAGAAGCCTGGGAACCAAAGGTTCACATGGCTTTGATAAATGTAGCTTAGGCACCTAGGGCAGATGCATATAATTGGGAGAGCTAAAGCACGGATGGAAAATTCTTTGCACATTTGCTTTGTTTGCATCAAAACAGCCGATACTGGTTTGTTCTACATCCATTACTAGATTGTCACCGAGGCTTACAACCTGGGGCTGAAATGCACCATTAATTTTGGTTCTTCCAGCTCTAACACGAAGGGTGTTGTTGTGAATAAGTTGCCCTGTAATTTCAAGTTAAACATTAGGCTGAGCTGCCCAGGCTTGTGCCAATGACTGACAAAGCGGAGGGATAACCAAAGTGAACTTCTCTGATTTGATTTCATCTCAAAGAGCTGCGCAGTGTAGACAGTGTTAGTGTATGTAACCAATGCAGTTGTGGGCACTATTAAAGCTTCCAGTGGACTACATGATTTCCTGAGGTCCCTTCCAACCCTAATTTTCTATGAGTCTATGACTTTTTCAAAGCTCAGGGCTTGTTTCTGGAGATGATTTGAGGCCTATCTAATTAGAGGTTTAGCTCTGCCCCCACAGCACATCAGAATGGGGCCGTTTGGGGTAGGTATGCTACGCATACACGGCTGCTCTGAGACCCATGTAGAGAAGTGCTTTGAACAACATCCTCTCCTAAACACAGAGAAATAAGCTAACGACGTTATTCAAATCCTTCTGCTGAACCTCGGGGACATCGTGAATTGTCAGGCCCATTCCTCAGCTTTTTCTTTAAAAAAAATAAAAATCTAACCGCATAAAAATGTGTCTGCAACATTGACAGGAAAACCTCGTTACTTCTACCATTTCAGCCTTCAAAGGGATCATCCTTCACAGAACTAATTTCAGATTTCTTCCTTTTGCAATTATTTCCCCTGAAATGTCCTCCCTGCGCTTCAGTAAGATACTTCTATCAAGAACTCCAGTGCAGAACACACCAAATTGCTTCAATTAAGAGTTGGCCAATGCATCATCCATGCAATGTTTCATGGGTGAAGTGAGCTTGCTTGTTGAAAAGTAAGAGAGAAAGGGGCTTCTTTTACCCTCTCAGGAAGGAGACAGGAGGAGCTGGACTGGACCCACTCTTACCACCCTGCAATCATAGGCAGCTGACCCAGTACTGATGGATCATTCATGCTCCTTTCTCTAGGGCTGGGGATAGAAGTTGCACATAAACTGGTGCAAGTAATCAGAAACTGGTTTAAACTTGTAACCAAACAGAAGTTCAGTGCACATGAACCAGTTTCAAAACGGCTGAAAGATAAACCTGGTTGAATGGAGTATCAGACTTCACGGATTTGGGTCAAACTGGTTTATGAAACTTCTGGCCAGACCCTAGAAGAATGTGAATCCCACCCCAAATTTCCTGGCCAGAGACGCAGCTCTCAAATGATGGCTCACGGACCATCGTCACGTTTGGGGAGTCCTGAAACATGGAACTGGAAATCACACGGTGAGATTTCCAGCCACATGCCCCATCCTCCACGACTCCCGTGTGCCGTGCTTTAGGCCCAGGGCCCTTGGCCCTGGTATTCTGCCGGAGCGGGCATCTAATCTCTTGGGTCTCTAAGTGTTTTCTCCATCCTGACCATTGCTATGGACTCTTCTCATTCCCTGCAGAAGAACTTGTGTCAAACCAGCCTTCCAGTCCTCACGCTTTTGCTGAAGAACAAGTTTTGTTTCTCCTTCCTCCTTAATTAATGGTGTCCATGTCTTCACTTTAATGCTGGAAGCCGCCTTGGAGGCACAGCAGTTTGCTGTTTGAGCAAGACTTTCTGCTCAGCATTTGCTCACTTCCATCATACTAACAACCTGTTATTTCCCAGTCACCATATGCCGTTGCTAAGTGACAAATGGACCACTTACCTGGCAAAAGGGACAACAGAAACATGCGGCAATTTGGGACCGTCCATTATCCCCTGGCTGAAATTGTGTGGTCTTTATGAGGGGAGGAAGAGCTGTGACCTGAGGACATGCGGAAGGGTGACTTTTGAGGGACCGCACGTGAACTCAAGCCAGGTAGAAGCAAGACTCGCAGGCAGACAAGGGGCCTCTAAAGCAACAACAACAAAAAATTCTTTAATTGCAAGATTTGGGGCACTGACACCCTTCATCAGGCATTGGAGAAAAGATTGTAATAGTTCTCCTGGGTAGAAATGAAAGTTCGTATTTCATGGGAGAGTTGAAGAATCAACATCTGGACAGGGTCACAGCTGGAGTGTGCAGCTGCGTGCAGCTGCTTGGTGGGGGGAATGGGTGTTTTTCCATCCATACCAACATATTTAATGCATGTAAATAAGGGAGACATTTATTCTCTCTGCCATTTAGCTGATATTAAGCAGAAGCTTGTTCTGTCCTTTATTTCATGCTAGACATTGTGGTGTTATTTCCTACCCCTTTCTCCCTCACTCCCATGGATGTTTCTCATAGCCTCACATTGTGGTCTTAGTACACATAACTACCACAGGGTTGACTGTGTCATTTTAGGAATAAGTTAAAACAAGGACTTGTATAGGATGGCTTGCAGAGGGATGAGCCTACCTTGAGCAAGGGGATAGACTAAATGACCTCCAAAGGTCACTCTGAGCCCTACTTTTCCGTGGTTCGGTTATTCAAAGTGCTCACCTCACTTTGTAAACCTGTTATATCTAATTAAGGGAGAGCACAGAAAACCAGTCAGGTTAATTCTGGCCTGTCCTCAAACTAACACTACATAAGGCGGCCTTGGGAGTTTCCATTCTGCTCTGAACACCTTCAAATCCAAGCAGCTGATGAGCAGCAGGGATCTGTCCTGCAATAACCTCCAGAGACATGTCTTAGTTACATGTCGATTCTTCCTTCCAGATGTCCCCATCATTTATCTGTCCACCCATGTTGCAGATGGCTAACCAGGTTTCTTCTTCTCCCTTGTTCCACTCATAATGTGTGGTAGGTCTTGCCAACTGGAGAGAACATGCATGAGCACAGGCAATGCATATTCAAGACCACGAGAGAGGCCTGGGAGCTGAAAGAGCACGAGGCAGGCGGAGGAGATAGCGGAGCTGTTGCACTGCTATGAGTTTGCTTGAATAATACATGAATCCAGTTTCATCCTGTTAATTCCTTGCCTGCTTGAGAAGAGCTGCAGCCTGGCTCCCATTTATCCCAGCCCTTCTGGCAGAGGGGTCGAAAGATGACTACGAGGCTCTCGCTTTGATTTAACCCGTGTATTTTCATGCATTTCCATGACTGCTTTTGTTCTGCCGCAGTTTCCCTGGGTGCTTTGTGGTTTCTCATTTCTTGGCCTCTGCCTGTTGTAGGCTGCTGTCAGCCTCATGCCAGGAGAAAGTGTGTGTGTCACATCTCAGCACTGGGATGTGTTTGCACTTACCAGCCACCACTTTCTCTCCTGCCTTTGCTGTTTGGTAGCCCCTCAGTTCAGGGTCTGATGGCCGCTGCAGTTCAGGCTAGGGCTATGCCACAGACCTTTAGCTATACCAGGGAGGAGTGCAATGAGATGTAATCTTGGACTTAGTGGGCTGATCAAAACCCCTTGTATAAACATACTTTTCCTGACAATGTGGCTTGTGTGGACTGTTTGACTGGGATGAGCTCTGCTCCTGATAACACAGCCTCCCTGTAAAAGACACATTGGGCGCATCTACACATGATGCTTTAATGCACATTAGCCTAAGTTAATGCACATTAAAGGCATGCATCTACACATACACACCCTTAATGCACGTTAAAATGGTGAATTTAGGCATGACTAGTTAGCACATTAATGAACATGTAGACACACATTAACGCTGTGTATATCAACTGACTTGGGACTAACTTTTAAACCTGCTTAAGGCACATTAAGATAATGTGCATTAAATTCAGGTACACTTAAATGCACATGTAGACATGCCCATCCACCATCAGCATGCTTGCCCAGCAGTGTGCAGGGGTAGCTATCTAGGTAAAGAGCTTCTAGGGTGGACCTGACCTGACATCAATCCGGTCAGCTCCTCTACACTTTGGACAGAGCTATCGGCTGGCCAGGCAAAGCAGGGGCTTGCTTTCAATGGAGGGTGATGTCTGCTTGACCATAACACCCTCATGTTGCAAAGCTGCAAGAGTCTAGCTCCAAAGTCAAAGGGGATCTTCTTGGCCCCTCTGGACAGATCTGAACACCTGAAAAGCTGCACTGAAAAGGTTGGTCATGCCCATCTTATCTGATCTCCCTGCACCATTGCTAGACTAGGCAGAGTCCAGTCAGAGCTCTGCTAGGGGTGCAGGCACTGTTGTGAGAGGGGAAGGGACTGCAGGTCAGAGATGCCAGCACATCCCCCACTGAGGGGCTTGCAAAGCAGATGGAGAAACCAACATGAAGGAGCATCGTCACCTCCTTGAAAGGGTCTGTAGGACCGAATAGGACTTAAATCCTACCCAGGCAGCTCATGCTTCTCAGTGGCCTCCATGCAGCCTCTCTGTTTGGTGCCCCACATCAGTGGGTTAAACACTGGCAGAAAGCAGGGATGAAGTGAGCTGACCGTGCAGGATTCAGAGGTCAAGCCAAGCAATCCATTAAGGTCAGTCATTTGTACTGTGGACCTCTCCTTTGGTTTGTTTGGGTTTCTTTATACATTGTGCTTCAGTCCAGCGGACATCAGCTTTCAGCAAACATAGATCTAGCTGAATGCCGGCTTCTTTAATCAAAGACTCATAGACAATGAGGGTCGGAGGGGACCTCAGGAAGTCACATCCAGTCCAACCCCCTGCTCCAAGCTGGACCAGCCCCAACTATGTCATCCCAGCCAAGACTTTGTCTACCCGGGTCTTCAACACCTCCAAGGATGGAGACTGCACCCCCTCTCTGGGGAGCCTGTCCCAGTGCTTCACCACCCTCCTCGTGAGAAAGTTTTTCCTAATATCCAGCCTCAACTTCCCTTGCTGCAGCTGGAGCCCATTGCTCCTTGTTCTGTCAAGAAGGAGACCCTTTAATGGGCCCCTAATAGGAAATATAACCTTGTAGTACTTCCAAAGCACTGTTGTGAGAGACTCGTGAATTGTCCAAAAGGCTCATTTTCAATATGGAAAATATGCACCTTGGCGCAGAGAAGCTGGAATGACCGAGGTGCTAAATATGCTCTGATGGGGCTGAGCAAGAGACTGAATAATTCATAAGGGGAGCAGCGCTTACAGCACAACCTGTCCAGCAGCCCCGCCTGGCCTGGGCTTGTGAGCTGGGTATTAGCTCTGCTCTGTGGGCCTCTAAGACTGCGGTTGCGTGTGTGCACTGGGTTGTGACAGGGTGGTGAAAAGGCTAACAAAGGAGGTGGAAGCAAAGCCTGCACTTGAATTTTGCTCATGCATAAGGCAGACCTAAATTATATCTTCTCATGCACCGTAACAGGATGAATAGGACTGGCCTGGCCAGGTACGGAGCCCTGCAGGAGCTGGAAGGGTCCAGGTTAAGACCTCAACGATACCAGGAATTAAGACTTATTGCTAAGTGGGGACCAGGACCCAAGCATCCTGGTTTAATCCTCAGCTCTGCCACTGGCTGCCCGTGTAACCACAATCAATCAAGTCCCTGGACCTCTCTGTGCCTCCTGTGCCGCCTCTCCCCACCTTTCTCACTCTCTCCCTCTGTCTTGAGACTCTGTGTCAGACTGTGCCAGGGTGTAGGATTTGGCTCCTACTGGCGCTACCACCAATGAAGAGTGAAGGAAATGGAAATAAAGAAAGCCAACGTGATCGCACAGACTGACCAGTGCGCCATAACTACAGTCAATTAATCAGCAGTGAAAACATTCCCCTTCAGGCTTTGTTTTTTTAAAGTAAAATTGCATCTGCTAGTTAACATGGTTTGATGCCAAAAGCCACCCATGCCTATTTACATCTCCTTGCTCTCTTAACATCCTTCAAGCTGTATTTGTATTTTAATCCTTTTTCTTCTGATTTCCCTTCTTCTTAACTGTGTTGCACAGAGCTGAGAAATTACAGTAAAAAAAGGAAATGAAAGGTCTTTTATATTTTAATCCCTGTAATTTACTTAGCTGCTGGATGTAAAAAAGACAAAAGGAGACTAAATTGCTTGAAAACAGATAGGGGCTTCATTTTTTTCCCCCTGGCTTTTGGGTTAGTGATATCGTATTGCACACCGCATGGGAGGTTTGGATGGAGAAATTAGCACGAGACTATCTGGCACACCCTGAAACACATTTTCAAGTCTGTTTCCTAGGCAGAATCATTTAGTGACCGGGGCTGAAATATATCATCTTATCAGCCCAGACATGCACCGCGTACAGGAGAAGTCCCACCGCTCTTGGGACAGCAGGACAAAAGGGCTGGCAGAGGACAGAGCGGTGCATGGGCGCCCCGAGGGGAACAGCCCTGCATCCTGCTGCTCTTCACCCGGAGCTGTCCTTAACTCGGGCGGGAGCCCTGCCACGCCAGAAAAGTTGCAAGAACAGGGATTAGTTAGCAGGAGGAAGAGAAACCCGAGGGGTGATTCGATAGCAGCTTGCAAAGGCAAAAATTGTGATGATGATGAAGCGGATGGCAATCAATTCTTCCCGGTGGGGACAGAACAAAGGGATGGGCTGGAAGCGCAGCAAGGAAGAGTGAGGTTGGATGTTAGGACGAGCTCTCCAAGTGTGAAGCTATATATTACGCTAGGAGTGTCTACATGTGAAATTGGTGCAACGCGATAAACTCCTGCATGAACTTGTGGCTCGTCTCCGGCAGAGGCAGGGAGCTGCCGTGCATGCAGAAGAGCTGTTCGAGTTCATCTCACGAAAGCCACCTCGATGTGCAGCCTGGTCTTCTTCCTATTGCCCTTAGATCCACCCTGCCCTTCATAAAGCACCCCACAACGCCTCACCCTTCTTCGATTCAGTCTCATCAAATATGCCCGGAGTATTGCCAGACTAAGCCCCCTCTGCCACATGGATACCATGTCAGTGCTGGCATTTCTACACACCATCAGGCTTCCAGGCCCTATAAACTCGCACTCAGGCCCCGCCGAGCCTGGCCTAGACAGCTAGAGAAAGCAAGGTGTTATAGCCTCCTATATCCCACAGTCCTCTGCATCCATGGGAAGCAAACAGTAAGAATGCTCCACACTTTATTAACCAGAAGGGTCCCCCAGAAGGACAAATATGGACATTTTACATACTGGGGAACTCTGCGACTTGCTTGAGGTCACAGACGCTCGAGGGCAGAGACCAGTGCAGAAAACCCAGGTGCTCCCATATTAACCATTAGCCAAGCTGTTTCTCAAGGACAGCATCATATCGGGGAATCCCTAGAGCCTGGCGGGGGACAAAGTAAATGCATCTATTAAGCTGATGGAAAGCTTCGGTACATGCACCCCGTCTCACACATGCACATTCACATGTACCAACCTCACCCTTTTAAAGGATCCTATACAAGGTCTATGTTGTGTTCTGCTCAGAAAAAGCCCCATGTCAAATACACTGATTTGGGCTAGAGTCAGTAAAACTGGGGAGGCTCCATAGGTTTTGGGGCTGTGCCTGATGGACTCCATTTTCCCCACATCAGGTCTGATTCTGTGCGGGCTAATGCCACCAGAGGCCCCCCGACAGCAGCGAGCTCCTCTGCCCCGCCTGAGCGGAGCGTAAGCATCTTTGGATTTACTATTCTTTCTCTGGTGGTAATTAGTTATTTACGCAAAACTCTGGAGCATTTTACTTAGCCGCGTTCATTTACAACGCACCGAAATGGAGCCGTAAAAGCCTATTATAGGGAACACTTATTCCAATGAAGCTTGAAACGATGCATGGGAACGTACTCACAAATTTCCCGTGAGCGCAGCGGGTCAAGGCAGGGAGCTATGGCTAATGCTGTTCACTCCTTGGCGTGTCTCCTGCCTCTGCGCTGGGCTGGGACCTTCCCTGCTTGTGCTCTTGTGGTCATCTGTGCAGGGCCATTTGTCAGCAGATGGGAAAACCCACCTTGGGGCCTTTCAGAGTGGGAGAGGATGCTCATGGGGAATCAGAGGTTGGTCCTTGGAGGTCTTGTGTGACCCTGCAGCACAGCTAATGCTAAGTGCTGGCTGGATGGAGGAGGAGGCACTCAGCTTGCAAACTTTCCCATCCACCAGCACTAAATTCAATTAAAGCCACGCTGCTAGTATGCGGCTGGACTGATAACTCAGTTAATCCATCTGTATCAGGTGGGCAGGCTAGCTCCCCGGTCTAAATTGCACCATCACTATTAATTCCCAGATAGAGGACTGCCTAGGGAGCTGGATAATAAAGAAGGCACTGCCCTACGATTTCATCTGCTGGGGGAAATTGTTTCCTGGATAAAATACAGCTCAGAGGGCCCAGATTGTGTAAACCTGAAACTACACACAGCATGTGCTTGCTTGGAAACCCATTTCCTGGGAAGAGGGCAAAGTCACAGCAGCGTACTGAACCGCAGTAGTGTCATGCACTGCTCTAAGGGCTGGTGAAGAGAGAAGGGGAACGAAGGCCGTAGGCAATGGGCAGCGGATTTTATTCACTGGTAATGAAGCTAAAGGGGAGAGTCACCGGTGACCCATCTACTCCTTTGGGATGCGGGAGGCTGCTGTGCTGGTCCTGGGGAGGAAGGGGCTGAGCACACGCCAGCCACCCATGTCTGCTGCCGTGCACCAGACTCAGGGCTGACAACGGGGGTGACTCTCAGGCTGGATGGAGACTAGGAGCAAGTGCCAGGCTGAAGCCTCAACCAGCCTGGGAGGCAAACTTTCTGTTTGGAGCTGCCCGCAGACTAGCAGAGCTTGCTCCAGAACTGGCTGGGGAAGGGAGAGGAGCTGGCAAGTGGGTCGCAGGAGCCACCTCCACTCCTCCAGCCCCTGGAGCAAAGGAAAATCTTTGCCTGACAAGGCAGCAGCTGCATAAAAGAATGAATGGACACCAATTCAACATCAATCCCAGAAATAAAAGCCTGTCCAGCCTCCCTGGGCTTTTCATCACTGGCCTCAAGAGTGAAGGACAAATTTTAGCAACCAAAGGGCTTATGAAATTGCAGAAGAAAAAACCATCCACAGACAGGATGGTGTTAACCTTGGTCTCAGCAGGGGCCGTGGACTCTTATTACATCCCCTGGGCTAGCGGTTTAGTTTGGCGTCCTTCCCAACGGTGTCCAAGGTGAGCTGCCTTGTTCCTCTCATCCAGCCATGTATGAGCTCTCTTTGCTCTCTCCCCTACCTCTGTCCCTTTCCCTTCTACATTTCTTTCCACCAGCCCATTCCTAGCATTGGAGGGAGTAGTTTGTGGCAGAGGGAAGCCCACGGCTCTCTGAATGGGTTAGTCTTAAAGGTACCACCTGGCCCTGCCTCCCGTTTTTCCACACCATGTGCAAATGAGCCATGGACCTGATTGTCCTTGGATACCGCCGAGAGCAAGAACCAAGCCAGGCTCCCAAAAGAGGGATTGGATGTCTCAATGGGAAATGAGACCATGCAGAATAGCAGCCCCAAGAACTGAAGTCAAAAGAAATGCTGGAAAGGATAGAAACCCTTTCATTTCAGGGCATGAGCTGTGTGGCAAAATGCCACCTTGGTTTCTCCCCAGAAATCTCTGCCCTGTGACACTGTGACTAAAATCCCTGGGCTGCAACCATTTGATGAGGGTGGGCCTTGCACACAGGGGACCCCACCCTCGGGCTGTCTCCGTAGGGAACCTGAGTTGGCTGCAGTCCTGGTGGGGGGGACCTGCTCCCTCTGCCCGCGGGACTGGCATCAATGACCCGGGTGGGGGGCATCTACCTGGGGGGCTGGGATCTGCCCCGTAACAGGTGATGTATTTCAGATTGGTTGGCTGACAGCCAACTGGGGCTGACCGCCACTGGACCGGGTGAGTGAGGTCACGGGGGCTATGTAAGTTAGGGGGGGAAGGAGGCGGGCTCTCTCTTAGGGCATGAGGTGAAGCAGCAGCCATGCGGGGGACACAGAGGAGCACGACCATCTAAAATTGGCTTTCTCCCCCAAACTCATGAGCTAGAAACCGCCTGCTTTCAGAGGGGAATTGCACCGGCCTCTGGAAGATGCGTGTGAGTGAGCTACTCAATCGGATTAGATATCTAGCTGGCAGTAACACAGATGCGTGATCAGAAGGCTACCTCCGCCACACTGCTCTCTAGGATTTCTAAGATATTGCTCAATCTTGTACCCTAGTTTCCCCTACCCCTGTAACCAATAAAGTTCTCCTTTTTGACTCGCATGGGAGACTTATTGAGGGGTGGGTCTAAATTATGCCTAAGAGACCCCTTAGGTCTGCGCACTAAGGGAGACTTTCTTTTTTGCCCCCGGACTTGGGGAAGTGCCCCAAGTGCCTGTACCGGGTCGAGTACCCGTCGGACATTAGGCCTGTGTTTCCCCGAGGACACAGGGCCGAGACAGTCCCTTCTCGGGGTGGTGGCGGCACGTTACCCCCAGACTAGTGAGTGTGCTCTGGGAGAGGGGTCGGCCGAGCATAAGGCGCCCCAGGGAGGCATTCGGAGCCTGGCAGGGGGTCGGGCGCAGGGAGGTGGGCGGCTCAACGCAGGAGCGCCCCCTACTGGCCTGCCACACGTGGTGGTAGCGGTGGGATCCGGTTACCCTGCTGTTTTACAGGCATAATTTGGGAAGAGTAATAGAGTCACTGAAATTCCTTGAGCAAACAATTTCTAATTTGGCATCGGGTCAACTGGATAGTGTAGATAGCCAGGATGGCAGAGCAGTACGAACAAATGACCGTGCCCGAACTAAAAGAACGGGCGAAAGAGAAAGGCCTTCATGTGAAGAAAGGGCTAAAGAAGGAAGAGCTGATTAAATTCCTAGAGCCACAGAGCAGCCTTCACGCACGCCAACTCCTGAGTCCCCCCCAGACTCACAGCGCCGGACGCCACCTCCACAGCCCACCGAGGGATCACCCCCTACGGAGGAGCACTGGAGGTACCAGATGCGGCTAGAAGCTGAAGAGCGGGAGCGAGAGAGCAAGCACAAGTATGAGCTGGAGTTGAAAAGGATGGAGCTGGAGGTGAAAAGGATGGAGCTGGCGGAGAAGACAGCACAGCGCGAGGCGGAGGCCCAAGAGGCAAGGCTCAAGCGCGAGCACGAACTAGAGGTACTCCGTCTGCAGCCCAAACCGGACTCCCCAGCCTTCTCTCGCTACCGAGTCGGAGACGATCCTGACGTGTTCCTCAGCATCTTCGAAAGGCAAGCCTGACAGCGGAAGGTGCCCGAGGAAAAGTTCATGATGCACATGGCTCTTCTGGTAGACGGCGACATGGCGGTGGTCCTGAACAGCCTGCCCTCGGATGCAGCTGATGACTATGATGCCTTTAAACAGGCCGTGGCTGCAAGGTTCAAGTTAGGACTGGACTATTTCCGGAAAAAATTCCAGAATATCCGCCCACAGCCCGAGAAGTCAATGACTGATTTTATGGCCCTGTTGTGGGATGCATTCATTAAATGGGCGGACGGAGCCAAGGCTGACACTAGAGAGAAGCTGCTCCATCTTATGGTGCTGGACCAATTTTACTACCGATGTCCAAGGGAGATTAAAACCCTAGTCAAGGACAGGGGCCCCAAAACCGGCCCTGAGGCCGCTGAAATTGCGGATCAGCTGTTGCTTAACCGGGAGGGGTCAGACAAGAAGCCTCCCTACTCTGGGAAGGAACATAAAGGGGTCCAAAGAGGGGGGAGGGGAGGGCCAGGTCCAAAAGGGGAAAAGGGGCCATCCCAGACCGAGCGGAAGGAGGCCCCTGATTCGACCAAACCTCCCAATTCAGAAAAGAGGGGGTGCTATAACTGCAGGGAGCCGGGCCACATCAAGCCCCACTGCACAAAGTTAAGCAACAAACCCAAGCCCGTCAGACATGCAACGGCTGTACGCAGTGAGGGGGAGACCTGAGCCCCCCGAGGGGCGTGCCTGTTGCTACAGGATCACAAACCCGGGGGAGGTGATGGCCCCCCACTGGACCAAGATAACGGTCAATGGGAGAACCCTTATTGGGGAACTGGACACGGGGTCCAGCGTGACATTAATCACTGCCAACCTAGTTTCACCAGCAGATATAATCCCAGGGAGGACCCTGACCATTCAAGGGGTGGGGTCTCCGCCATTTGAGATACAGGTAACCCGGTCACCCATCGAGTGGAGAGGCTGCGCGATGCATGTAGAAATGTGGGGTGCTGGAAGGGGCTCCGGTCCCCATCCTGGTGGGACGGGATATCATAGAGCTAGAACCCCTGCACAGAGAGACGGACCAGGCCCTAGAGCTAGAGCCCTACCGCATTAATGCAGTGACTCGTCTGCAGAGCAAAAAGGCTAGAAGGGGAGGGTTAGAAACTCCCCAAGAGACAGCCACTCCATTGGCTGCCCTGGGAGAGGCCCGAGCAGAGGGTGAACGCACACCGGACCCTGAGGGAACTAGCAACCCCGAGGGTGGGCTAAGTGACAGTCCCAGGGAGGTGTCTAGTCCATCAGTGGCAGAGGAAGGAGAGACTCTCAGGGAGGAGTCCCGGGAAGTCCCTGCGGGTGAAGGTGCACTCCCTGCAGGAGCCCTCGAACTCTCTGCTGATGGCTTGGCTTGGCAAGAGGAGTTCAAGCAGGAGTTTCTGGCGGACCCCAGCCTGGAGGACCTCCGGCAGATGGCCCAGGAGTAGGAGAGTGAGTTTACCCCGGAGAAGAGGGAACAGGAGGTCTGGGATAAGGGACTTCTCTATCAATTGTGGGTGCCCAAGAACTGTGCCCAGACCTGGGAACCCCATTGCCAGATCATAGTACCTCGCAAATACAGACAACGATTGCTCTCCATGGCTCACGATCTACCGTGTGCTGGTCGCATGGGCAGGGAACGGACACGCCAGTGGCTGCAGGCAAACTTTTATTGGCCCTGAATTGCCCAGATTGTGACAGACTACTGCTGATCTTGCGAGACGTGCCAGCGGATGGGCAAAAGTGGGGACAAGAGCAAGGCTCCCCTGCAGCCCCTCCCGATCATCGATCAGCCCTTCCAACGAGTGGGGGTAGACATTGTGGGCCCGCTGAGGCACAAGACCCGGAGAGGGAAGGAATACATCCCGACTCTAGTGGACTTTGCCACTCAGTCCCCGGAGGCATTGCCCTGACCTCCGCCGAGGCACCGGTGGTTGCTGATGCCCTGACCAAGATCTTCTGTCAGCTGGGTTTTCCCTCCGAGATCCTGACCGACCGGGGTGGAAACTTCCTGGCGGAGGTGATGAAGTGCCTGTGGGAGTGCTGGGGGGTGAAACACCTCAAGACCACAGCCTCCCACCCTCAGACAAACGGGCTAGTAGAGAGGTTCAATGGGACCTTGAAAAGGATGCTGAAGGCCGATGTGGACTCGAACCCCAACGACTGGGATGAGAAACTGCTGCACTTGCTCTTTGCATCCCGGGAGGTGCCCCAGGAGTCCCCGGGGTTCTCACCAGTCGAGTTGATGTTTGGGAGGCGAGTTCGAGGTCCTCTCGATCTGGTAAAAGAGGAGGGGGAAGGGAAAATCCCCTCCACCAAGACCTCCGTGGTGGAGTATGTGCTGAACTTTCGTCAGACACTGACAGACATGATGAAAGTGGCACGAGAGTCCCTGGGACAGGCCCAGGAGAAGAAAAGGTCCTGGGACGATGCAAAGGCGCGCTTGCGTACCTTTGACCGCGGTGATAAGGTTATGGTTTTCCTGCCGCTAAAGACAGACAAGCTACAAGCCGCTTGGGAAGGTCCTCATGTTGTCCTGGACAAGCTGGGTGTTGTGACCTATGTCATGGCCAGGAGTGGGAGAAAGCCTGAGACTGTTCATGTGAACATGCTTAACCCGTACTTTGACAGAGGGGATGCGGTGCTCTGGATTTCCTCAGTAGAAGGATCGCCCGAGGACCCGGAGGAGCCGGCCATGTCCGGTGACTGGGATGGGGAGGCAGGAATGGAGGAACTGCGCCTGCCGGACCACCTGCCCTCCCAGGACAAGGACAAGCTGCTCGCGGCACTCAAAGCCTTCGGGACAGTGTTCGCCAACAAACCAGGTAAAACCTGGCGGGGCACTCCGTAGACACGGGCAGCCGTCGCCCTGTACACTCCCGACCGTACTCAATTAATGAGAATGTAAAGCAGGAAATAATGCGAGAGATCACAGAGATGGAGGGGTTAGGGGTAATCCGGCCTTCAGGGAGTCCCTGGGCCAGCCCGGCGGTGCTCGTCCGGAAGCAGGACAGGCCCATCCGGTGTGTGGACTGCCGGAAGCTGAACGCTGTCACCACCCCGATGCACACCCTGTGCCCAGGATGGACACTTTGCTCGATCGTCTGGGCCCAGCCAAGGTCATCTCTACTCTCGATCTGTCCAAGGGATTCTGGCAGATGGCGCTGGATCCGGATGCCATAGCCAAGTCTGCCTTTACCACCCCGGTGGGACTATACGAGTTTACAGTTTTACCTTTTGGTATGCGCAACTCTCCTGCATCCTTCCAAAGGCTGATTAGTAACCTGCTACAAGGGTGTGAGCAGTTTGCCATGGCGTACATCGATGACATTGCCAACTTCAGTCAGGAATATGAATCGCACCTGATCCATCTGACCCCCGTTAGGCAAGATCAAGCACGCTGGTCTTACGGTGAAAGCTAAAAAATGCCAGTGGGCACTATCTGAGGTAGTATACTTGGGACAGCGGGCGGGCAGAGGTCAGATTGCTCCCTTATGGGACAAGAGCGAGGCCATCAAGGACTGGCCGCCTCCACAAACCAAGAAGCAAGTCAGAGCCTTCCTCGGCCTGGCCGGATATTACAGACGGTTTGTCCCGGGATTTGGGGCGACGGCGGCTCCCCTGCACGAGCTGACCAAGAAGGGCAGCCCTGACCCCGTGGTCTGGAGGCCGGGGTGCCAAGAAGCATTCAACACCCTAAAGGCCGCCCTGGTCAAACACCCGATCCTGAAGGCACCGCTCTCGGATGAGCCCTTCTACGTCGCCACGGACGCCTCCGACGCGGGACTAGGAGCCGTACTCCTACAAGAGCACCAAGGGACACGGCCCCCCGCGGTGTACCTCAGCCGGAAGTTAATCCCTCGGGAGCGAAACCTGTCGTCTGTTGAGAAGGAGCGTCTGGCGATCGTCTGGGCACTGAACACGCTGAGGCCCTCTCTATGGGGGCAGCGGTTCACCGTCCTACCGGACCGTGCCCCACTGCAGTGGCTGCAGACCATGCAAGACCCCAATGCCAAGCCGCAGCGATGGGCCCGGCAGCTTCAGGAGTTCGACTTCACCGTCGAGCACATCCAGGGAAGCCAGAGCGTGGCCGCAGACGCCCTGTCACGAAAGGACTCGAGGCCATGGGTCGGATGGACTCAGGCCTGCTCGAGAGCGCTCGGGCGGGGAAGTTCCTGAATGTGCTGTTATGTGTTATATGTTTTATTGTTAGGCTCAGTATTATGTGGGGTGTAATTTCTCTTTTGGGTTGAAAGGTGACCCCTCCAAACTTGCACGCTTGTCTCCATACCTCTGTGAAGCTACAGATCCAAGCTTTATAAAGCGGGGGGATGTGGGGCAAAATGCCACCTTGGTTTCTCCCCAAAAATCTCTGCCCTGTGACACTGTGACTAAAATCTCTGGGATGCAACCATTTGATGAGGGTGGGCCCTGCACACAGGGGACCCCACCCTCGCCTGTCTCTGTAGGGAACCTGAGCTGGCTGCAGTCCTGGTGGGGGGGACCTGCTCCCTCTGCCCACGGGACTGGCATCAGCCACCTGGGTGAGGGGCATCTACCTGGGGGGCTGGGATCTGCCCCGTAACAGGTGATGCATTTCAAATTGGTTGGCTGACAGCCAACTGGGGCTGACCGCCACTGGACCGGGTGAGTGAGGTCACGGGGGCTATGTAAGTTAGGGGGGGAAGGAGGCGGGCTCTCTCTTCGGCCATGAGGTGAAGCAGCAGCCATGCGGGGGACACAGAGGAGCACGACCATCTAAAATTGGCTTTCTCCCCCAAACTCATGAGCTAGAAACCGCCTGCTTACAGAGGGGAATTTCACCTGCCTCTGGAAGATGCTTGTGAGTAAGCTACTCAATCAGATTAGCTATCTAGCTGGCAGTAACACAGATGCGTGATCAAAAGGCTACCTCAGCCAGACTGCTTGCTCTTTAGGATTTCTAAGATATTGCTCAATCCTGTACCCTAGATTACCCTACCCCTTGTAATCAATAAAGTTCTCCTTTTTGACTGGTGTGGGAGACTTATTGAGGGGTGGGTCTAAATTATGCCTAAGAGACCCCTTAGGTCTGCGCACTAAGGGAAACTTTCCTTTTTGCCCCCTGACTTGGAGAGGTCCTCAAGTGCCTGTACTGGGTCGATTACCCGTCGGACTATTAGGCCTGTGTTTCCCCGAGGACACAGGGCTGAGACAGTCCCTTCTCGGGGTGGTGGCAGCACATTACCCCCAGACTAGCGAGTGAGCTCCGGGAGAGGGGTCGGCCGAGCATACGGTGCCCCTAGGGAGGCATTCGGAGCCTGGCAGGTGGTCGGGCGCAGGGAGGTGGGAGGCTTAACACAGGAGCGCCCCCTACTGGCTCGCCACCGGCTGCGTTGGCATTTGGACAAATCTTAGCTCATAATCACCTTGTGCAGAGGTTCTTGCAGTCTAGTGCTGGCTAGTCTTAGAGATGAGGATACCGGGTCTCACAGATCGGTTCCTACATCATTAGTCTTGACCATGGCTATTTATTAAGCATTCTCCCCCTTGACCCGTCTGCCTGTTGTGACAAGTTGATTAAGTGCACATGCCACGAGGACTTTGCCTGCAACATGAAGCAGCCAGAGTGGTGCATGGAGAGAGACTGACAGCTGCAAAATGAGTGACTTTTGCTATCGAACATGCTGCATGGTAGCTGAGAGTCAGCAGAGCAGCTGCATAGAGGAGGATGTACCGGGAGCAAGTCCTACAAATAGCTGTGGAGTTTAATTCAGAGCAGTGTCACAGCCCGAGTCACAGGGAAGACTGGGACACATTCAGGGCTGCCTGAAGCCCCCCAAATTTCAGAGGTGTATCTGGCATAGCAATCCTGGGAGCAAAGAGGCTGAAACCCTTTGCATCTGAGGGTTTCAAAAGCACGGAGCAATTCCAGAGGCCTGCAGCCATTTTCCTCATTGAGCAACTTTGCTGCTAGACGCCCCGAGGGAAGGGTGCCAGCAGGACAGTGGGCTCCTGCACGGCTCACCAGTCCCTTGGGATAGACAGAAGGAGACTCCTGTCTGCATCACATCCCAAACACCAGCCCTAGAGCCTTCCTGCATCCTCTGCATCCACTGCTGTTCCACATTTGGGGGTTGCGTATAGGTTACCAAGCCTCCCAGGCCAGGGAGCTCCTGCTCCCAGACTCCAGTGAATGCATACAGCTGAAGCTACATGTTATACCTAGAGCTTATGAAAGGCCCTCACGGTGCCGACATCTCCACATTAAAGCTCATTAACTCATGCTAAGTACCCTCTGAGCATATCAAAGTTGGACCACTTCAGGTGTGGGTTAACTCTGGGCTACGCAACCTAGCTCATGTTAGGATAAGCTCATTACCTCGTGCTAAGTACCCCCAAGTGCATCAAAGCTACACCACTTCGGGTGAGGGTTACCTCTGGGCTGTGCTACCTTGTGTTAATGTAAGTCTAGTCTCCTCCAGGAAGATAAAATGGTAAGTTTGCAGTCCTCCAGTATCCCAGGATGCCATGCTCCCCCAGCAGTGATAGAGGCCCAGTCTCCTGGCTCCTATCCCCTCCCCTGCTCACCAGTCCTCTAGTGGCAAGTCAGAGCAGTGCAGGCAAGAAACATAATTAACCCTTAACGAGTGACAGCTTGCGTTGTAACTTTAACACCACTGAACACGCGGCAGAGTTAGTGTGGACTAAGTGTAACGTGCAACTTCACCCTAAATGCATCCTCAACACCCAGGAAAGGTGAGTAGAGCTAACTTCATCAGAAACCAGGCTTACAACAGCTCTTGAAAGAATTGCACTTGGCAGCTAAGAAATGCAAAGCACATCCTGTAAATCCTTCTTAAAAGGGCAGTGAAAATTAATCTCCCTGCCGGAGTTCTTCATTCATTAGAGCATCATTTATCAATTTAATTTAACATTAGTTTATCTGTTAAAAAGCCCGAAGAGAGAACCGGCATCACACATGTTTGAGCATTAATGCCTAAGGATCTAATTGGGAAATACTTGAAATACCAAGTGAGGGCTTTTTCCTCTCCAGACACATTGTAATCAGAAATGCAGAAATGCTTCCTGCTATATATAATAACAATGTATATTAGTCAAGACTTGTAATCGGTGAAGAGAATAGCAAAATAACAAAAGATTTGATAAAAGTGACTCACAAATGAATCTCATTAGGTGTGAAATGGAACAGCTCTACGTTCCCAGTGTAGATGTCTCAAGGATATTATTATTATCTGCACTTCTGCAATGCCTTTCATTTGTCAAACTTAGTACTTAACAAAGAGTAATTTATTAAGGCTCCCGCACTGGAGAGCGGGTGGGGGCTGGGGGGAGAGAAATGTATAACTTCTGATGTACAAAGACAGCATGCAAATAGTCCATGAAATTGTGCAAAAGAAAAATAAAACTCTTTTCATTTCAGCACCACTTTGTGATGAACAATTTTGCCTCTTGACTCATCTCCAGGGAAATGGGTGGGTTTATGCATGAAAATTAATGTGAAAAAAAGCCCAATGCGTGCGCTTTTTAACTGAAAATTGCTCTTCAACTGAATTAAACCTTGACCTGTTTCCCATCAGAAGCACCTTGGGTTTCCTAGCCTTCTCAGTCCTGGACTACCTCTGCGGCATTGCAGCAAGGTGGTCAGACCCCCTGGCGTAACTGCAGGTTTCCCAAAAGCAACCCCATACCCTGCACTTTTCTGCACTGGTGCCATGGGAAATCAGGGGTCCGGAGCCCTGAATTTCCTTGAGGAGGAATCATAGAGTCTCCAGTATATGGATGAAAAGCCTGACTTACAAAGTGTCTTGGCTTAGGAGATGCAGTAAATCAGTGGCCTGCCAGGATGTAAAACCCCAGAGTCCTGATCCCCAGACACTTGCTCTGGCCATGAGGCAACTTTTGCCATTGCACTGAAAGCTTATTAGGATGCTACTACCCTTGAAAAGAATAAGCCAGAGAGTTTCTACCAAAGGCAGCAGGGTGCTTCAAAGGTGAACCAAGAACTAAAGACCCCATGAGCAAAGTCTTTGTGAGATGCCCCTCATCTGTCCTCACTGGTCCTGCCAAGTGTTGCAAGATGAGGGCAGGACATGATCCCTCGCTCATGGAGCTGTGCGGGGTGTTTCTGATGAGCGATGAAGGAGAAGAATACAGTTTTGTGGAAATTAAACTATTCAGAAATTCAGGCCATAGTTTGTGCCCCCCCAAAAACATTCAGAAATTTCAAACGGTGCTGACATGGGCTGCATACACACAGCCGGTTTGCATTCTAATTAGAACGCATCAGAGCAGACTTGTCCGATTGCATCTGCTCCACGGTCTAATTAAAATGCTCCCACATGGCCTCACTGGCATGTGTATAAGCTCCCATGGGTTTAAAAATGGCCACTGGGGCACTTCAACTAAACTTCACTGAATGAGGTTTAGATAAGGGGACCTGCATTTTTAAATCCACAGGGGCTTAATACACATGACACTGTGGCATTTTAATTACAGCGGCTCTCTGGGACTGTTTTAATTAAACCTTGCCCTCCCCACTCCAATCCCCTCAACTCCCAAGCACACGTATAGGCCGCCATTGTTTTGAACCCAAACTTTCCAGCTGTTGAGGTGGGGTTTTCATTCCAACACATCATCTGAGATATGTATATCCATATCTATATATATCTATAAATATATACTAGGGTGGCCATCATAAAGCACAGTCCAGTTGTCCTCTGTTCTCTACTGGTATGCAGCCGGATGCCTTTATGTCCTCTATTTTTCTCTTCAAGAGAAAAATAGAGGACATAAAGGTATTGGGTTTTCTATCGGTAGAGGACAGAGTAGCAGAAAACCTGAATGTCATCTATGATGGCCACCCTCATATATTCATGTGTGTGTCTCTGTGTGTGTATATGCGTGTGTATGTATGTGTATATCTATATCTACATATATCTATAGATATAGATCTAGACATATCTATATAGATATTTATCTACATCTATGTCTAGATATCTATATATGTCTAGATATATATAAAGGGGAACAGCTTTAAAAAGGGGGGCTAAAAGAGCCGCACGTGAAATAAAACCACATTTTGCTGTCAGGTAAGACATGTGGCCTCGACCCAAAAAGAAATGTGTCAAGGGTTTTTTTTATTTTGCCAACTTCTTTCCCCCTCACCAAATTCCTGTTTCAGTCAATGGAAACTATTTCTGTCCTCATTTTTGGTTGAGTCCCTGGAGTAAAAACTTCGCTATTTGCCCAGCTTTACTCCTATCTTTTTCCCCTCCAGACCACTTAGACTGAGCTGGTAGTTCTCTCTACTGGCATGGTTGTATCTCTTCTCTACAGCGATAATCTTGCCATGGAGAAAGGTAATATCCATCCCGCGGTTCCCCATTGCATCCTGAGCCTGGAGAGCACTGCGTGCCAGCACTCACTACAATTCCCGCACTAGAGGTTGTTGTCAAACGTGCCCTGAGACGATGTCACAAAACTGCCCATCCTGCAAAGAGCTAGAAAACACCAACACTTACATTTCCACTCCTAGTCACCCATGACTAAATCCCCCTAAATTATTGCATCTAGATTTAGGACGAGATGCAATCTCTGACTCTGAGAGTGACATTTTCAATCAGCCGCTGCCTGCCTTTTTCTTGGCTTTCTGCAGGCATCTGCCTGGTTTTATTTCTGGTCTCAAACACCACAAATTTAATCAATCATCATCCCCCTCTTCTAGGCATGTGAGACCGTTTGAAAGCCCTTGCATTCACCGAATGTCATTAGGCTGCTGTGATGGAGTTGCTGCGCCTGTACCCTGGCCCCACTGCTTATTACAAGGCAATAAAAGATAACACTGCTATTGCTCAATAGCCCCCTGCTAGGTAAAGCCCTGAATAACCTATGAAAACAGTGTGACTGGAAAAAAGGACAAGACTTTTACATTTCTCTTGACTAATCTAAAAGGTTAATGGAAGGGGGAAAGTAGGTCTCCTGCAAGCTATCATTTTGCATGCTAAGCCTTCTTCAGCAGCCATGTTGCAAGACTACAGGGCTGTCTGCTCCTTAGAAGAAGTCAGTGGAGATGGAAGAGTTTATCCTCCATGCCTGAGAAGGTGGATGGATGGAATCAAGAAGGCAATGACTGGCAGTGCTGGCTTTTAGGTTGGGGGATCTCTGTTCTGGCTGGCACATAGCAGCCGATAGCATTGCTACGGGGCAAAGTGGGGACCGTCTGAGGGATGGATCATGGCATGCACTGCCCCATGCACTGCACATCCATCTATGCAGAGGGTGTTTGCTTAGGAGGAAGGACCAGGATGTTCCTCTCTCACAAGCCTCGAGGTAACTTTTTCACGATCCAGGAACAAACATGGCTCAGAACCGCCCCCTGGGGATTTCAATGTAGGAGCTGTGAGGGCATGTCAGAGGGTCTGTTCCTGCCATACTGAACCCGTGTATAGGGTGGTGTGACAACCAGAGGCTCCTATCACTATAAGTGGAGAGTACAGAGGGCTAAGCTTGCTGTCTGGGGAAGGTTGGCTATTGAGCAAGGGGGAAACCCCTGTGGGTGGCTGAGGAGCCACCTGACAGGAAGGGGAGGTGCTTAGAGGCATAAAAGACCAGTGCCTAGAGCAAGGAGGGCAGTTTGGCCCTGCAGTCTGCAGGGGAAGGAGCTCCTGGGAGAGAGGGGCTTCAGGAGGCAGACCCACGGCTGCCCAAGGGAGCTACATGGAGACAAATAAGGGGGATTAGTGCTCGTTCCTGCCTAGAGCAGGGAGTTGGACTCGATGATGTGATAGGTCCCTTCTGACTCTAGAAATCTATGATTATGGCTTCTGGAGGGGTACTGACTCAAAGGGAGGATACATTTTAGTTAGGAAGTGAGCACCAGGAGGGTAACCTTCCCTAAGCCAGGGACCTCAGGGAGCTGAGCACCACGACAGTAAACTTCCCTGGGCCAGGGACCGCGGGGGGCTGAGAAGCCTGAAAGGGCAAGACCAAGGCCAGGAGCCCAGAGCTTAAGCGGTTGAGGCAGGATGCTGGGGCCCAGAAGCTGAGATCTAAGACAGTGGACCTGGGCTGAGGGGCACGGCCAGAAAAAAAGTGGGTAAAGCCAGGAAGGCTGAAGCCCCAACAAAGGTGAGGCTTGAGAAGTCAAGTGTAGAGTCAGGGCAGGGGATCCCCTCCAAATAGAGATCAAGTGACATCGGTGAGGGGTGAGCATGGCTATAGGGGAGGATGGAGGCCATGATTATCACCCCTGAAGTGGCTAGTGCCCTAAGCACAGATAGGGCCCAGAGGGCATCGCTTTAGTACCAGAGGGGCATGAATGGTGCCAGCCAGGCACGTGGACAAGAGACAGCTGAGGTACTGAGACTTGCTTTGGGACTGTGGGGAAACCTCCTTAAGACACATCAAGGCATGGCAGGAGAGGTAGAAAAGGGAGGGTTCCCTGAGGAAAGGCAATGGGGCAGGAATTGCTTGGCCATGGAGAGCATCACAGTCACCTTGTGGCCTGATCCTGCTACAGTTTTCATAGTTTCTAGGGTCAGAAGGGACCTGAATAGATCATCAAATCTGACCCCCTGCCCTGGGCAGGAACGAGTGCTGGAATCATAATACCTCAGCCAGATATCTATCCAACCTCCTCTTGAAGACCCCCAAGGTAGGGGAGAGCACCACTTCCCTTGGGAGCCCATTGCAGAGCCTGGCAGCCCTCACCATAAAGTAATGTCTCCTGAGATCAAGCCTGAACCTGCTCTCAATCAATTTGTGGCCTTTATTCCTCGTTTTCCCAGGTGGTGCCCTGGGGAACAGAGCCTCACCTATTTTCCACTGGTCCCCCGGGTGAGGTTTTAGATGGCCACCAGATCCCCTCTCAGTCTTCTTTGGTGGAGCCTGAATAGGTTCAAGCCCTTTAGCCTCTCCTCATAGGGCCTGCCCTGCTGCCCCTTGACCATGCGAGTGGCCTCCTCTGGACCCTCTCCATGCTGTCCACATCCCTCCTGAAGTGCGGCGCCCAGACCTGGACGCAGGACTCCCGCTGCGGCCTGACCAGTGCCACATAGAGGGGGAGGATCACCACCCTGGACCTGCTCGTGATGATCTGTGGATGCAGGACAAGGTACAGTTAGCCTTATTGACCCCTTCCTCACATTAGTGGCTCATGTTCATCCTCAAGTAAACAATGACTCCAAGATCCCTTTCTGCCACCGTGTTGACAAAAAGGGTGTTCCCCAGACTATAGGTGTGTTGCTGGTTCCTTCTCCCCAGGTGCAGCACCTTGCACTTGTCTGCATTGAACTCCATCCTATTCTCATCCGCCCACCTCTGCAACCTGCCTGGATCTAGCTGCATTCTGCCCCTCCCCTCCAGCATGCCCACCTCGCCGCACAACTTGATGTCGTCAGCGAATTTGGACAGCGTGCTTTCCACACCCACATCCAGATCGCTGATGAAGATGTTGAACAGTGCAGGACCCAGAACCGAGCCCTGGGGGACCCCACTGCCCACACCCCTCTGGGCTGAAAATGACCCATCCACCACCACACTCCGGATGTGACCATCGAGCCAATTTGCCACCCATCTGACTGTGTAGCCATCAATGCTGCAGTCACCTAGTTTTTTTTATGAGAATTGGGTGAGAAACAGTGTTAAAGGTTGCAGTAAGTAAGAGACTGAGACTCACTCCCAGGGGACTGGACCAGACACTCCTGGTGCTGGTGGAACGGGCCTGGCAAGTACTCTAATCTCCAAGTGTGCTTATAGCTGGGAGCTGTAGTTCACACAGGAAACCTCCCACGCAAAAAGGTGACATCTTAAAGCCACCATTCAGCTGTTGCTCCTTCTTCATAAGCAAGCCCCCTTATTCCCTAATTAGCAGACTGGGATGTAATAGAAAACTCAGCTGATGTTCCATTAAGAGAAATAGGGTCAAGCAGATGGTGGTTAGCTTCGGGGAGAGAAGAAGGCATGGCTGTCTCTCGCACTTGTTTGCATGTGGGTGCCGGTATAACTCACTTGCATTTAAATTAAGTGCCCCCTTGCTGGTTTGCCTATCACCCATGTCCTTAATCTCTCAACTAAGCCAAATCCAATGTCTCCTAGCTTAGAGGAGTCATCATTCAGGTTTCTTGAGAGGAAAATCATGTTACCGTTTAGTCTCATTAACAGAGAGGGATTCTTTCCCGGTCAGGAGGAATTAATTTTCCAACAGTTGTTTGTTTTTAAAGGAAGCTCTGATTTTCAGAGAGGGCCTGTCAGTACTGTATTTATTCATATGCCACATTCTCCTTTTTTCCTTTAAAATTAGCAGCTGAGGATTGGGATGAGCTTTTTAAATGAGGAAATTAATTTTGAACAGTTTGGTTAAAAGGAAAAATCTCTTTTTCTTCATTCTGCCTTTCCAAAACACAGTGTGTCTCTTATTTGGGAGCATGTGGCATGCAAATAAATATGGCATTTCATCCAGAAGTGGAACTGGCTCTACTATCTGTTGCAAATAATTTCAGCAATGATCAGAGCTGCCCTTTCTGTAAAAGGAGAATAGCCTGATGTTGATTCCAGGTTTCTTTGACTATCCTCCTTGTCTAGAAACCCCTGCTGCTGTGGGTTAATAATGTTTCAAGTCTAGGCTGTTCACTTCTCCTATTTTCTACCCAGGTCCTGCATCTTATAGCAAACCAAACTGCCCCTTGTTTGAAAAAACTGAAATAAGACTGATGAATAACAGACAGCACCCAGACATACTTTTCTCTGTTGTTATTTCTAAAGCAGCTATTGTAGGTCACAGGCACTGTACATGTGTTACAGAAACCAGTGATTTCTTCTGAGTTCTTGTTTGTGCTACATTCAAGGACTGAAAAACATTTTCACAAATACCTGGGGCTTCTCTAAATACCTGCAGTTCAGATAAGCAAGTAAATTTGTTTAAACCCAACCGTATTCAGGGAAATATTTAAACATATACTTAAAAAGTTCTATTGAAATGAATGGGACTTAAGAGTTAAACATATGCCTTCCTGAATGGGAATACTTTCTCAAATTAAGTCTTATATAGATGCCTATCGTGGGATCAGCCCCAACAAATCATAGCCAACCCGGCATGATCCTTCATGATTCACGAAAGGATGCTTGAATCAGATTTTTGCCTATCCACCCAACTTTAATCATAAGCTCCACACATTGCCTGCTGTCTTCATCATTCAGCTGGCTAGGAAAAAAAGAGATAATTACAGAACATTTGTTTGGTAATTGTCTACTTCTATTTTGGAGTTTGTTTCTAGCGCTAACGAATGTGAATCCATTATACCATTTATCATGCTAGGAGTCAGGTTGAGGAGCATTTTTAATCAGGAACTATTTTGGTTGGTATGAGAAATAACCCTGTAGGACCATTGACAGCATATGTAAGTGGAAAAAAATCTGTGGTGGGAAATGAAAGGGTAGGCAGTTTTGCAGAATAAAGAGCAGGAAAATCTCTCTTCTTCGGTCGTACAGCGTGTTCTCGTTGCCTGTGAAGTGGGTTGCTGCAGACTTCCCCCCGCCCACAGAGACTGATGTCTAATTCTTTAATAGCCTAAATGGTTACTAGATGGCATTTGTTTCCTGTCCCCCCCACAACATCCATCCAACAGTCTTGTTCATCATTTTTTTAATAGAAGCAGTAGCACTTTAGAAGTATGGGGCACTTTCTGGTGACTTCACACATGGCACATGAGATTACCTGCTCCACCGGGCTTTAAACTAAGCCCGCTGCGGTATGGGGGGACTACTGCCCCTGCTGGCCCGCTGAACGGCCCTTGCAAAGCCAGCGGACCAAGGCACTTAAGGGGGCACTTAAGGGAACCCACCCCTGCCCCAGCCCTGGCACAATCTGTGGGCAAGGCAAGAGCCCCCAAGGGCACACTTGCCTGCCTGTACACTAATGCCAGGAGCCTGGGCAACAAGCAGGACGAGCTCGTCTTCCTGCTCAGTGCAAAGAAATACAATGTCATTGGGATAACGGAGACCTGGTGGGACTCCACCCATGACTGGACCACGGGTGTAGAGGGCTATACCCTGTACAGGAGGGATCGTGTTGACAAAAGGGGCGGGGGGGTAGCTCTCTATGTGAAGTAAAGCTACATGTCCCTGCAAGCTGATGTTGGCGACCAGCATGGACAGCTAGAGACCCTCTGGGTAAAAATTCGTGGGGAGTTCGGCACAGGGGACACAACGGTGGGAGTCTACTACAGACCTCCCACCCAAAGTCCCGAGCTTGACCAGGAGTTCACCCGGGAACTGACTGAAGCCGCTTGCTCCAGGACCTTGGTTGTCATGGGGGACTTCAATTACCCGGACATCTCGTGGGAAGATCACTCAGCTAAATCCGAGCGATCGCAAAGCTTTCTCTCGTGCGTGGATGACCTCGACCTGACTCAAGAAGTCTATGGGCCAACGAGAGGCAAAGCGCTGCTCGACCTGGTACTGGCTACGGGGGACGACCTAATCGGCGACCTAGTGATCGATGGGAAGCTGGGTGACAGCGACCACGAGCTGATCACCTTCACCATCCGCCGTAAAGCTGGCAAGTCAGGCAGCAACACAGAAGTCCTTGGCTTCAGAAAAGCCGACTTTGACAAGCTCAGGAGGCTACTCGGTCAGGCCCTCGGGGACCATGACCCCAGGGAGAGGGGAGTTCAAGAAGAGTGGTTGCTTCTCAAGGGAGCGATCCTCAGTGTACAAGCTAAGTCTATTCCAACACGGAGGGAAGGCAGCAAGAAGGCACAGCAGCCCCCCTGGCTCTCTAGGGACCTAGCGGACCTCCTGTGGCTAAAAAGGAAAGCCGACAAAGGATGGAGGACGGGATTCACCTCCAAGGAGGATTACTCCATGCTGGTCCGGTCCTGCAGGGAGCAAACCAGGAAAGCCAAGGCTTCAACTGAACTCCAACTAGCTTCAGGCATCAAGGACAACAAAAAGTCCTTTTTCAGATATGTGGGGAGCCGGAGGAAAAGCAAGGGCAACGTTGGACCCCTGCTAAACCAGATGGGGCAACTGACAACTGACGCCCAGGAAAAAGCCAACCTATTAAATAGGTACTTTGTGTCAGTCTTTCATCAGTCACACGGGATGCCCATGCCTGCTACGGGACAGGGAGATCCGGGTGACGGGGATCCCCTACCCTCCATCAGTGCTGACCTCGTAAAGGAACACCTTGAGAAGCTGGATACCTTCAAGTCAGCCGGCCCTGACAACCTGCACCCCAGGGCACTCAAGGAGCTGGCGAGCGTCATAGCCCAGCCCCTGGCACGGGTCTTCGAGAGCTCCTGGCGCTCTGGTGTCGTGCCCGAAGACTGGAAGAAGGCCAATGTGGTGCCGATCTTCAAGAAAGGGAGGAGAGTGGATCTGGCTAACTACAGGCCCATCAGCCTGACTTCTATCCTGGGGAAGATCTTAGAAAAGTTTATTAAGGAGGCCATCCTTGAGGGACTGGCCCAGGCTAACATCCTAAGGGACAGCCAGCACGGGTTTGTTGCGGGTAGGTCTTGTTTGACTAATCTCCTTTCCTTCTATGACCAGGTGACCTATCACCTGGACAAGGGAGAAGAGGTTGATGTCATATATCTTGACTTCAAAAAAGCTTTTGATCTGGTATCCCATGATCACCTCTTGGCCAAACTGCCCAGTTGTGGCCTTGGCTCCACCACGATCCGCTGGCTGGGAAATTGGCTCCGTGGTCGGACCCAGAGGGTTGTGACTGATGGCAGTCACTCATCGTGGTGCCCTGTGACCAGTGGGGTTCCTCAAGGCTCTGTCCTGGGACCCATCCTGCTCAACATCTTCATTAACGATGTGGACACTGGAGTTAGGAGCGGACTGGCCAAGTTCACCGATGACACCAAACTTTGGGGCAAAGCATCCACGCCAGAGGACAGGCGGGTGATCCAGGCTGACCTGGACAAGCTCAGCAAATGGCCAGACGAGAACCTCATGGTGTTTAACACCGAAAAATGCAAGGTTCTCCACCTTGGGAGGAAAAACCCGCAGCATCCTTATAGGCTCGGCAGTGCTACATTGGATAGCACTACAGAAGAAAGAGACTTGGGGGTCATCACTGACCACAAGATGAACATGAGCCTGCAATGCGATGCTGCGGCTAGTAAAGCGATCAAAACACTGGCTTGCATCCATAGATGCTTCTTGAGCAAATCTCGGGACGTCATTCTCCCCTTGTACTCGGCCTTGGTGAGGCCGCAGCTGGAGTACTGCATCCAGGTTTGGGCTCCACAATTCAAGAGGGATGTGGAGAAGCTTGAGAGAGTGCAGAGGAGAGCCACGCGCATGATCAGAGGTCAGGAAAACAGATCTTACGGCGACAGGCTGAGAGCCATGGGGCTCTTTAGCCTGGAAAAGCGCAGGCTCAGGGGTGATCTGATGGCCACCTAAAAGTTTATCGGGGTGACCGCCAGGATCTGGGGGAACGTCTGTTCACCAGAGCGCCCCAAGGGATGACGAGGTCGAACGGTCACAAACTCCTGCAAGACCGTTTCAGGCTGGACATAAGGAAGAATTTCTTTCCTGTCCGAGCCCCCAAGGTCTGGAGCAGTCTGCCAGCGGAGGTGGTTCAAGCACCTACATTGAACACCTTCGAGAGTAAATTGGATGCTTATCTTGCTGGGATCCTGTGACCCCAGCTGACTTCCTGCCCTTTGGGCAGGGGGCTGGACTCGATGATCTCCAGAGGTCCCTTCCAGCCCTAATGCCTATGAAATCTATGAAATCTATGAGACAACATGAGCAAGGACCACCCACTCATCCAGAGGGCTAGACGTTCATCTATCTGCCTTGTTTAGCTATCTGCTGCCCCATAGACAAAAGTTACCCTGGGCGCTTATACACGTCACGATTCTGTACATGTATAGAGGCAATGCTCTCCTTGGGCTCAACACAGAGGGGTTGGACCCGATGAGCTGCAAGCTCCCTTCCGGCCCCTAACAACTATGAGACCATGAAACAGGGGCGAACATCCTATAAACACACAGCTGTGTGAGAGTGATCTTGCAGCTTAGCGCACACAGTATCTTCTCGCTTAAAATAACTGGATAATTGATGCACAAATCGTGGGCACAAAAATCTATCTGGAGGGGCCAACCACTGGGTTGACAAAAGGCATCGTCTTTACAGAAGTAGTTTTCATTATATAAGTACAGCAGGAAGTATTTGAGGATGCTTCAGTTTGGCTTCTTAAAAGACGAGGTTGCTTGACAACAGTGGCCCCTGGAGAGCTGGGTAAAAATATTTGGATGATGAATAGCAAATTTCCTGAAAAATCTTTACAAAAGACTGTGATGATTTGTAAAACCTCCCCTCTCCACCTAAGAAATGGTGGTGTTGCGGGACGGGGGGAATGATGTCAAAACAGTCAAAATACAGAACTGCATTTCAAGGTCTTCAACATTTTGTCTCAGAAATGCCACTGTAGTTGCTGGACATTTTCTAAATAAAACTGAATTTTTGTTTCAATCAAGAGTTTTTCTGATGACTTAAAAATAAATAAATAAAATTGACCAAAATTTGAAAGGAAAAACAATTTTTTTTTAAAAAAAGAGGGATAACTGACTCAGAAGGAAGTGATTCAGTTTGGATTGAAGAAAATGTTTTAGCTTGATTTGAAATGTAATATTTCAGGGAGTTTTACTGAAAAGTTTGAAAGCAATCAAAAACTTGCTATTTCAGCTCAATCCCAACCATTTTGATTTTTGTGCGTTGGTTCAGCCCTTGGCCCAGATATTGCTTCTTCGTTCAGCTCTATCCTGCTGCACAAGTTTCACTGCACATAAGAATAGCTTTACTCGCTGACGGGTTTGACAATGCATCTGAACACAGGATCAACGGCGAGGCGGGGAAGGTGAGTCATAGACTAGATCCATCACGACCGCGGCTAAAGGAACGGTAACTTGGCTGATAACTGAAGCCTGTTCCCCTCCAGCTCTTATGAAAACCATGCTAAGGACTGAAGAGAGAATGAGAGCTGGCAGTCTCAACCCAAGGGACCACTTCGAATAACCCACCCAACCTCTGTATGAAATAGCAACCATGTAGGGCTCATCTATACCATGGCACAGCTGAGCCCTGCCTACCTGACTCCTCTGACCTGGTTCAGGCAGATCTGCCCCCAGGTCTGCGATTTCCACTGGGTGCTGGGAAGAAGCCCACAGTGGTTTCACTGAGGAATGTGGACTCCGTGGGTGGGGTGCAAGTGGGGCACCCTCAGGCCTCTCTGCTGCAGTATAGACCAGTTTTTCATTTGTGGACCTCTTTGGAAATTTTGAACGGCAGTATAGGCCCCTTGAATTGTACGTGTGAGTATTCACGTATATTTGATTGATCATAGCCGTCTTGGACCATTGACTTAGAGGGTAGTAATCAATGGCTTAATGTCTAGTTGGCAGCCGGTATCAAGTGGAGTACCCCAGGGGTCGGTCCTGGGGCTGGTTTTGTTCAATGTCTTCATCAACGACCTGGAAGATGGGATGGATGCACCCTCAGCATGTTTGCAGATGACCCCAAGCTGCGGGGAGAGGTAGATGTGCTACAGGGTAGGGCTAGGATGCAGAGGGACCTGGACAAATTGGAGGATTGGGTCAAAACAAATCTCATGAGGTTCAGCAAGGACAAGTGCAAAGTCCGGCACTGAGGAGGGAGCGATCCCCTGCACCGGGGCAGGCCGGGGGTGACAGGCTGGGCAGCAGCTCTGCAGAAAAGGACCTGGGGGGACAGGGGACAAGAAGATAAACAGGAGCCAGCAGTGCGCCCTTGGTGCCAAGAAGGCAAACAGCATCCTGGGCTGCATCGGTAGTAGCGCTGCCGGCAGATCCAGGGCAGCGATTATTCCCCTCTATTCAGCACTGGGGAGGCCACATCTGGAGTCCTGTGTCCAGCTGTGGGCCCCCCACTACAGAAAGGATGTGGACACATTGGAGAGAGTCCAGAGGAGGGCAAGGGAAATGGTTGTGGGGGACAGGACTGGTGAGGAGAGGCTGAGGCTGAGGGAACTGGGCTGATTGAGTCTGCAGAAGAGAAGACCGAGGGGGATTGAATAGCAGCCGTCACCTCCCTGCAGGGGGGCTGCAAAGAGGCTGGAGCTGGGCTGGTCTCAGTGGGGGCAGATGACAAGGAGCAATGGGCTCAGGTTGCAGCAAGAGAAGTTGAGGTTGGATATTAGGAAAAAAATTCTCACAAGGAGGGTGATGAAGCCCTGGAACAGGTCACCCACAGGGGTTATGGTGTCGCCATCCTTGGAGGTTTTGAATGTCCGGGTAGACAAAGCCTTGGCTGGGATGGTGTAGTTGGGGCTGGTCCTGCCTGGAGCAGGGGGTTGCACTAGATGTGACGTCCTGAGGTCCCTCACAGCCTTCATTGCCTATGAGTCTACGATCTTCTTATGGGGAAGCTGTTTTTAAAAACAAAGTATTCTGATGGCTACAGGAGTTAATGACAATTAAGGCTGGACCTGATCCAACTCCTATTAAAGTCTTTGGTGTAAAGTCTAGGGAAGGTCCTGATAACTCTGCATATACATATGGAGGGCATTTGCACCCAAAAACTTGCAAAGCACAATTTTTCCAAGTATTTAGTTGGTCTAATAAAAGATATGACATCTTCCCAAAGAAGCTTGCCGGCCTATGAACCGCACTGCAGAAGTGATCATCGTTGTCCTCTGTGGAGGGGACGCTCCCTCTTCCTTGACATTTTGCATTACCAAATCCCTCAGGTAGGAAGGGGTGGTGCACCTCCAGTGCAAAGAGGGTAATGGCCCCTGTTTAAGTGGTTGGCTCCTAGGTTTTCACTTGTACTAAACCAGTAATATTAACCTCAGAGCCTAGTAATCGGCTCCTGCCTTGTACAAACATTGTGCAAGGTGCCGTGCAGCCTGCCAGTTTGTTTTCTACATCTGATCTGAGCTGTGTAACCTTTTTAAGGGCCTTCCTAAAGCAATCCTTAACTCACTTGCAGATAAACTGTGAGTCTAAAGGTTAACAGTGCTTTATTACTGCTGCAGTGGAATCAAAGATTTCAAAGGCCACTGTCAAAAGGGTTTAGGATTTTTAAGGGAAAAAAACAGCTATTGATTATAATCATAACCCTTTCAAAGGGGAAATTGGGGTTTTTTTTTCCCTTCACTAATTATGTGTGCTTTTCCTCCATTGTCTGGCCACTCTTGTTTATGGAGGGTAGCTTTGCAGAACTGGGACGTCGGCAAGTTTGATTTTTCAAACCGAGTGTATTGAAAAAGTACATGAAGAAATGCACAGGCTTTAAAACTAAATAGGAAGGGAATGGTGTGTTAAGTGGTCTGTCTATAAGCCAGGTCAGTGTCCTTGAAATAGCTTCATTTTGCTTAGGCAGTCTGCATCGCTAAATGGTTTTTCCCCCTCTCGTGGGCAGGCGAACCTTGCTATCTTGTCACAAGGCTCGGGAACGAGAGGCCAGGCACCACCTGATGAAGCAGAAGCAGGGCGACCAACTGGCCTGAAGAGGCTTTTACACAATTTAACACCTTAGAAAGTCTTTGGTGACAAAATGCCACTTCATTGCAATCAGCATCGGTGATGAAGGGGTGAGAGAAGTTGCAGGTAATCAGGGCTCAGAGCAGATGCCGACTGTCAAGTCTTTCTAAAACGGACGCTGGCCCTGCTCAACTTGCAAGAGTCAGAGAGAGATCAGGCTGGGAGGGAGCTCCAGAGGTCACATCTACTCCGATCCAAGGCAGGATCAGCCCCATCCAAACCAGCCCATACAACCATAATCTAAACTCTACATAAAACGACCCTCACCCCTGAGACATCATAGACCTCACACCTGAATCTGCCGCAGGTAAAGCAGGGGGACCACAGCAGCCAACGTCCTGCTCCTATAAAATATGCAAAAAGAAGACAGGGTTGCCTGCAAACTTCACGGTCAGAGAGTTTCTCCAGCTTCTGGTGCACTTTGATTTCTGGCCCAGTGGGATATTTTGGCAGAGTATGGAATAAAGGGATGGATCTGGTCCAACACATGCGTCTGAATTGTCAAAATTATCGGTGGGAAGAGATGTTCCTCTAGGAAAAGGAACAGACATTGCATATATCCCTGGATAAGTTATGATGGTGCTTGTCCCGGAACAAAAATATCCCAGGATTGGCATGTTATATACATCACCCTTCTAATCTGAGTATTTGAGTCCTATTGATTCAATGATGCAGTCCCAGGATAACGGTACAGGTCTACTTTGCAATATCCCAGGATAAACTGTTACTACCTTTTATCTGGGAAACTGTATTAGGATTTATCCCAGGACAATGGACGTTGACACCTGTACGACTGCACTTTCTCTGGGGGTGGGAAATGGTTTTTCCCAGGATAAATGCAGGATCTATTTGCAGCCTAACTCTCAAATGTGAATCAGATTTCTTTTTGGCATAAGCACATCTATATCTTTCATGAACAGCTGGATAAGATAAAGAAGCAGACTCATGGGGGACAATTGCTTTTTGGAAGATATCTGCATTATGCAACGGAGAGGCTATGAATGTGCAGGCCACTATCGACCTACTTGTCCTTTCAGGACAGATAGAGATTAGACTCCTAATGGCCCCCTGTCTCCAATTTTTTTAGAGGTTTCCACTGTGTCTTGGGCTTGAATCCAAGCAAAACCCAGAAGCAGGATGACCCCAGACTCTGACGTGGGCCGTGATGGCAGCGGTCAGTAAGGATCAGCTGATTCAAGACATCGAACGTGAATTTGAACTCCAGGTCTTCCAGGAGCCTCAGCCCCACCTCAGCCCCGGTGTGACCTTGCTTGGAAACTTGGCTGCTCTGCCTAGCTGAGCAATTCAAGCTAGTTTGCAAGTCACCATTGCACAACCTCCTCTCTGCAAAATGTTCTTCCATGATGTAAGCCTGTATGTGCTCATTTAGGAAGACACCTCCCATTGCCGCGCCTGTCCTCTGATCTGTATTTTAGCTAGAAGGCAATTTATCTGACGAGATGTGGTTCTACAGTAGGTGCAACGCCTTCACGGAGAGTCCTACAGGTTATAATCCTGTATACTTTAGGGCTTGCTTCCTGGAACAGAAGGAAGGCAACCTCGGCTGGATGGGGCTGATTAAACAAGCAGGAACCCATCTTTGGAGAGTTATGAAACTCCCTTGGACTGACTGTGTCAGACTTCCCGGACAAGGGATGGATGAGAAAACCAAGAATAGAGCCAGGATGAAATTTAACTGTACAAACTTCAAGGTCATGTCATTAGGGACAAAGGAGGAAGAAGACTTGAGCGTATTGGTCAATCACAGGATGACGAGGAGCCTCCAGGATGGCTACGGAAAAGCATCGTTGTCTTCTTCGGCAATCCCTCACAGTCGAAGGCAGTTGTCTTATCTGTATGTCCGAAAATGTACCCTTCCATTTACGCTGGCTTAAATTTACTGCGCAGTAAATTCCCTGCACAGTGGGAATAGGCCAGTGTCCACACGTGCAGGCATTAAGATGCATTAACGCTGTGTGTGAACTGACTTGGGACTAAAGTTAGTTCCAAGTCAGTCCACACACACAGTGTTACTGCACAGTAAGGCATCTACACGTGTGTTACTGTGCAGTAACTAACCGGGTGTAAATTCGGTACCTGCATGATGCTCAAGTCAGTGTAAGTAGCCATCTTTACTGTGTGGTACGGGTGTGCAGGTGTAGACATACAGCTGTACTGCACAGTAATTTCAGGTGCTGAGTAGTAAATGCACATGTGTAGATGCACCCACTGTTGGCAGTGAGCCGAGCTTACGGTAGCCCTGGGTGCATGCTGAGAAACACACCTGAGATGCACAGTGGTACATGGGAGGGTGCTGAGTGGGTGTGAGTGGTTACTAGCTACCTACACTGCCTAATTTCTAGGCTTTGGGATGTGTTGCGTGGGAGCAAGGGTGTGAGATGTGCTTCACAGCCCCGGTGCCCAGCTTGGCAGAGATAGAGCAGGCGTTTAATGGGGCAAAACAGCAGCAAAATCGTTCTCCATCAATATGTCTGGGTTTAGACCCCAGGGAGGGGGAAGAGCTCCAAGCTTAGGGCTATTGCTGGCACAGGATCCCCTGGGGATAACTAAGCTCTGAATAAATTACAGCTGGAAATGGGAAAACAGCTTCTACCCAGCAGAGGAAGGAGGAGGAGGAGTGGGTGCAGGGGCCACTGGAGGAAGGGACATGAAATCTGTGTTAAGATACAGCTTGAGAAATCCATGAAAGGGATTCGATGGCACAGCTGGCTGTCATAGCAGGGATGGGGTCTCTTGCAGTCTCGTGTCCTACATATCTATGCCTAACAGGGGTGCGAGGTATTGCAGCGGCCAAGCCAAGGAGGCATCACTCATCCTTCAAGATCCACGGACCTTTTCCCCATACTCCTGGGGCTCATCCCGGCCTCCTGGCATCATTCGAGGCCACGCTTCTCCCTGGTGCAATTTCCTTCTGTGGTTTCCGTTGGCAAGGCTCTTTGTTCCCTGCCCAACGCTGCTCTTTGCTATTAAACTGCTGCTGTACCTCAGCCAGATTGAATAAAATAATAATTATAGTCATTAAAATTTTTTATGTGGGTCCCCTCTTTGCAAGCATTTCAAACTATGTATTTAATGAATTGCTATTCAAATCCAAGTGCAGCTCCCTCTGGGGTGTAGCCCTGCTGTAGGTAAGCGTGCAGCACAACAGTGCACAGCAGCATAGGGCAGGAGTGAAAGGGGTTGGTGTATAAATAAACCTCCTAGCATCACTAAGTGGGGAATCATAGCCCCATTTTTGAGATGGAGGTGGTGATGAAATGTTGACTGCGAAGCCACAGAAGACAGGCCTGACGTGGAGTTTTGCAACCAGCTTTAGTTTGGGGTTCTTGTCCCTGAAAGCTTTGCTCACATTCATGAACCATCCATGTGAAGCTAACGTTGAACTGCAGCTTTGCACTGGGATCAGGGAGCAATCCTGATGTCCACCCCTGGGCCTAAAGTGGCTCTGATGGACTTCTGCTTTGAGAGTCCGGAGCTGCTCGAACCAGGGCAGTGAAGTGAAGTTCAGTGCATGTGAGGGAGAGAGACATGGCGGCACGGATGAAAACCTACTCTGATTTGTCTTGCAGCGGCACGAAGGACCTCAAACCAAGATAAATCACCTTGTCCAGTCTACGGGTGGAAGCATCATACCAGAGTGAAGGATTATTTAGTTCCTGATGCTGGGCTCATCCCCGTGCACCACCCAGAATTGCATTCAGTGACACGACTAGCATCTCAGAAGGCAGGGTAGCATTGCACCTTAACGACTAACTAAATCACAGATACATAGCATCTGCTTTCAGAAGCGGCTGGCTTGCTTCAGCCCATGCTTTCAAGCAAGTTGATGCCTGTGAAAGCTGACGCTATCTTTGATTTAGTTGGTCTATAAGGTGCAAACCTATCTCAACTTCATGGCTCACTACCTCTCTACGTTCAGTATCCGCCATGGGTTGCTTTTCATCTCCAGTACGGCGGAAAGCTTGTGCAGAGGGGTGCCATGCTTCAGTAGGGCGATTTTCAGTACCTGCATTGCTCAGTACTTTTATCTTAGAAAAAGGAGGTTAAAGAAATATGCCTGGTACTTCGGGGGACTCCAGCTCAGCCCCCAAGCTGCATGGCCGTGACAGCGCAGAATAATTTATCCCACTTCTCACGGTTAATTACTTTCCCAGCAGGGTAAATTAGCCGAACACGGCTGCTGTTGGGATCAGAGCTAGCTCACTGCACGCTAGCGGGTGTCTCTGCCCCACGCTGCATTTTGCCATGTGGAAGGTGGGGAGCTGTGGGCTTCTCTTCTTTCCTCCTAGGGGAGCTCAATCCAAAGCCTCCGAGGAGCCCTGCCTCTGGCACTAGTGAATGTGACACTCCTTGCACACTGTCCTGTTGTGCCAGGAGCAGATTTGTCACTCATAGCTGTGGTATCTCGGGGTGTCCACACTACACAAAGAGAGGATGGGGCAACCAGCTCCGTGCACTGGCTCGTAGCCTGGGCACGCGAGGATGAGACGAGGTGGTGAGCAGAGGTGCGTTTTGCTCCTGAGCACGCTGGAAAATCAGGTCTCCATCCCCGCACCAAGAGGGACAGCTTCCTCCCTGCCTCTCTTCCCAGAGTTAATGCATCTGGAGTGGGGATGAGTGGGCAGGGCAAATTGTCTTGGCAGCAGGATGCAATGCAGACATAACCTTGGAGACTCTGCTCCAAGCTGTGGATCACCATGGAGATGAAGACAGAGACTTGAACTTGATCCAGTGCACAGTGGGAAGCCGTGGTATTGGGGAGGGCAGCTCCCATGCTCTTGCCCTCGGGCTGAGATGTGCCGAAGTGTCCTGGGATAACTGCAGTTTCCTCAGCACTGAGCCTCGAGTCCAGATAGACTGTGTTGCTGGAGTCCAGCCCAGAGGGGACAACACCGGGGCATCCTCTGCCAGGATCCTCTTGGGCAGCCAGAAAGGATAAAGAGCATCACCTACAGCCCCTACTTCCTTGCTTACAGCAAGTACATTAGAGAAGTCCCAAAATATGAGCTGGAGGGCGTCTCTTAACAACAGAGACTGCTTGTACCTGCAGTTCCCACAGGACCCTCCACAGCCCGTGCCCCCCCAATCTACCTTGCTCTGGCTCCATGCCTGGGTGACCCCTGGCCCATCAAGACGGATGCTGAGGATGCAGGCTGGAAGGGTTTGTAGGGCCGTGTCAGCTGCATGTGCATGTTACCTCATCTCGTGGAGGTCCAAAAGAGCTTGTTCCTGGGAAAAATGAGAAGCCAGGGGGTGATACCAGCACCCATTGAGCACAATGCATCCAAAAAGGACTTTAACTGCTTTCATGCATGACCCTGGCTGCCAGCCACCTCTCCTAGGCAAGCAAACATTGCATTGCGCCAGCCCAATGCTTCTCAGCCGGGGTCCCACAGCCCACCGGGGTGCCTTGAGATCCACCCCTTTCCGCGGGGTGCCGCGCCGTGTTAGTACATCTAGGTGTGCAAACAGGACGCACAGAAGAAACCCACAGATTTCACATAGGAATGCAAAACTGGGTCTTTCTGAATTTTTTCGCAACAGAAAAAAATGCTCCGTTATTTTTCTGTAGGTGAAGAAAAAAGTGAAAATGAAGAGCTGGCATTTTCTAAGTGGGGTCTCGAGCCTATCCAGGGCTGGCTGCATAGGCTGGGAACCCCTGTGCTAGGCATAGCACCAACACAGTGCAAAGGCCCCCGTTTAAGGGGATGCAGCGTCTCAATAAGTGAAGGGAGGAAGCGATACGTGTGGATCCATAACCCGTGCCCTTTGCTTCTCTCCTACCGGCCCCAGGCCGAGGATGCAGGCTGCACGAGGAAGAAAGGAGACACGGCGCTCGGCCTGGTATTCGTGTGCATTTATAGTCCCAGATGAGAGCGCTCGCTTGAAGGCCTGCGCCGTGCAAGCAGCGCTCGGAGCAGCTTGGCCTTCAGACACGCTTCCTGCTTGGCACGGCGGGCAGGAAACTTTCAGCTGGCAAAATAAATGTGGACAGTAGAGGGAGCCAGGATCCCCTGCTATCCAAAACCAGGGGGACAATTCAGGGCTGGGAAAAGAGCCTTGCCTTTATGCCCGTGGGCCGCTCGCCAGCCTTCGGGGCGGGCAGAGGGGACCTCTGACCCCCCACAGCCATCTCCTGCAGTCTGGGCAGCGTGTAGCTTGCAGAAGTGCCCCAGAAGCAGCCCGATACGCGGGGTCCCTTTAGGACCTGACTCTCCCCACTTCCTTCCGAGGGGACGCCCAGCTCCCAAAACACAGCAAACGTGGGGCATGCTCCAGGCAGGTGTGCCCCCTCCGCTGCCAGCCTGGGACTGCAGGGTCCGTCCCGTCGTGGCAGGGCAGTTCGAGGGCCTGTCACTTTTCCACCTGTGGCCCAGGTGCACAAGGCCTGGCCTGCGTCGGGTTTGGTCTATTTGCTGCCGCTCAGCTTGCAGCACAGCAGACGTGGGGCGGGAGCCACAACTAAAACTCTCCCAGGCCTTGGTTATCATCCTGCCCCTGGGGTCCTGCTCTGGGGGACCCCAGCTCCCTCCCTGCCACTCACCGCAGCCCCTTTGCCCTCCGGTGCCTCCGCGCTGCCCCCAGGCTGTGGCCCAGCTCGGCCCTTCCAGCTGTTCCAGGGGTGGGGGAGGAGGACAACCCCTGCACCTCCCCCAGAGGCACAACTGGAAGAGGGCAGGACCCCCCTCCCCCCCATGGCTGCAACTTCTGGAAGGGAAGCGCCCCCTCCTCTGACTGCCTGGCACATCTGGAAGAGCCAGCTGCTCCCCTGGCAGCACATCTGGAGAGGGGAGGGAAACCCGCCTCCTTCGCATGAGGAGGCGTCACTGGGGGGGGGGTGAGCCAATCAGGGGCGAGGGGGCGGGGACAAGGAGCCTCCGGAAAAGAAAGTGCTGGGGCAACAAAGTAGCAGACGGGCTCGGGCCGGGCAGCGGGTGAGTGCAGGGCGCTGAACTGGCGGGCGGGCGGGCGATGGGGGAGGGCTGGGGTCTCTCCCAGACCCCTCCCGGGACTGCCTCAGTTTCCCCGTCCAGGCCGAGGGCTACAGGGTGGCAATGGGCACTGCCCTGGGGGCAGGAGGGGCCCCGGGTGGAAGAGGAGCGTGGCCGGGGGCCACCAGCAGCCCCCGAGACCCGGGAGGAGAGCCAGCACCATCCTTCGCCCTCGTGCCCCGGGCACAGGCGGGGGGGCTGGACCGTCCGCTTCGAGCCGGGCACTTTATTTTACCCTCCGTGTTTCAAGTCCCGGAGCCTGGCACGCCTGCCCTGTTCTGCTGCCCGCCTGCTATGTTAGATGGGGAGGGGGACAAATCCCCCCGGCCGCCGGGAAGCCCCGCATGCTCGGTGTTACCGAAGACAGCCGGGCACGGGTTCGGGGCGGGCAGGGTTAGCTAGGCCAGGCGCGCTTTGCGGGGGGTGGGGAGAGCAGCAGGGACGCCGCCAGGCCCCCACCCCCAGCGGGGCTCCAGGCCCCTGACCCGTCTCAGTTAGTTTCGTACATCGGTGGGTTAATAATTGCTGCAGAGCGCAGCCCCGCGCAAGATGCCCAGGGCGGTGGGGCTTTCTCTGGGTCTGTGGTCATGTAGGTCCTAAATTCACCCCTGCACACGTACACATCCTCACGCTCGCACGCGCTCCCCTACAGCCTTTCTGCTTGTGGCCCAGCTCGCTGGGATGCACTTGCCAAACCTCGCCTGGCGTCTGTTCGAGTGTCCTGTGCTGGGCCAAGAAGTGGGTTGTGTCTCTCATTTATTGTCATTATCCCAGCAAGTGCCCTCCCTCTTGCTCCCTTTTTACCTCTGGATTTACGAGGCCCCATCCTTGTCGGCGGAGAGTTGCACGCTCTCATCAGCTTGCTTCCGTCTCTGCCGCCGTCTCCCCGCTCCCAGCCGGGTGAGACTAGGAGCCCCGCACGCCGACAGCTTCCCGCATGTTATTTATTCGGCGTCGTGCAGAGTGCACGCGCCTGGTCGCAGAGAGAGCCATTTATTACCGCCTGCCTCGGAGGACGTGCGTGTTGCATTGTTGTGCGCCTGGCAGGAGCACCGGTATTGTGCGAGCGCGGCGGGAGCTGGGGGTAGCAGCCCCGGGCATCGCCCCATCCAGGCAGCTCGGTTGCAGAGCGCCAGTGAAGGACTGCAGGTGCCCTGCTTCCCTGCCGTGCCCGGGACAGGGGTGAGCACGCGGAGATGGAGCCGTACAAGTGTTCGACACCCAGGGCCGGTGGGAATGCCCGTGGGGGGATGTGCCCGGCTCTGGGGTCACCTTCTCCAGGCAGCATCTGCTCTGACGGTGTCAGGCCCTCGTGTCTCCCAAGCCAGTGGTTTTTGTGCTGATCTAGCTGAGGGGAGAGGGGCTGTGGTGGTGAGGGGGCAGAGGAAGGGGAAAGAGGACATAGGACCGGGGGCTCCTGGCTGAGCCGTGGAGAGAGTGTGGTGTGAGATGCAGCGCGCTTCTGGTGGACGCAGGGGAGCAGCATGCAAGCAAAGGGCTTGTCGGAGAAGGGTTTGCACTGGAGGACCAGGCTGGGCCAGAGGGGTGAGGCGCTTGCAGATGAGGGCAGGACTATTCAGTGAGACCTTGCAGTGAGGGCAGGACTATTCAGTGAGACCTTGCAGTGCAGGGACTTAATGGAGGGGGCAGACCTGAGCAGAGCCTGGGGGTTGCATGGTGAGGCCCCGAGAGGGCAGGGCGGAGGTCATGGGACTGGGGGCTGCCTCTTGCTACATTGGACCCTGCAGCGATAAACTCTGGAGCCTGCATGCTGAAGGGGAGAGGAGAAGCTATGTTAGGGGAGTAAGCCCGTAGATGAACACCCCTTAGTGCCCCCTCTCTGCCACCCACCTGGCCGTCGGGCACCAGTGTGCAAAATGCTGTCTCGATGGGAGCAGGTCGCAGGGGGGTGCAGGCTGAGGGGCTCCGGCAGGACCTCTTCTCTTGGGCACGGGTGAGGAGGGCAGGAGCCAGCCCGATACCCAGCGCACAGGCTGCTTTGCAGAGCTGGACGGTAGAAAAGATGTGAGCGGAGGGGTCCTGGCCTTCTGGTCTCCCCTTAACCCCACCGCCATGCGCCGCGCTGCTTTGGGGGGACGCTGCAGGGCTTTGCAAAGCGTCGGGTATTTAAAAGAAACCGAGGAAGAGGCACTGTGGAAATGACAAGTCGCTCCACGCTGGGGCACTTTCGGAGACGCAAGCGCAAGTCCTCCCTTTCCTCAGCATCTCTTTTCACTCGCCTCGGGCCACGCAGGGGTTTGCAGCCTTCCTGCTTGTAGGCTCGCTGGTGGAAGGAAGCACAGAGCCGTGTCGTATTGGAAGCAACTTCCTTTCTTCTCTCCGATCTCCGAGCCTGGCAAGTGCTTGGAGGGCAAGTGGCAAGTGGAACAGCTCACCCCAAGCCACGCGCATCTCTGCGCTTCGAGCTGCCATCACCTGGGTGCAGCCTCTTGCCGTTTGACTAAAAGAATAACCGCCCCTTCTTCTCGGCCTGCATCGAGGACTCTTTTGCTCCCCGCACCCTTCTAATTTTTTTGCAACATCTGTTTTGCAATATTTATTCTGGAAAACTGTGACTTGCAGAATAAAATCCACTCCTACAACCTCAGATTTAGCACATGGTGCAACCCAGATTAGAAATGGGCGCCGTGTAGGGCTAACTAGGCAGGGTTTGTTCTGTGGCTGGAGGCTGGTAGAGTGGCCTGAATGATGGGCGGGGGGTAAATCAGTGTTAAAAGTATGTTCAGTTTTTGGTAGTCCAACGTGTACTTGGGGAGGAAGGAAAGGACTTTTGTGGGCAAAAGTTTCAATGTGTTTCTCTCTCTTTTATCCCTCGAACTGGGAAAGATGCAACACGTGGTCTCCAGATTTTGGAGATAAATCCGGATGGGAGGAACCATTTCTCTTTCGAGCCTGGCTCTGCCCGTAGAGACTCCCTGGTTCCCCTGTGCACAGCAGTCCTTGCACAGTGCCCTGTAGGGTCGCTTAAGTGAGCATGTCCGCGTATAGCCAGAAACGCTTGCAAACCAGTGACCCTAATGCTTAGAGCTAACGGGAAGTCGTATAACTTTATGTTGCTATAATTTATGCCAAATTATATGTGGTTTTCTGTTAGAGGGACACTGCATTTTTCCTCACTGAGATTTTCCATTTATTGTGCTGCTTGTGCTTGTAGCTGTTTCTTTCCTCCTGACTGGTTTGCCTTGTGTCCTAGATGTAAATAACAAACTAATTACCGCTAATCCCAGTGCCGGGGAATTGGATTTTTAAAGGTGAAAAATAATTCCCACCGTTAGCTTGGCAATGGCATTTTAGGGCGTTTCACCGTGCAAAGAGATCGAAATGGTGTGGTTTTATTTTTTTTGTTTTTTTAAGGTTCTCCCTGTGATATTTAGACTGGCATTTTGAATCATTTAGAAAACAAATAGAAATGAAAATAGCCTTATGAAATGGATTTGGCCATGCACTGGACGTGGTGATTAATGTAATCTAACGGCTCTGTCTTGCTCTTGCTGAAATCAGTGGGAGTTCTGCCACTGAAATTCGAAAGGAGCAAAAATAAGCCTTAATTCTGGAAAGATTTTGTAGAGAGGCACTTACTACTTAAAGCAATAAATTGCATTTCTGTATTATCCATAAGCTGGGGCTCTTGTGTGCCCGGCAAACCAACCAGAAGATGGCTTGTTTCTAAGGATTGCTGCATAATATTTGCAATGGTAAGGCAGGTTTGAACTACATTTTCAGAGTGGGATGAGGGGCCGCTTTATCCACAACAGCAATGCAGATCGCAGCGCTGAGGGAGTGGAGCTAACTTTGTGCGCCGGTGTCCGTGAAAGCACGTGGAAGCACTTGGCACGTTTGGAGGGTCACACCCGTGTGAGGCAGGATGGCATTAGCATCATCTTATGGGGATTTGACTCCAAATTGTTCCATTTCTCTCCTAACCCTTTCGGTTGGTCTACTAAAAGAGACCACATTTACCCAAAGAAGCTTGTCCGCCTACGTCCTTAGACCAGCACGGCTACAACCCACACCCCTGCACAAACCTCTTCATCACTGACTCAGTTGCTTGATCAGCCCGATGTGCCTGGAGCTTTCTGCGCTGTTTGCTGTAGGAGAGTCAGGGCCCAGTCCCCATCACCACCCACGTAAAACGGAGGTGCCCAAAATCAATGAATGGTTTAGAAATCTGTGGCTTTGCAAATGCTCGGCAATGCACTGCTGGAGCCCAACAGCTAGTCCTACGTAAATGCTGCACTGCAAACAGCCAGATGCCCCCCCGCCCCATACCCGCTGCCAGCCAGCCCCTCAAAAAGAGAAGAAAAATAAATCCAGCTGCAGTCCATATATTTGTTAGCGACTGTCCGTCAGAGGCCCTGGGACCTGTAGAAAGTATTTACCCCGAAGGTCAGGGCTTTGCAAATATGGCTTTATGTACAGGTCATTGGATTTCTTCCCTGGAGAAATTGCCCTCCCTCGTTTGCAAATGTGATAACGGTGGAAAATCTGCTTAACACGGTCGAGCTGGCAAGCTCCGAAGGTGAGCGTGCGCGGGTGTGTGCATGGGGACAAGAGGAGCAGGTCTGAAGCAGTGTCTGGCTCCCAGGACGGACGTCAGGAAGCAATCCTGGCCGGGTGAAGTGCAGCGAGAGGTGGGCGCCAGTGTCTGCTCGGGTAGAGGGCATGGTGATGCCTGCTTGATTTTGTTTTGGGCTCCTTCATGAAAGCAGCACCCAATCAAGAATGATGGGCTGCCTTCTCCCTGCCACCCAAAACCCCTTGGCCTCTTTAGCCGTTGTCAATACAAGGGATTGGTGCCTGCCTTATTCCTGCCAAGGATGCTATGAGTGCTTCGTTCTCCCAGCTCTTCATGCCACTTGCCTTCTGGCCTCTCCCGCAGCAGTGGGACACAGTTACTTCAGCTGGATGCAGACGTTACACTTAGTGTGCATTAAGTGCGCAGAAAGCGCTTTAAAACTGTAACCGAACAGACATTCATGACACGTAAAGTGCTTTACAAATGGCAGATCTGGCTCTAAGTTAACCCTGGATGGAGGTGCCTTTAGACTAAAGTGCTTTAGGTTATGGTGCTTTTCTGAACGTCTGTACTGCCTCTTCATTGCTGGGGCTGAGAAGCAGAGTGTGGTGGGTCACGGGAAATACCAGCCTTGAAGAAAAGCATCGGGAAGCCAAGCCAGCAGTGGGGGGTGCGTGGCAGGCCAGTGGCGGCTGTAGGGTTATTGGGACCCCTTAGAGGCATAAGTTGAAGAACAAAGTTTTAAATAAGTTGAAGAAAGAGGGGGAATTAGATACCTTGTCAAGTGTTAAAATGCAAAATAGAGCCACTTTCTTGCAAAAAACCTCACCCCCCCTAAAAAATGTTTTGCAAAATTTTGCACCCCCCTAAAGTGTAGGGCCCCAGGCTTTGCCCTCCCCTAAGGAATGGGACGTTGGGCTCCTCTTTTAGGTTAGGGATAAACATGTGTGTTGGACCCAAGGCCACTTTTGGGCAAGGGATGACTTCCCCCATCCATCCCTGGTGGGGGCTGAGCACCAAGGAGGCACCCGAGGGCGGTGACACAAGGGAGAGCACATCTCCCCGGGACTGCTGCCACCTTCCTCTTCCTCCTCCTCTATGGAGACAGCTCATGTAGCCAATGTCAAGTGGATGAAATGGGGACCATGACGCAGGCCACGCTAGGCATGCACCCTTTGCATGCACTGAATGGACGTTGCTGCTGAGAGGGGTCGTGGGGCGAGAGGGGAGCCTGGACTTTTCTTTGCGTGAATCTTTCCTTGCAAAACAGATCCCTGCTTTTCTGAGACCTGGAGACGAGGCTTTGGGGGTTGAGCAGAGCAGCTGAACCCCAGACAGCGGAAGGAGGAGGAGGAGAGTCAGGCTGTCTCTCTCTGGCCACCGCTCCCCTGGAAATGCCAGCTGTGCATGCATTGCCTTTTGTTTGTCATTCAGCGCAGGAGACGAATTCATTATCCTCACGAGATCAATCATGTCCCAACCCCCGAATAATTAATATGGATGATGGCTGCAGCGCTGTGCTGCTGCCCGGAGTCCTGCTCCTGCCACCCCCTCTTGAAGGCGCAGCCCGGCGTGACGCGAGCCTTCTCCGGGAAGGACGCGTGACACGAGCATTTACCGTCCGCTCGTCGAAGGGCGAGTGTGTGCTGGAGAAGGGAGCTTGGCCTGACAGCCCGTCGGGGACTGATGGTCACGGGAGAGCTGTTCTGGCCCAGGCATTGCTCCAGATCTTAATGCACAGAGGAGTAGCTGGATTCCTTGGTTAGATCCCCCTTGCAGCTGAAAGAGTTGGGAGTTCCTGCTCATGGAGGGGGTTCATTGCAGCTAAAAGAGCAGCTGGATCCCTTGCAGCTGAAAGGGCTGTGGGGGGGATTTCCTGCTCATGGAGGGGGTTCATTGCCTAACTGGACACAGCCAGTTCTTCCCCGCAGCGAGGGACCTGCTGTCTCGGGGTCTCTGATGCACGTCCCCAAAGCAATGATGTTCAGAGCCAGTGCCAAAGTATCTCCTTCTTCCTGGAAGGAAGAAGGCTTGAAAAGCAAAGTCGATTGAGGTTGGATATCAGGAAAAGCTTCCCTGTCAGAGCAGGGAGGCAGTGGGAGAGGTGCCAGGGAAGGGGGGGACTCTCCATCGCGGGAGAGGGTGGAAGCCAGTGGTCCAGCATGATCTAGGTGTAGCGATGCCTGTGATCTACCCTGAGGATTTCCCAGGCTCCCCGGCTTTCCGGTTACCACATGGGGCTGGGAGGCAATCCCACCCCCAGATGCTGTGTATCAGGGTTGTTTTAAGTCTTCCTCATAGGCGCTGGGTGCTGTCTGCACCCCAGTCTGGGCATGGGGACTGGGCTGGGGCAATGCTCCTGCTGGGACTTAAACTTGGAGGGACTTGCCCCTCTGCTTGAGGTCAGACCGATGCTAGATTTGGGATCCAGAAGGAATTTAACCCCCGGCCCGATTGGTACGGACCGGGGGGAGGAGGGTAGTTTGCTTTCCTCTGCAGCTGCGGGTGTGCACCTCTAGCAGGGATTTCTTTATATGTTAACAACCTTTGCAGCAGCAGGACGTTGGCTGCCCTTGCTTTACCCGTGGCAAGTGCAGGTGTGATGTCTGCTGTTGTGTCGGGGTGGACTGCGTAGTTGTACTAGGAGTTTACAGAGTGGGTCTGTCTGGGCTGGCTTGCACAGGTATGCCCCAGCCTCGGGCAGGGGTTGGACTAGATGAGACCTCTGGATCTCCCTTGCAGCCCCACTTCTCTGTGGTACGACAGTCCTGCACCCCTGCGAGCTGCCATGCCCATTGCTTAGGTGCAGAGAGGGTAAGTGACTGCCCGGAGGCCGCTCCGGTGCACGGGCAGGGACCCCAAATCCGGTCCTTTGTGCTGGTGCCCTCATTGCTGGGCCATTTTGCATCCCAGCCCCCTACGCCTCCCATGCATCATGTCTTCATTCCTCCCTGTGACACTGCTCTACTTGCTGCCCCTTTCCCTTGCCCCCCTCCATGAGCTTTGCTCCGTGAGATGCAAGGATCTGTTACCCCAGTATCCTCAGCCTGTTGCTTTCTGCTCTGCCCCATGGAGTGGCCTGGTTTGGGGCAGATGACGGGGCACCTTCATCATTTATTCTTGGGGAAGGGGTTTGCCGGCAGGGCCCCAAGCAAAATCAATGTCTCTTGGCCAAGCAGGAAGAGTGATTTAGCCATGATGACCTCCAGCCCTGCTTTCCTATGATCCCAAGTCAGGCAGGGGAGGGGCACACCTTACAGACCAACAGAATCAGAGGTGCATACACTTTCATGAGCAACGGGCTCATCGATCCACCTTATAGCAGGTGCTCCAGGCCTGATCTGAAGCCCAGGGAGGTCGGCGCAGGTCTTGAGCGGGTGTCAGATGAGGTTCAGCTCTGAATGGACAAGGTCTGAGTGTGTGGGAAGAAGCTTTCACAACAGACAGTGCTGTCCTGGACTTGCTAGAAAGGAAGGAAACTACAGACGTGCCCCAGTGAGGGGGAAAACCCCGCTGCAACATTGCTTAGCTGAGATCCCAGACACTCGGGCTTGCTCAGCACCAGGTTTCAGCAAGTGGGTCGTCCCTAGCAGGGCTGTTGCACAAGGGGAAACACTTCTTTCCCCATTGCTGTGCTCAATGCACACTCGGGCGGTATGCAAGGGGGTTGCAATGGCTAAGCCGCGTGGCAGGGACGGAGGGGCAGCAATCTGCGTGGGGCGGATGATGATGGCTCCTGAAAAGGGAAGTGAAGGTGATGACATGCGTGCCGGGAGGTGGTGACGCTCGGCCTTCGGCGTGCCAGGCTGGGGATGAAATCCTCCTCCGGCAGAACGGGGGAACTCGATGCTGGGAACTGCAGAGGTTTGGTCATCGCTCATTTTGCACCAGGGTAATAGGACATCCCCTCAGCAAGTGGTTCTCAACCTGTTTCAACTCAAAGGCACTTCTCAATTAGACTCAAGGCATCTTGGTCATTTTTTGATAACAAGAACATAAGAGCTGCCAGGCCCCGGGTTTGATCTTACCCAGAGAGCAGATGCTGGAAGGGAGAGTGAACTGGGTCTGACCCATATTTACCCAAAAAGCCTCATCTGCCTGGGTCTGGCCTGGGTTTTCCCCTTGTTCCTCTCTCCCTTGCAGCCTCCAGTGTTGAAGGTCCAATTCGGAGGCCGTGCCCCTCGCTCCTGTGCTCAATAGTGACCGATGCCCCTTTCCTCCACGCATGTGTCCAGCCCCATGTGAATCTGGCTGACCCCTCGACTTCCACCACATCTGGTGGCAATGAGTCCCACGCTTCAACAGCACGCTGGGTGAAAAAAAACCACAACACTTCCTTTTGTTACTTTTAAACTTCCTGCCAGCTCGTTTGATGTTGTGAACCCTCATTTTTGTATTGAGAGAGTCGGTCAATAATAAATCCCTATTGACTTTCTCTTCCCCATTTAATAGTCTGTAAGCCCTTCTCATGCCACCCCCCTCAGCATCTCTTTTCTCAACCGAGTGGGCCATGATAATGATGATGATAATCATCATCATAATAATAGACCAGATTTTCTGCTGCGAAGAACTCAGAAAAATCACAGCAGGGCATGCAAGGTTGTTTTTTTCCCTTTCTCCCCCCTCTTGGATGCTCTTGGCTTCGTTGCTCTAATTGCACTTCTCTCTCTTGTGTCCCCTGAATACTCCGGTTTAAATAAATAGCGACCACCCAGCCCATGTCCCCGACACTTGTTGCATAGGAGGATGCATGGTGGGGCTTTCCAGAGGGGCTGAGCTGCATGTTTGCATATTCCCCTGTGTGTGGAAGTGGTAGGAAGAGGACATCCACCCCCCTGTTCTGTGTTGCAGAGGTTGCCTTCCCCCCTCCCCTGAACTCCGGGTTGCTAGTTGAAATCTCGGGGGTGCTGGTTGTAGCCGTGTTGGTCTAAGGACATCGGCAGACATTTAGCCAAAGAGCCTTGTCTCTATTGGAAATCTCTGGGTATATCTGCTCAACCATGTTTGCATGGCTAAGGGTGCATCGTGTAGCACCCCGCAGCACCCTTGAAAGGCTCTCGAGGCACCCCAGGGTGCCAGGTAAGAATCGCTGGACCAGGCTCACTAAGTCATTTTGGGGTGCCAGAGGACTCGGTGTCGCTGCTGGAAGCGTTTCATTTCCCAGCTATTCAGACGTACAAAATAGAGGCTCCCGGCTGGAGACGGCGCTGCAGCACAGCCGTGCTCTTGCTGACTGCAGCTCGCGCTGCTCCGCGTGTGCTCGTCGGCGCCGCCGGTTGATTTCTTAGCTGTGCTTCAGCCTCTCTCTCCGTGGCCCGCTCGACAGATCTCTCGATTATAGTCCCCGGTGTTTATTTGCCTCGCTCAGGTGTGCGCGTGCTCCAAGATGGGGCTTATTATGGGGCTGGTGGGTTCGAAACGTCGGGACCGCGGCGTGCTCGGCTTGCTGAGCAGATGCCGAGGATGTTGCCAGCAAGATGCTAGCAAAGCAGCGTGTAATCGAGGGGGATCTCTGCAGAGCTGGGAAGGGGGGCACAGCAGTGCCGATATGATCCCCATCCTTGCCGCAGACCTTCTCCCCTCCCCTGTCCCCAGCCCGGATAGTGCACGTTAGCCCTGCTGCAAACCCTCGTCTCACCTGGGACTGCTTCCCTGGACGTGCAAATGGGCAAAGCCCAGGGGCTGGGGATGGTCCAGCACTCCCATCTGCACCCCTTCCTCCCCGCCACGCTCCTTTCTCTCCTCCTTGCATGGTCCCCTTTGCTGTGTTCGGTGGGCGCCTCGGGAGCGCTGGGCAGGGACTGGGCCCTGAGAAAATCCAGGAGGTCAATGGGTTTTCTTTTCTTTTCTTTTCCCAGGTGAGCTCCTGGGAAATGCCATCCTAGAGGGGGGGAAACCCCGCGTTTTGGGTCCATTCAGTTGTTTCTCTGCAATCCATCTGAAAGGCCTTTCGTTACGCATTTAGCTCTGTTGTGAGGCTACAAAATAAGCTCCTGTCTCCTTCTTGCTGTCCCCCACTTACGCAACGCTCTGCCCAGCGCTTTGCCTCCCTTTGTACCACAGGAGATGGAGCGACGCACAAGCTAAGTGACATGCCCAAGGTGGTGTGGGAAGCCTGTAGCAGAGCAGGGGATGGCATTTGGGGCTTTCCAAGCCCCGCATCCCCTTCCAGGGGTGAAAGGCAGGTCTCGCGGGCCTCCCAGCTGATCTCTCAGCAATGTGCTCAGTATTTCTTCTGCAGTGATACGGCAGTATGGCTCCACTGGCTGTCCCGAAGTCGCAGCCGGATGGACAGGAGAGATGCTGCCTATCCTGGGGCAGGGTTCAGCCTTTAGAAACCATCCGTGCAGCACCTCACTGGCATGGGGAGGAGGAGCAGAAGGGCCAGTGGGTTTCTAAGCTGAGTTTTGACCGGTCTGTGCTCCGTCCTTAAAAGACGCCAAGGAGGGGAGACATTAATAAATGCAGCTGCCAAGGGGGAGAGACCAGAGCCTGCCTTCCCATCCCACCACCCCCACCCGGCACTGCTCAGCCTGGCGTTGCGCGGCTCCGACGTGGGAACGCGCCACGGCGTGGATAACCCGCAGCCAGCCTGGCCCGCAGAAGACCGATGCGGCTGATCCCAGCTAAATGGAGCCCGGGTGGTTCATGCTACAGTAACTTCCCTTATTGTTCGCTTTACTCAGCCAGCCCAAAGGGCCTTTCAGAGCCTCCATTAGTGCACTTATTTGTGTGTTTGCGGCTGCTTTCGCCGGCAGCCCCTTTTCTTTCCTTTTTTCTTTCTCGGATGCTCTTGGCGTCTTTGCTCTACTTACACGTCTCTCTCTCGTGTCCCCTGAACAGTTGGGTTAACAAACAATAGCGGTCGCCCAACCCATCTCTCCAGCACTTGTTGCATAGGAGGGCGCCGGGCTGGGCTTTCCAGAGGGGCTGAGCTGCGTGTGTGCATATTCCCCTCGCGTATGGAAGTGGCAGGAAGAGGGAACCTCCCCGTGCTGTGTTCCCCAGTGCTGCGGGACTCAAAGGACTCAGGGCAGTTTTGCCCCAGGGGTATCACCGAGGAGCAGGGTTTTGCTAACTGGAGCAGGGCCTGCATTTGTCAGCTTCCTCCGCTATCTTGCAGGGCCAGGCCAGGCAGGAGAGAGCGACCTGGCCCCTTGGTCCTTGGCTTGAGCAAGGTGTCCTGAAGCCAGACTTGCCTTCTCAGCCGGGAGGGACAGGCCAGGTGCAAGGTGCATTGGTGTCAAGGGTACGGATGCTGCATCCTACCCTGCCGGGTGTGACCCACCTCCAGTCCCGCGGGGGTAGAGTCAGTACTATCTGCACTGGGTGCCGTGGAGGGAGACGTGCACGTGCTGCATTGCTCGCCGCCTGGAGAGACCTCCCGGTGCTTCTCGCAAGAGCCCGAGTCCAAGAGGAGAGACGCAGATGGGTAGAAGGGGAGCAGAGCATCCCCCAAAATGGGGTCAGTCCCCCGTCCTCCATCCTGCTGAGCAGCTCAGTGATTGCCTCAGTTTCCCTCCACCTCAAGGGGCCTGGGGGAGAATTGCATGAAGAAAGCAAGCTGCCAAGCTCCTTCCAAACCTCTGCAAGCTTTCCAGCACCCCTGCCTCCCAAAACCCTTCCCTGGCTTTCAGTGCCCTTTCAGCCAGAGCACTTGGTGGCAGGGATTTGAAGGGAGCTTTTGTTCTGCAGAGCGGGGCTGAGTCCTCCGTGAAAAGTAAAAACCTGTCAGCTCTTTACCGGCGCTGGGGGAAGGGCAGGGCAAAGGCAGACGAGTGCCAAATAGGAGGTTGTTCTCCGGAAGGAGCAGTGACGCTGGGCAGACGGGGCAGGAGTCGCTCGGAGCTCAGCTCCCGCTTACCTTGAAGCACCAAGGCAGATGCAAAAAATGAATGAGTTCGGAAAAGGCTGAGACATCTCAGGGCCCGTGTCGCTGAAGAACAGGGGGGACTGCTCGGGGTTGGCTTCCACTGGAAAGGGAAACGTAAAACAGATAGAGATATGTTTTACATTTCCCTTTCCAGTGGAGTCTAACCCTGAGCAGTCCCTCACAGTCCTTCAGCAGCACAGAAACCAGATTTAGATTACTATATCTATCTATCTATAGATAGATAAACCTATTTATAGGTGGATAAATTGATAGATGAACCTACCTATATAAAAAAATACGCACACAAAACTGTATCTAGTGTGTGTGTAATATATATGTATACATGCGCGCACACAATTATATATAACTACAGACATACAGCGTATGTGTAATATATAGATGAATATGCACACATACAAACACAACTCTATATAACTATATAAATATAGTGTGCATGCAGTATATATGTGCACATATACCCACAAAACTATATAAAACTCTATGTATGTAATAAAACATACATACATAACATGATCTATAACTATAGTGTGTATGTGTAACATATATAATTTTTCATTTGATGAGTAAGACATTCAGCTTTTTAGCCGAGCAAGAAGAATATTTCACTGGTTTCCTTAACTTCAGGTCATGGAAGCAGCTTTTTGGTGTTCTTTTTTTCCCCCTCTGTCTCTCCTTTTCTGTGCCCAACAAATGGAAAACTTGAGGGTTTGTTTAATTTGCCTGGGATCCATTGAGTGTCTCTGAACTAATCACTTCCTTGTCCCCGCAGGGGTAGGGCATTAGCAGTGCCGTCCTCTCCCGCGCTGTTACCCATAGTGAGTTTGGGGTCTTCTTGGTGTTTTGGATATTGTGCCTCGCAGCTGAGTGTTGAAGGAGCATTTTTTGGGTTAGTGCTTGCCTATGATTGGAGGTGACTGAACTCCACGGCCCGGGAGGATGCTCCCAGTTTCGTATTCCCACCTGCTGGCACAGAGACGGTGGCCTGGGCAGGGTCGAGCGTTTCGTTCCAGGTATGTCCCGCAGAGACAGCTTCCCTCCCCTTGCCCTGGGCATTTAATTGCAGGTGAGCCCTGGCCTGGCGATGGAGAAGCTGCTGCCAGCTGACAAGCCCTGGGTCTCTTTCTCCCAAGCATCAGCCTAATCCAGATCTTTTGTGGAGGGCTTGGAATTACCCAAGCACCAACCTAGCCCTGCCCTGCCCTCGGCTGTCCAGCGGGCAGGATGGAAAAAAGAGCAGATGGATGGATGGATGGTCAAGGGGCTGGGCTGGGGACATGCTCCCTGCTCGGGGGAGCTGTTTTCTTGCAGGACTGGAGACCTGTGGGTCTCAACAGGACGACCTGATAGAGCAAACTCTCGTGCACACAGTCAGCAGGGGCAAAATGTAGTCCTTTGCAGAATTTGCATTCCCACTGGTAGGGTTGCAATAGCCTCTTGGAGGACCACAGGCCAAATTCAGCCTGGCACGAGAGCCATAGTCAGTGGTGGCAGCAGCCTGGATGAGAGCTGATTTGGGGGTTAAGAGCAAACAGATTCATTGCTGCAAAGAGGGAAAGGACTTGGCATGTGTAGCATGCTCAGCACAACAACTTATGCATCTTGTGGTTTGGTTAGACTATAAGGTGCATCTTTACCCTGCCTTCTGCTTTGCTTTCCACTACCTCTGCTTAAATATATCCTCCTTCCTCGCCCGCGCCGTCAGCTCTCTGCTCCCAGCGTGGAGGATGCTGCATCCCTCTCCAGCCTGGAAGGGGAAACATGAACAGGGGTTTTCATCCTTCTTGAGGGATGTGAGCAGGTCACAGCGCCTGCTGGTTGATGAGCCCCGGGAGCTGGCCCGGGGGCTGCATTAATGCAGGGCTGGATTTTTGTTTGGATGACAAAAACGTCAGGACAAGATCAGAGCTCCTTGCTTAAATCTCGGCTCCCAGAGCGAAGAAAACAGCTCACGAGCAACAAATAGAAAGGCCTGATGTCTCTATGTATGAGACACAGAGCATGCCTGGAGCATGCCAGCGGGGCTGGACCGAGATCTGGACAGATCGGTTATTCATTCGGACTTGCCGCTTTGCATCAGCCAAAAAACCACTTGCAGTTCGGGTGAAATCTGCTGGAGAGCTTCGGCAGGCCAGAGACGAGGGAGACGGTCGCGGCTTGTCCTTTCCCCGTGCCTCAGTCTGATTCTTTCTTTTCTTGGTGTTTCCATTTTGACATTTGTTTGCTTGAAGGAGAAGGAAAAAGTTAAAAAGGCTGCTGCGCTCTTTATTGCATGGGATTTTATCTTCCCCTTGGCCTTTTCTTTATGCTGAGAAAAACCAGAACTGTTTCATTTAGGCTCAAACAAAAATGAAACTTCCGATTCCTTATCCCCCCTCTCTCTGTTTTTGGCTAGCAGACTACAATGACCCACTATTCGTAGAGCTCTTATTGTGCTGGTAAATTTAGGCCAGAAATAACGGGCAGATCTGTAATGGGGAGTGTGAATATCTGTTGGACCCACTCACCCAGGGTGCAGCAGCCTTTCCCTCACCGAGTCAAGACTGGGGGTGTGTACAGACGTTGCTTTTTTTGCCTTTTAAAGGGCATAATTGCCATGACTTAAGAGAAATGCATGGCTTTAATGCACTTTAAATGATAGGTGTAGTGCTTTAAATTAACCCTTGTTAAATGAGGTATTACATTTGCAGCACCGTGTCTTACAGCAGTTTAGCAGCGTGCGGTGCTTTAAATAACTTCTGTACACTGGGCACATTTCTGACCAGTGGAGAAGCCCCAGGAGGCTGCAGAGCATCCCTGCCTCCGAGCTGGCGAAGTCCAGGGGGGCTCAGGGCCCCCCGAACACCGCACTTCTGTCATGGTTAACAGCATTGTAACTTCATAGTGCTTTAAATTACAGCGCTGTGAAAGGTGCACAGAGCACTTCTGTGCACATCCTGGATGTCTCCCAAGCTGGCTCAGCCACCAGATCTGGGCTCAGGCTGGGAGAAAGCAGGCTGCCTGTGATACGTGCACGTAGGGAGTCCGGCCAGTGGAGCAGCGGGGTGGCTCGTAGGCTTATAGCGTATCTCTGCTGCTTTCCGTGAGGGTCTGGAGGTGGGCAAGCTCTTCTCAGCTCCTGCCCTCCGCTGCTTTCTCCGGCAGGGCACTACTTTCCAATGCACGAACTTGAAATGAAGCTCCTAAAGCCACAGCTGGATTTCACTGAGCTTTCTCTGCGATTTCTAAACCCAGGTTGCTCCGTGCTCCCAGCCTCCAAGGGCCCACATGTATCTGGGGGCAAAAAACAGTTTCTCAGAGAGTTTGCCTAACTCCTGTTAATGCACCTCTGCTCCCTCCAAGAGCTAACGGCGCCTGGGAATAGCAAATGAAGTCTTTAGTCCCACTAATTAGAGCATCTAATAAATGTCAGCTTTCATAAGCAGCCACTTATAGCTGGCATCCAGGGAAAACCTGGAGATGGAGGGGAAGCTTTGTTTTAATGACCGGGAGGATTTGTGAGAGCAGAATGCCAAATGTGAGGCACGGGGATGGGCTGGGAGTCCTGCGTCTACGTCCGGAGGGGACCGCGGCGGATAAAGTGCTGGCGTGGAAGTCGGTCAACCTGGCATCGGTTCCTGGTTATAGGCATCAACCCCCTTTGACCGGGGGCGAGGGGAGGGGATCTCAGTTAGCCATGCTAGTCTGAAGTCAACTAGAAGGCAGGAGGGATTTGCTCCTTATAGACTAACTCCAGCAGATCTCAGAGGTCACCAGAGGACACAGGATCCAGGTGGAAGTTGTTGCCAGCTGACGCCCTAGCCCTCCTTGCAGGCAGGTGCTCCCTGGGGCTGGGGGAACAACTGCAGTCTCTTTTCCCCCTTGCAAGCCATCAGCAAACGCGTTGTTCAGGTCTCGGGGGTCAGGCATTGTTCTTGGTTGTGTTTTGGCGATGGGTAAGTTGTTATCCGCCCGCTAGAAAACCTGCAAACACTCTTCTACCTTTCTTCTGTCACCAGTCATCTGCTGGCAGCACTGGGCCACGTGGGTGAAACTCTGAGTTTGTAAAGCGATGGCTCGGGGTTTGTAGTCTTTCCCATGCCATGCACACCGACTTGACAGTAGCACCTAGGCACATATGCAACCCCTGACTGTTGTTACAAGCCCAAATGAGTAACTCAAGACCCCTCTTCCCAGCCCTGACCTTCAGGGCTTAGGAGCCTCATGCTATCTGCAGACTATTTGCAAACAGAACAGTTGGGTTCGTAGCAACTGCTGGGCAGAGGCTGAATAAAGAAAATAAAGGAAAAAAATCCTGGCCTGGGAGAAATAGATTTGCAAGTAACTGGGACGTCTCTGTGTTTGCATCGACAGGATGAAGTTGCGCTGCGCCCTGCTGCTTACTCTGTGGCTGGAGATGGCCACGCTCGGCACTGGCTCAGGTAAGACTGCTGCGGTATCTTGGGGAAGTGGATGCAGTGGATTTTGCATTTCCACGCTCTCTTCCATGTAGGATGTGCAGTTTCATCTCTTGGCCTTTAGACTGGTGTGTTTGGTGCTGAAAAAAGAAACAATCATCCTTTGGGAGTGCTGGAGTGATGTTGTATTAGGTCTCTAAAGTCCTGGCTGCAGAAGCCATCCATGTAAACCGGGTGTGGAAGCGTGCTAGCTGTTTGCACTGGCTGTGCAGGCTCTCAGACACCGGTGACAAGCGTGCATGCAAAGGCCTGTCTAAGCACCATTCATTTGAGTGTCCTGCAGAGACCAGTGTCACGCCACTCATAAAATCGTAGAAAATGAAAGTTAAAAGGGAGCTCAGGGGGTCACATCTAGTCCAACCCCCTGCTCCAGGCAGGATCAGCCCCAACTACATCATCCCAGCCAAGGCTTTATCTAGCTGGGTCTTCAAGACCCCCAAGGATGGAGACTGCACCACCGCTCTGGGGAGCCTGTCCCAGTGCTTCACCGCCCTCCTAGGGAGAAACTTTCTCCTAATATCCAACCTCAACTTCCCTTGCTGCAGCTTGAGCCCATTGCTCCTTGTCCTCTCATCTGCCCCCACTGAGACCAGCCTGGCTCCATCCTCTGTGCAGCCCCCCGGCAGGGAGGTGACGGCTGCTATTCAATCCCCCTCGGTCTTCTCTTCTCCAGACTCAATCAGCCCATTTCCCTCAGCCTCCCCTCACCAGTCCTGTCCCCAGCCCCACAACCATTTTCATTCATCTGCTGGTGAAATGAAGGCAGAACGAGTGACTTGCCCAGGGTGACTCAGTGAACCGGTGTCAGGGCAAGGACTAGCACATGCTGATCTTCCCCTTCCTGTCAGATACGGAGAGCGAACCCTTGGCCCTCGCCTTCTGACTCATCTCGGTGACAGACGCCGAGGCCGGGGCTCCTTGAATAGAGCGAGCTCTCTTACCATCTCCACTGAGTCATTTTCCCTGCAGGAAATGTGTTGTAATCCTCGCAGCTTCTTCTGGCACGCGCTCAGCTCGGAGCCGTTCATGAAGAGCGGGATTGTGGCCAGTTCGGCACAAGGCTTCCGACATGGGGGCAGAGGATGGTGCGGTTTGCAGAAGGGAGGGAAGAAAGCCATGCAGGCATCGGCTCTCGGGCCCCGTTAAGCCCTTGGCACTGTGAGGAAGCCTGTCCCTTGCGCTAAACCACGAGCACGTGCACGGCAGAGGCAGCTCGTGGTGCAAGACTCATCCCCCTGCAGCTGCAAAGCCCTGCACAGGGCTGGGGCTCCTCTTTCCCCTGTGCCCAGGCTGGGGTCCAGGACTCTTAACTGGCCTGCAAGACTCGGGTCAGCTTTGTTGGTGATGCGTGCCCTGGGTAGACCTCCTCTCTCGAGCCCTGCCTTGCAGACACGGGGTGTCAGCCCCAGCTTCTCCCTGGGAATTCCCGACATTGCAGCCGTTTCCGGCTGCCGGCTGTGTCACGCGCAGGGCGCCGCACTGTTTCCCCGGCCCCAGGCAGCGTTGTAACATCCACCGCTGGATGCCTGAGTATTGGGAAACACCCGCAGTTCCCCAGGGAGTTGGGAAACAGCTCCAGAAGCTGCATGTAGGGTTGAGACGAGCCTCTGGTCTGTGGGATAAGCTGTGCGGGGGCAGGGATTGCATGCTCAGCTGCTCCTGGAGTCCTTGAGCTGTGCGCCCTGCATGGTTTCAGCTCCCCCTAACCCTAACCCTAACCCTAGGGTTTGCACAGGGCGGCCTTACTTGTGCTGATCAGGCGGGGTAGGCAGCTGAGCTGGGAGCGAGAGCCCCCAGGGCCAGGCTCTGTGCTGATTTACACCAATGGCAGTGTCCAGACTGGGGTGGAATTGGGGCTTTGGTGCTGACTTTCCCTGGGCGGCGTGCATGGAGCCCCTCTCTCCACCCCGAGGGCCCAGTCCTGAGCCCTACAGCAGGGCAGGCTCTCGCTGATGTAGACCCCCAGTAACTCCCGACCTCAGCATCCTCATGACCCAAATCGGGCCGCAGGGGCACGCTTCTCCCAGCCAGGGCGAATTTGGCTATTATGTCGAACAGGCGTGCTGCGGACCGGGGAGAGGGGAAGAGGAACGAGTTGCACCATGTGCCGCCCCCGTGTAAATGCTCGGGGTCACCACCCGGCAGCTGCGAGGCTAGTGGTGGGGCAGGTGGCAGCGGCCTTATTTCTCTTGTGACAGCCCTGGGTGCCAAGAAGTTTATCTCGGTGTGTGAAGTAAGATGAAAAAAATGTGCGCGCAGATCCTCTGCTGTCTGCCAGTATTTCCTGCCCCTCTCCCCTGGCTCGTGCTGGCTGTCCTAGCCCAGGTAGATGCTCACCGCCTGCCCTACCTGTGTGACGCTACCCTGGTCTTATTTGTGTGCAAGGCTTTGGGACAAACCGATCACCCTGGCATGTGCGAGCTAGGGATGGAGCCCGGGAAGAGGTGGGCAGACCCCCCAGCTCCCTCCCCGCTGCATGTCAGCAGGGATGGACTCTCCTCGGGGGAAGCAAAGAGGGGACAGTCTTCAAAGCAGACCCTGCTAGCACTGTGCATATGTCTAAACTTACCTGGAGACCATCCAGACTCAGGCAGGATGCAGCCCACCTCACTGAGGTCGCCAGCCTGTTGTTTCAGGGGAGCTGTTGGTCCCATTTTGCATGAAACCAGCTTGAATCAGTGGCCCATTTGCTTCGAGCTCCGTAGCCCATCACATAGCACACAGAGGCACCAATTTTAGACAGGATAACAGGGCTTTAAACATGCTAGTCAGGGTTGCAGCCTGCACTTTAGGTCTCTGAGGTCTTGTGAGCCTGCTTTCGGGTGTGTTTTCCTTCCATTCGTCCCCGCTGCCTGTTTTGGAGCAGTTTGATGTCCTTTCTGTCTGAGCAGGACAGGGCAGCGATGGGCAGCAGCGGTAAGTGCAGCCGTGTGCCTCTAGCACGGTCAGCATAAGCCCAGATGTGCTCAGTGCTCGGATGAGAGGGGCCTGGTAACCCCAGGACCCTCCAGGAGTTGGGCTTATGATTCAGTTGGTGGCATCGTCTGTTCAGCCAGTGCCCTGGCTTGACGGCAGGGACACGGGGCTGTTTGAGGTACGGCCTTGGAGAGATGCTGTGAGGAAGCAGACCCCCAAGGTGACTAGGTTTCAGGCACTGTAATGAGATGGGACCCTCGTGACCCAGCCACGGGGAGTGATTGTGCCCGAACGGCTCGCCGCACGGCTCGAGATCTCGAAGTGCCGGGCCGTGTTACTGGGTGCTGAGAAACAGCGGTGGCGTTCCCCCCCAGAGGTGGCCGCAGCTCAGCAATAGGGCATTGGAGACCTCCCTGCCTGCAGATCCCTTTGGGATCCTTCCGGACGACGAGTAAGTGCAGCAAGGAGGAATAACAAGGTATGCGTGATGAAGGGGAGCAAGGGGAGATGAGATGAGAGGCTCTAGGTGCAACCCAGGCAGGCTGTGAGCCGAACCCAGGTCCCGAGCTAATGCTGTGATTGCGCCGCTGTCCCTTGCCAGCATTACGGTAGCTCCACGGGTCCCTCTCCACTGCATCTGGGCATTTGCACTGGCTTTTCTAGCCACCTTCTTACCCAAAAGCTTTTATTCTCCCCTTCTGCTGCCCTCTCCCACTCACTTCATTGAAGGCACTGATGCCTGGGGCTTTGCTGAGGTCTCATGGCAGTCCTTCCTCTCCCCTGGATCATGGAGATGTGCGTGGAAAGCCCTCTGGAAATGATGCCAAGCTGGTCCTGATGTTTTCCAGCGCCCGGGTTTCTTAAGGCCTTTCTGCATTCAGTACCACCCCCCATCATTGCAGTGTCCTTGGCAGGTGGGTGTTGAGGGCGCAAAGATTTAAATGCAAAAATAAGCCATTGGCAGTCTACGTCCTCGGTCTGGTGCTCAAATGGGATGAAGCTGGCTCAAAATGCAGGCACTCATCAGCTCTTTGACTTGAGCCGTCATAGGCTGGAAACTGCTTATGGAGACTGGGGTTGCTCGAGCTAAACCCATTCTTTCTATGGTTGTTTCCTGTCTGGGCAGATCCCATGCAGGGTCAGCACATGGGATCGGTCGATGGGCGCAACCCTGCTCTCCAGATCTGGTTGCGTAGCAGCGCGCACGGTACGTGGCCTCCGGAGCGGCTCGCAGGTTCAGATGTTTTTCAGTGGGGGTCTGGCTCTGAACACCATCAAATTTCTGGGCCCTTGTGGAGGGGTTGAGACCCCCTAGCTTGATTTCCTTGCACTATTGCAGCATACAAGTGATGCTCCCTGCTTCTCTGCATGGGAGTGAGCGTGCATCTGGAAGAGGAGGTTTTGAGCCTGTGCCTAGGGCCTGCCTTGATGCACAGGAGTTTGGGAGAGAAGCTGAGAAGTGTCCCATGACATTTATTCCCTCCTTTACGGAGGTCCAGCGATGCTGCATTTTTTGTTTTCCCTTCCTTCCCTTCCATTTTCTCTGGATCTCTTCTCCCAGAAGGACCCTGCCCGGCAGTCTCCCCGATACGCAGCGCATGGCCTGGCTGAGGACGGGGCGGCCTGTCCAGCTTTTGTAAGGAGGAAGAGGGGCAATGAAAGACAAGAGGGCTGGTGGGTGAGGGCAGACGGTCCTTCACTTCTGCCAGTTCTCTGCCCCCGCTGCAAACGAGCTCAGCAGAGACGAGCTCTCATCTTCATCGCAAGGTGCAATCAGCAAGTGCCGTGTCCTTACAACGCCCTTCGTCTCGGCTCTGCCTCCTCTCTGGAGGTCGATGGCTTGCTTGTGACACCCCAGCTGGACTGGAACAAGGCTAGGGAGCATTGCAGACCCTCTCCGCTCCCCCATCACGTGTATAACCTGTCCCCCGTCATCGTGTCTGGACGTCCAGACAGGTTTGCAGTTGAAGACACTAAGTGAGGACATGGGAGATGTGGGTCCGATGCCCGCTTCTGTGCAATGTTGGGCAGGTCGCTTTTGCTTCTGGGAAATGGGAACAGCAGTGCTGCTGTTTCTACGCGTTTCTCCTGCCTGCCCTCCTTCGTCTGCAAATGCTTCCCGACCGGGGCTCGCGCTCTCTGGGCATTCATGCAAGGTCTCGCCCGTAGGGTCTGGCTCAGCAGAAATTAATAATAGAGAGGCAGAGAGAGATGCATGCATTAGTGTTTTAAAATTAAGTTGTGTTGGCAGTTCCAGGATGAAGCTTTGCTGAGCAGAGTGGCGTGGCGGGGGGGTGGGGATGGGAGGGAGGGAGGGGGTCCGTTGTCTCCCTCTGTCAGGCATTTTTAAATGCAGCAGTTCCCATATTGTCATAAGGGCCAGAATTAGCATGCACGTCCTTGCCTGCCTCCTGCCTGAGCTCCCCGTGGTCAGGAGGGGTCCCTATGTTGAGCTCCCTCCACCCAAACTTAGCAACATGGTGCTGCAGCTCTGACCCCCGGAGGGGTATTTTGGGGAGAGGAAATGGGACTTCCTATAGTGCGAGGCTGGACGCGGGCGTCTGGGCAGGTGGAGCGCCAGGGTCCCCCCGTTTCCCAGCGCTGGCTAGGGCCTGCAAAGGAGAAGGGGTGGGTTTTTCTTGGTGCCTGGAGCCGAGCCATGTAGTCTGTGTTGGGAATGAAATGCTGCGACCTTCATGGGGCGGCGGAGAGCGATTCAGGGGCCAGGTGAGAGCAAAGTGCCCTCGTCACCCGCTGGGACTGGCATGGGGGACGGCCGGTTGGGTCTGCGCAGGGAGAAGGCTGCTGAATCCCTAACGAGGCCGCGTGGCAGGAGCAATTCATCGCCTCCTTCATCCTACCAGGCAGAGAGCTCCCTTCGCAACAGATCTAATTGCACGCCAGCCCCGGGGTGCTGGCATTTTGGCGGCACCCCTTACCAGCAGACCCAGCCTGCGGCATGGGGCGGGAGGGGACGTCTACCTTATGATTTAACAGTGAGATCTCGCCCTCCGACGGTGCTCCTGCTGTCCGAGGGGAGATCGATGATCTTGGCTCCCTTCTTGCACTCTTGGAGCAGTTGTCAAGATTTATCGACCGGAGACGGCTGGGAGAGAGGGGTCACTGCTTGCCTGTGAGCACATCGCCGACCTCGGACCTCTGCTTGGTGGCATGGGGAGAGCCCCTGCGCATCGCCGCCTTTGCCGTTACGCTGACGCCTGGGAAACCCAGACCCCTCGCACCTCTCGAGTCCGTGCCAGGGGTCCTCAGCATTTTTGGACTCGAAGCCCCCCTTGGAAAACACCAGCTTTGAGCTCTCACGCGTATTTGGACTACAGAATAGGCTAGAGCGATTCTTGTGTTGCTGAGAGCTCAGGAAGCCCGCGGCAGGTCGCAGCAGTGTTGGTGCCTTCAATTCCTATTTGGGTTTGGCTTGTGATCCCGAGTAGGGGCTTGCTCCCCTCGAACTGAGAAGCCCCCTCAAAAGGATCTGCTGGCTGAGATTTGCCGCTCTGTGCAAAGGGGTCAGCGCGGTGTGCAGCGACAGCCCTCCATCCCCGTTCCCACCTGTTGCCATAGCAATTGGTAAGCACGGGAAATGAATGCTATTTTTCTGGCCCATGCAAAATGATACAAAAGCTCACGCTGGGAGAAGAGGCCGGTTGAGTTTGGCGGTGCTGGCTCATGAGCTGCGGTGTGTTTGCAATTGCATGCATGCCTGCATCCAGGGACCTCATTTGCATTATACATGCAGACCTCCGTCCTCTCCAGCTTTGCATGCACGCATGCATCCATCCAAGAACCTCACGGTTGCCATATACATGCAGACCTCTCTCCTCTCTGGCCTTGCCGTGGGAAGGCATAAAGTCCTGCTGCCTTCATGCAGCCCCAGAAGGACGTGGCAAAGGCGGGGTCAAAGGTATCCTGCTTTGCTGTCCCGTGCTCTGCTCCCCAGACACAGCTCTCTTTTGCAGGGGCATGGGGCAACGGCAGATTTCCTTTATGAAAACACATGGCTCTGGAGCAAATAGCCACCACAACTTCAGCCTGCAATTAGCGGACTGTGAAGTCTGGCCCAGGGCATCCAGTGGGTAGCCCGGGTAGATGCAATATCTTTTACTAGAACAACTAAATAGTTGGAGAAAAGGTCTTTGCAAGCTTTTGGGCACAAACACTCTTCTTCAGGCAGCGGGAGACTGCTGCTGCTATGTGTTGTCCAAGGTAGAAAAGAAGCTCCTTAGACCACCCCGGCTACAACCAGCCGCCCTGCAGCTCAGCCGCTTTGCAGCATACCAGTTTGTCCTACTTGGTCATGACTGAGATGCTGGTCACAGAAAATGAGGGTGGAAGGGAGCTCAGGAGGTCACATCTAGTCCAACCCCCTGCTCCAAGCAGGACCAACCTCAGCTACATCATCCCAGACAAGGCTTGGTCTACTCGGGGCTTCTCTGCAGACGTGATGGGCTCTGCAGCGGGCAGCCCTGGAGCATGCCATCATCCTAACGTAGCACTGCCAGGGGCAGCAAAACCATGAAAAACATAAGAGCTACTGTGTCCTGGATCAGACGCGGGTCCATTTCGCCTGCTCATTTCATGTTGCAACTCCCTGGTTTCTTGGCCGGTGAGAGAGACAGTCGATAATAAATCCCTGCTGACTTTCTCTTCTCTCTTCAGTGCCTTGCAAACCCTTATCCTACACACCTCAAGCAGCTCTTTTCTAAACTGAACAGGCCTCCTGTTCAGCCTCCTGTCACATGGAAACCCTTCCATGCCCCTGACCATCCTTCTTGCCCTTCTCTGGACCTTCTCCCGTTCTTCTGTACCTACTTTCTGAGGCGTGAGGACCAGAACCGGGCACCGTATTCAAGGCTTGAATGCATGCACCATGGATGCATAAAGGGGCATTGCAATGCTTTCAGTGCTGTTCACAATTCCCTTCTTCATCATCCTGAACATTGCATTTGCTTTTTTGATGGCTGCGGAGCCCTGAGCTGGTGTTTTTAGTGAACTGTCCATTGAAAGTCTGCTTTCAGGACGACTTCCCTGGGTAGCTAAGATCTGCGCTGGCAGTGGGTCTTCCCCTGGGAGGGGAAGGGGCAGCATCAGCAGTGCCAGACTGGATGTGCTGGGGCATCATAACCTCCCTCCCCTTCAGCCAGCTCGGGGAACACATCGGGTAGCAGCCGGGTGACACTGTTTTCCCCCCGTCACCAGCGCCCATTTTCCTGGGAGACCTCTCTTGCCGGCGCTGACTCGGGAGGGAAGAGCTGCCGGCTGAAGAAGAATTGACTTTCAGGCTGCAATTTGTCTCGTTATCAATGAAGATGGATGTGGGTTTGCAGAAGAGCTTTCTTCTGCACAGCCCAGCTCCTGTCTCTGCCCCGCTCATCCTGCTTTCTGATGTAGGCAGGAGGCCGCGGGGATGCAATTCAGGGGACCGCTCCTTTTTTCAGGCCTGGAGCACATCTTGCTGCCTGCCCCCAGCTTCCCTGCCTACGGGAGACTCTCAGCAGGTCTCCACACACCCGTTTATCACTGCTTTTTATTACTGACGGTGCCCTCGCCTGTCCGAGCTGCATTTCTGTAGCAGAAGTCCGCTGTGCCAGGTACGGTGTACACACAAGACCGAGAGCCCCAGCCCCACAATGCTTGCAGAGACAGCAGGTAGATAGAGGAGGATGAGGAAACGATGCCTCGGGAGCAGAGGCTTCTTGATATCCCAGATAGGGCAAAGTATCCCAGCCCAGCTGCATAGGGACCCAGCTGTAGACGCTTTGGTCTTTGCTCTCAGCAGACGCAGGGTCAGGCCCCCTGTTCTCTCTGCTTGCAGAGCGCTGCGACGACTGGGGCGTGGACACCATGAAACAAATCCAGCTCTACGACGGGGAACCCGCCAGGATCAAATGCCCGCTCTTCGAGACCTTCTTGAAGTTCAACTACAGCACGGCCCACTCCGCCGGCCTCACCCTCATCTGGTACTGGATCGGGCAGGATCGGGACCTGGAGGAGCCCATCAACTTCCGTCTCCCGGACAGCCGGATCAGCAAGGAGAAGGACACCCTTTGGTTTCGGCCCGCCCAGCTCAACGACACGGGGAATTACACGTGCATGCTCAGGTAGGGTGGTGGGCATTGCGTTTCAGGACCCTCGAAGTCCTTTTGGTATGGGGAGGAAATTGTGTTGTCCGCTTCCCATCTCCATGCAGGGAAAAGGGCGCTGTTAATCGGGGTGAATGGGGAAAGGACTGCAACAATGATGTGAATTTGCAGTGCCAAGCTCATTTACATTGTAATTAAGCTTGGCACCTTGAAAGCATTAATGGACACATTTCTGATTGCTAGCTGCAAACGGCCAGGAAGAAACCCCGAGCAAACTCCACAGGCCTGCACCGTTAAGGAATGAGCCGCGTGTTTGGGGCAGAGGTATTGCTTCGGGGTGGGGGGCTCCTGGCTGGATGCTCACTTGGCCAAGCTTTGCAACAGGCAGTGAAGGTTGGAAGGGACCTCAGTCCATCCCGTCTTCCAGAGGCTTCAAAGGGTTGTCAGGAAAATGGAGAAACAGCCCAGGATGCAGGAGGGCAGGAGCAGAGCATCCTCAGAGGGTCAAGGAGGAGATTTCTGTCTCTCCTCTCTCTTGCTGTCCACGTCTTTCTTTTCTTCTGTTTTTTTGCCAGGGTGCCTGTGAAGTGTTGTTGCAGTCACAAAAGAGGGCTCGGTGCATTAGTCATGTTGGCAAGTTCTCCCGCGTCTGCCTCCTGCCTGTATTATTGAGGTTTCTTTTCTGCATGTAAATCTGAAAATGTGGCCGAATGCATCGTCTCAGCACTGGACTTTCTGAGTCCCAACCTGTGGCTTTTCTTCGGTGCATATAAGTGAACCAGACTGAGCTAACAACCCTGCCACTTCTCTCCCCTTAGGAACACAACCTATTGCAGCAAAGTCGCGTTTCCCTTGGAGGTTGTTCAGAAAGACCCAGGTTTCTGCGTGAGCCGTGCCATCAAGCCCATGGAAGAGATGTTCTACTTGGAGCACGCTCACGAAGTCATCCCTTGCCCAGATATCGATGGGTTTTACCCTCCCAGTGCAAAGCCAACTATCAAGTGGTACAAGGTAAGAAGGGTTGGGGGCGTTAGGACTGGGGGAGAGACTGTGTCTTATGGGGAAGGGTGATGCACGCAGCCATCGCTGCGTAAGAGCCGGGAGGTCGAGCCCCAATTACATAACTTCAGTGAAAGCTAGCTCCAGCTAGTAAACCCCCCCTTCCCTGCAATGGGACATAATTGGGGGTTATTCCCCACTCCCTTCCAGTGACTTAGTAGAGACTGTGACTCTGGAGACTGAGGTCCGGCTCCTAGATGTGCCAAAGCCACTCGGATGCTCCTGGGCAAGTTGCTTCTTTATAGGCATCAGCTTCCTCCTCCTCTCTTAGCATCGGATGAAGTTGGCTGTTGCTTATAAACCAGCGAGTCTCTAAGATGTTGCCCTGCCCTCGTGGCTCACCAGCTCTGGGCTTCCCCTTCTGTGAAATGGGAGTGAAGACAACAAACCCTTGCATCCTGTACTCTAGAAATCAGCAGGGGAATCACTGCCGCGACGTTCAAGTTTTCAACCCTTGCATCTTCGCATCACAGTCTTGTGGTTGCCAAGCTGGAGACAACCACGTAGGGCCTGATTCTCTGAAAACGCTGCATGGCTCCAGCTCTAAAAATCAGGCATCTTCCCGGGGTGTCTGGTCAGGCCTCAGCAACCACCATGCATTATTATTTAAAACCTTGACTTTGGGCTCCCTCGCTAGCCGGTTCTCGTTTTGCAGGAGAAAACGAGGCTGTAGCAGCTCTGGAAGAGAGATCTGCAGAAATTCTCCACGGACCTGTTACTACAGGGGGTTTTGATGCTTAATTCACTGGGGGTTTGCAAAAAGCCATGAGATGCATAGCTGGGAGGTACTGGAGCAGCGCAGCTGCTTAATAGGAGCCAGTACATCTCTTCTCATGAAATGCCATCATTTTTAGCAAAGGGAAGTCAGTTCATTTTGTGGGTTTAAATGCCTCTCTCATTGCCTCCATTGAAATTCACATCTCGACAATCAATTAGCAGAGTGAAACAAAAAAGCCCCATGGAAATCATTGTGCAGACAGCAAGTCATCCCGTGCCTTATAAAAACCATTACGAATGGTGTATTACTTCTGCCTTAAACTGCCACGTTAAGATGAATCTGAGTTGGAAATGCACCATTCAGAAATAATCTCGGAGAAAACGTGCAAATCTTTGGCTTTTATGACCATCAAGATGTCATCGCCGTAACCCTCTTCCTGAGACGGGATCAGCCGCTTGGCACGTTGTCAGGCAAGGCAGGAAACCTGCGCTGAGTGGAAGGCTTATTAAGGTTTCTTAGCAATTTATGCCCTTCATTCAGCTACTCAGTGGGGGCCAGGTCCCTGGCAGGAGTCACTCAGTGCAACTCCAGTCCTCCCAAATGAACCATGCATGTCAATGGCAGATGAGGATCTGGGCTTGGACCTGGGGATTAGTTTGTCATGCACTTGGAAGATCTCTCCCATCCTGGTTTTGCTTCCCTCTCTACCCGTGGGTCGAGAGCCCTGCCCATGCCCACTCCGGATGCTGAATCAGGACCACCTGCTGGATCCCACCCACGGACAGAGTGGGCATTGCCCACCCAGCTCGCCGCGTTAGATAGTTCATAAGTGGCTGGAATGAAGTAGATGAAATTCATAGACTCATATTAAATGCGAGTGGGGAGGGACTTTGGGAGGTCACATGTAGTCCAACCCCCTGCTCCAAGCAGGACCATTTCCAGCTATATCATCCCAGCCAAGGCTTTGTCTAGCTGGGTCTTCACAACCTCCAAGGATGGAGATTGCACCACCTCTCTGGGTAACTTGTTCCAGTATTTTGCTACTCCCTGGTGAGAGTTTTTCCTAATATCCAACCTCACCTTCCCTTGCTGCAACTTGAGCCCATTGCTCCTTCTGTCGTCTGCCCCCACTGAGACCAGCCCAGCTCCAGCCTCCTTGCAGCCCCCCTGCAGGGAGGTGACGGCTGCTATTCAGTCCCCCCTCGGTCTTCTCTTCTGCAGACTCAATCAGCCTCTCCTCACCAGTTCTGTCCCCCAGCCCCACAACCATTTTCATTGCCCTGCAATGTGTCCACAGCCTTTCTGTAGTGGGGGCCCAAAACTGGACACAGGACTCCAGATGTGGCCCCCCCAGTGCAGAAGGGAAGGATCATGCCATTGACTCCTCATAGCCTTTGCAAACCCAGGGCTAAGAGACTTTTTGGCAGCGTCACACCTGATCCTCTGCTCTTTTTTTTTTTTCCCCCCTGCACTGCAGGAAGCACACGGCAATATGCACTGCAGTTAGGCTTGTGTTGTTCATTGATTTGGGGAGCTGTTGCAAACAGCAAGGGATTTTGGCTTCTTGTCTGAATCCATGTAAATGCAGTCAGTTCTCAGGGCTGAAGGGCTAGCAGGGAACTGGCTGATGGTGCCTGGGTGGAGCATCTTGCAAGAAGGAGCTGCCCGTGTGCTTTTAGGGACTCTCTGTCCTGCATCACGGGGGAAACCAAGGCAATGCCTCTATTTCTCCTGCCACCGACAACCACCCGGACAGCTTTTAGTCTCCCGTCCTCAGGAAGGAGCTAAAAGGGGGTTGCACATCCAAGTGACTCCGTCCTTTGAATGTCCTTCCGTCATATTTTCCATTAACATCATTGTTTTATTCTGGGGAAACTGAGGCATGGGGTAGACCTTTCCCCTCCCTGCATGCCTTCTGGCCTGCAGCCCCTCACCCATACGTGGCACCAAATCCAAGTCCTGGCACCATGTTTCTGGGTGTATCGCTGCCTCGGGTGCTGGTGTTTTACAGGGAGGGGATGGAGGGGGGAAGCTATTTTACTTCCACACCTGAGCGCTCCCTCTCCCTGCCTCCAGAACTGCGTGTTTGTGAAGGACTTCTACGACATCTATCCTCACGGGCCCAACCTCACCTTCGGCATCATCCGCGACACCTTCAAGGGAGACTACACCTGCATCGTGACCTTCCAGGAGAACGGAAGGGCCTACAACCTCACCCGAACTGTGCGGATGAAGGTGGTGGGTAAGGAGGGGAAACCGAGGCAGGAGATAGGGAAGACAACTCCCCTGGACACCAATACATGGCCTGTGTGTGTTCAATGGGCTCTGCGTCTCCTGGTGTATGGCTACCCAAAGCATCACACAGTCATTCCCAGGATGGGGCGGTACATGACAACCACACCCCATCAGCAGAAAGCGTGCATTGGTGTTGACAGCCTTTTAGAAAGAGCTTCAAAGTTTCCTTATGGCTTTTGGAAGTTTCCACCTGCCTGTTTTAAAACTTCAGGAGCTTTTCTGTGCAGATGAAGGTGGCCAGGTCATCAGGGCTGAGCTGGTTCTTCTTCAGAGCTGCTCAGGTCTGAAGACTAAGGCACAAAAGCTTAGTCTCAATGACAGCAAATCCTTGGTGGACTTTAAAAGCCTGGTGAATGGTAGTAGTATCCGTGTTGGTCTAAGAACATAGGTAGACAAGGTTCTTTGGGGAAATACAGTGTCTTTTATTAGACCAAGCAAAAGTTTTTGGTCTAATTTACTTTTTGGTTGATATAATAACAAAATGTCGGACTTGCCCAAAGATGCTCATCTGCCTGGTGAATGCTAGAGCATGCCCTGGTCATGTGGCAATAGCTATGCACTGAATACACAAGGAGGAAGAATAATTTCAGGCAGGAGCAAACAGCTTGCTGTAGGGCCAGGAGAAGAGTCTGGCTTCTAGGCTGGCCTGGGGGTGGTATCGGAGATGCCCGGGGAGGGGGGATGGGAGAGTGTAGATGAGCCCAGAGTCTCTCTCCAGATGTGGCACAATGTAGGGGTTTTCAAAAGAAACCAGCATCTTGCAGTCTGCCTAGATTGAATCCTGCCCTTGATGGTGCTCGTGCCGCTCACAGCAGCCGCGCTGCAAGACAGGCTCCTGCAGCCGCGCGCTGGAGTTGTTCGGGCACTGTGGCGAGTTAGCGTTAGTCCGTGCAACGGCCCCAGCGAAGCCAGATCTCGTTCTCAGCTCAGGAGGGATCCCGCTTTCCTCTCCCGCAGGGTCTCCAAACAAAGCGTTGCCGCCACAGTTCACCTCTCCCAACGAGAAAGTCATCTACAAGCTGGAACCAGGTAACTCGCCGCTCTCTCCTGTGCCATGTAGGGGGTGGGGGGGAGGGGGTGTCTGCCAGGACGGGGAAGGTCTTGCTTAAGCGGTGCAATGAAGCTGCATGCCCGGTGCTCCTGTCCGTGTTCGTCCTCTCTGCTCACGGGGACTGTGCATCGTCTGTCCTGTGCTTTGGGACCTGGGAGCAGCTTCCGAAGCAGGTGGAGCTGGAAGTGTCACCCGTAGGGAGGTTTAATGCGGGGGGAACTAAGCCCATCCTCTGCCTCCTTCCCATCCCCTCCAGTTCCCATTTAGCTGGCCCCCTTCCCCTCCCAGTTAAGCATGGATCTAACCTGCTCTTCCCGGCCTGCGCATTGTCACATTGCTAATGCACCCCCTCGTCTGTGCAGACAGCCAGCTCTTTGGGGCAGGGCCCCTGGGTAGTCTGTGTCCACACAGTGCCTGGCACCGTGGTGTTTAGCCACTGCTGCATTGAGAATAGCCTTGTATTTAATGCACTGTTCAAGAGGTCTGCAATCAGGTCCTGCTTCTCCCCCAGACTTCCTGGGCAAGCTTAGGCAAATCTCAGTCTTCGTGTTTGTAAAATGGATCTAGCAGCATTTCCCCGCCTCATGAGAGAGCGGAGAGCAAATGTGTCGTCACGTGCGTCGGTCACTGAGACTCATAGGAAGCAGTCACGGACCTGTCGGTCACACGTTTCTCCCGTGTAGCTGGCGGGGAAGGCAGGGGGCCGTGTTGTTTCATGCTTCCTGGACCTCGGGTGTTGTGTTCGGTCCCTTCCCGGTGGGGAGGGAGAATGAAGGCTGGAGGGGCTGCATTTCACTGGCATCTTTCTGTCCTAGGGGAAGATCTTGTTCTGCCCTGTCAGGTCTACTTCACTTTCCTGAAGGACTCCCGCACCGAGGTGTGGTGGACCATCGATGGGAAAAACACGGACGACATCACAGACCCACGGGTAAAAGTCACTCAAAGGTAACGATTTGCACGTCGGACCTCTGCTGTCTGCATCCGCTCCTAATTATCCCACGGCTGGACCTCGGACACAGGTCTGCACCAGCACAGCCCCTCTGGGCATCAGCCGGAGCTCCCTTTGCTAATAGCTGATCAGGATGTGGACTAGTGACAGCCCCAGGGAGCTGCATTATTTTCTGGCTATTGGCCATTTCAAATGGCCCGGAGGCGCAAACCTCAAAAAGAAGTTATTTAGGGTTGAAAAGCAACTCGTAAGTGACTTTCCATAGCTGCCCTCCCATGCAGCAGTCCCCAAACTCTGACAGATCGTGCACCACCCATTTAAAATCATACGGCCTTAAAGCGCCACCAGAAAATTCTTCAGTTCAGTCTTGAGTACCACCAGGAAGTTTTTGTCATATAAAGTAATTATAATCAATCTGTTAATGCATACCACTGATGGGCTGTCTGTGTACCGCTGGTGGTACCCGTACCACGGACCGGGAACCACAGTGGATAATAATGGAACAGCTCTTCTCTGTGTCATAGGCCCTGTACTGTCAGTGCATAAGGGAGGGTCTCCTGTGATGCAAGCAGCTGGTTTTGGAGCAGGAGGATGTGAGCTCTCCTCACCCTGCCCAGTACCGCAGAGAAGGGCCTGAGGGTTACCAGGGACCGTACACTCAATATGAGCAAATAGTGCTCGTTGCAAAAAAAAAGCCCAACAAAAACCAACCCAACTCAGTCCTGGGTTGTGTTAATCAGGAGTGTCACATGCAAATCAAGGGAAGTGATTCTTCTCTGTTCAGCCCTGGCGAGGCCCTACCTGGAGTATTGCATCCACACTTCAAGGAGGATGTGGACAGATTGGAAAGAGCCCAGCACAGAGCAACACAAAATTTATTAGGGGCTTTGAGAAGCATAACGGATGTGGAAAGGCTGAAAGAGCTGGAGTTATTTAATCTGGAGAAGAGAAGACTGGGGGAGGGAGGGGATTTAAAACAGTCTTCAAATAGCTAAAGGGCAATTATAGAGAGGAGGGAGATGGGCTTTTCCTTGTGGCTGCAGGGGGCAGGTCAAGGAGCAGTGCCTCAAACTGCGGCAGGGGAATTCAGGCTGGAGAGGAGGAGGGACTTTCTGACCAGGAGGGTGGTCAAGCACTGGGGCAGAAGCTGTGGACTCTCCAACCCTGGAAATGTTCAAGAGCAGGTTGGACAGACACGTGGCCGGGCTGGTTTAGTCTGGGATGCTCTTGCCTTGAGCAGGGGCCTGGACCAGACGTGACCTTGTGAGGTCCCTTCCAGCCCGACCCGGTCCTCTGACTTGCTGCACTACCTTGTACTGCTATCACACGTCTTGTGGAAAGTATAGTGCCATCTCACAGAAAGGTCCCAGGGAAGAGTGGGTCCTTTTTGGGCAAAGGGCTGCAAAGCACCAAGTAAAAGATAGCCCCTACCCTGAGCAGGTTGCCAATAGACATGGCGACGTGGGGGAGAAAGGAGAGAGATCGTCACCCCTGCTTTACCAAAGTCACACAGGACATGGGAAGCAGAGGCAGAAATTAGACTCAGAGTTTAGGAAACCCAAGTGACTGGAGAAATCTCCTCCCTCAAATCTCCTGTGACACACAGCCAACAACTGGGCAGCAGAAAACAAGTAAAACTTGGCAGAAGTTGCCCATGGACCAGCTACCCCATGCAGTGCTGAGCATTGACATTCAGTGCAAAAGCTACCAGCGACGAATGACTGATCTGTTAATTGTCTTTTGTTTTGCCAAAAATGAAGGAGAAGTCTAAAGTGAATAGCAACAAATCGCATGCACATCACTGGGCTTCTGCACGCTAACCCTTTTGTTTTCCCAGCGAGACTGCCCAGCTCTTCGGCGACAAGGACATTGCGAGGATGCTGACGATTGCAAAGGTCACGCCGGAGGATTTGAAGCGCAATTACACCTGCCATGCCAGGAACAGCAAAGGAGTAGTGCAGCAGCAGGCTCTGGTGAAAATGAAAGGTAAGGGACTGGCACCCGGAGGGGCGTGCGGGATGCAGCCTGGCCGGCCGCGGGAGCGCGGCTGAGTGCCGAAGACATACCTTGGGCCGAGGCAGGGCTGGGGTCCTGGCATTGCCCTGTGTGGGGATAACAGAGGGGATATTTCCTGCTCCCGTGCTGCCCCAGCTGGCACTAACAGTGGCACAGACACGAGGGATAACGAGTTGCACCCTGACACGAGCGTGTGTCTTGCTCTCCCTCCCGGCAGAGAGGGAGCAGGGATAGGAGGCGGCCCAGGTCCCCTGCAGCACAGCTCCTAGACTGGTGCAGCTGTGTCCCTTCCCACTGTGCTGATCCCAGAGGTGCTGTCTGGCCTGGACAGGGCTCATAGCTGGCAGGGGGAAGCATGTACGTTATCCCTGGGAGGGGACGAGATGGCGGGCGGGGCTCCGTTTTGGGAGCTACACGTGAGACACCTGTAGAAGAGGTATCTGGTGTTCCCTAGGGGCCTCTTCTTTTCCACGGGGCTTGCACACAGCTCTCAGTTACCTTTGCATCGCTGCACCTGGACATCCAACCAGCAACCAAACCCAAATTGCTTTCCATCCCCACACCCTAAAATTCTTTGTTTTGACCGAGTTGGGTCGGGCAGGAGTTGCAGCCCATTTTGTGCCCTGCCCTCTGATTTAAAGCTCAGATGTTATCCATCAGAGGCACGTTTTTCTCCATAAACCCCAGATCCACCCCGCTCCAGAGGCCCAAGAGATGCTTTGCTCTGGGACGGTTCCTGGCTGCAAAACAGCAAGAGACATCAGAAGATCTTGGCACCGGGAGGCTGAGCAGCGGATAATTAAAACTGACTGTGAGCTGATTAGACGTGCGCTCTGGAGCAGGGTGAACCAGGCTACCGGTGTCCTGGGCTGCATTGGCAGGAGCATTGGCAGCAGGTCGAGGGCAGTGATTCCTCCCTCTATTCAGCACTGGGGAGGCCACATCTGGAGTCCTGTGTCCAGCTGTGGGCCCCCACTGAGAAAGGATGTGGGCACATTGGAAAGAGTCCAGCGGAGGGCAAGGGAAATGGTTGTGGGACATGTCTTGTGAGATGAGGTTGAGGGAACTGGGCTGATTTAGTCTGGAGAAGAGAAGACCGAGGGGGATTGAATAGCAGCCGTCACCTCCCTGCAGGGGGGCTGCAAAGAGGATGGAGCTAGACTGGTCTCAGTGGGGACAGATGACAGAAGAGCAATGGGCTCAAGCTGCAGCAAGGGAAGTTGAGGTTGGATATTAGGAAAAACTCTTGCCAGGAGGGTGGTGAAGCACTGGGACAGGCTTCCCAGAGAGGTGGTGGACTCTCCATCCTTGGAGGTTTTGAAGACCCGGGTAGACAAAGCCTTGTCTGGGATGATGGAGTTGGGGCTGGTCCTGCTTGGGGCAGGGGGTTGGACTGGATGTGACCTCCTGGGTCCCTTCAACCCGCATTTTCTGAGCCTGTTATTCTAGGAGCTGGGTTCCCCCCTGGAGCCCAGCAAGAGCTGCTTTTCCAGGCAGTACTCATTATCCATGCTACCAGCAGAGTCTTTTCCCCTAGCTCAGGCAGCATTGCAAGAGGGTCACCGAGGCCTCAAGACAGGCTGGAAGCTGATATTCTTCCAACCAGAGCTGCCAACCTCCTAATGAAAGCAGGAGAGCTAGTTGTGTTGTGGGGGGGGACTTCCTTTGTCTGACATCTGTCAGAATAGGCCCCTGAATCAGGCTTTATTGGGTAGTCGGCTCTGATAACCCATCCCTCGAGGGCCGGCTGAGCATCCTCTCCAAGCCTGCAGCTGCTTTGGAAATGGGGGTTGCAAACGGCAGCTGTTGCTTTTGAATGCCTTGGTGCCATTCTCCGAACCGGCCCCCCATAATTTGCTCCCAGTCCAAAAATCAGTCCTTAAGGATGCTGCTGGTCTGACAAGCCTTCATGGTCAGCCCCCTTGGATAAGCCCAGCTGGGAACTGGCTGCCTGAAGGCAGCTGCTCCTCCTCACTGGTGTTTTCGAGAGAGCCGGACAGGCTCACTGTTTCAGGCCCCGGGGATGATGATGATGATGATGATGAGTGCTGCAGTCAGGGCTGCTGGTGTAATGCAATGCAACAGCGATGAAGAGCTCCATTCAGAGCAGGGACTTTCCCTCTTCTCTCTCCAGCTGCTCCTGCTTCCAGGGAAGAGGGGTTTTTGACTCTGGCAGCAGCCGGACCAGATCCCTTCCTCGGCATGCATCAGCCTGAGGTCTCTGTAGGCTGGGAGATGCTCTTGTTGACCTTGGGTGGTTGGCAGCTCCTTTCACAGGAGCCAGGAGAACCCCCCGTGCACTGGGAAGGCTGAGCCCTTGCAGGACACCCACCCGAGGAGCCTGCCCTTTGCACGGCTCCTTTCAGATGCCAGAGACCCCCGGATCACCCCGTCTCAGCTTGCATTAGAGACGCCTTGTCCCTTGGCGTCTCATCCCATCACGCAGCAGCACAGGGAGGAGACTCGCGCCCCTTCTGTGCTATGATCCGTGAGTAGCATTCCTGCAAGGAGCTGGCCCCGCTGGCCCCGGAGGTCCCTTCTGACCCTAGGATCTTACACCCTCTGGTTTGCAAACCTCTTCATTGAGAAGATGCTGAAATAGGGGGGCACCGCCCTCTTCCTTGGGGGGTCTCAAGTGCATTTTAACATCCCTTGTCCCTGGCTTTACCTGCAGCCAGTTTGAAAGCTTTTGGTGTCTGCGGGCCACGGGCCTCGTAGTTGTGCGAGAGGGTTGACCGTATTGTTGTGGGAATAGGTTAGGCAAGGGGTGGCTAGTATGGGGCTTATCCTGCCTCGAGCCGGGGACTGGACTAGATGTCCCTTCCAGCCCCGCTGCTCTGTGTTTTTGTGGCTCCCCAGCTATTCTGCTGTGGCTGGGAGCGTAAGGACCAAAACCTTCCTGTCTTAAGATGGTTTGCATCGGTGCCTTGCTCTTCCCCCCCCCCACCCCCCTTTCAGAACTGACCACTCAAGGCAGCCTTTTTTTACCTCGTCAGAAGTGGCAGATAATTAATGAAGGCCAGAGCTATTGGGCCATATTAAGCTTTTTTTCCACAACGCTCAGCACGGTAGTGCCTCCTACCATTGCTCTTTTTGGGCTGATCGAGTGCATTGGTCTAGCAGGATGGAGGGCTGCAGATGCAGGCTGCTCGTTTAGAAAGGCACCATCTAGGATCCCACCTCAGCGACTCTCCAGACCCCGGGATGGGTGATTAAGAGATGCTCTTGCAGTAGACAAGTGACTTAAATGCCCTCCCCCGCTTTTTTTGTGTTTCTGCTCCATTTCACAGCAGTTTGCAAGAACCAGACCAGACCACTGCTGGCAGGACCACCCTAAGCTAAAATCAGCTAGCTGCAGACCAGCATTTCATGCCATTCGATTCCAGCTCCTTAAGCCTGTTCCCTTCCTAAGCCCACGTGCTCACGCTTGGATTTCTTTTTTGTTGGCTAGAAGAAAAAATTCCCCTTGTTCCCGACCGATATTCATTTCTCTTTCTTTCTTTCCTGTATCTTTTGTGTTGCTTGCTTCCAACTGGGACCTGTTGAATGCTTTCCGTTTCAGTCGTCTCTGTCTGGTGATCGGTGTGTTTGCAAATAATAAAGTACAGTTAATCCAGGAGTTTTGCGATGCGCTCTCTTGTAGTAATCTCTATTCAGTTTGCCGACGTGCGTGCCGCCTACTGCAAGCATCACTATTCACAATGCAGTATTTCCCCAGAGACGCTAGGCAGGTTTTTTCCTGTTCCAAGTGTAAGGAAAAAAGCTAATGGCATGTCAGTGACTCTTGGGAGCAAGCATGGGCTTCTGCATAAGGTCTCCTTTACCTGTGTTTTAATTTGGAAACAGGTACGACTCCTGGTCAGACATTTCGATCTTCTAGAAAGTGTCTCGTCTGGGCTACAGACTTACTTGAGGTCACCCTGGGACTAGCTAAAAGATCTGTTGTTTGGTGTGATGGGAGCCAGGGTGCCATTCATTTTGCTACTGGTTTGGACAGGCGGTGATAACCGCTGCAATGATGCGTCCAGGGTGGTGTTTATTCACAAATTTCACAATTATCGTATTTTGGCGAGGCCGATCCTTTGGGTCTAGCCCATGAGCTGGGCCTCTGACAAACTGTGACTTGGAAATTTTCCCCTGGCTTCTGCTCATGTTCCTGGGAGATCTGGGGAGGAATTGACCCCTCTCCAGTGTGAGACGGGTGGAAGAATTGGTCTTCAAGGTCTTTTCACTTCTTCTGGGCTTCTTCCTTACGTTGTGACTCCCTTCCTCTGAAATTGCCCCAGGTCTGAGTGCATGCGCACTCAGCGTGCACGTGTGTGAGTACATTGTACATGCGTGCACATGTGTATGTATATATAATTATGTATGTAATATTGGTGTGCGGGTACTGTGTATATACACATACATTTTTCTGCCTGGGCTTTGAACCTCCTATAAGAGCCTCCAATTGCAGTTAGGCTCATGCTGTGCTTGCGGCATGACCCCGGCCCATGCCTATTTGAAAGACGGCTCCATACACACTACCGAAAAAAGACCTGTCTGTGTTTTCCACCCAGTCGCAGCTCCGAGATACACCGTGGAACTGGCCTGTGGACTGGGAGCTACCATCCTGCTGGTCGTGGTCCTGATAGTCATCTACCACGTGTATTGGCTTGAAATGGTCCTCTTCTACCGGGCACACTTTGGCACCGACGAGACCATCCTAGGTAAGGGCTTTGGGGGATCGCAGCAATCGCTTCCAGCCACTGGTCCCCGTGGTGCTGTGTGTAGACTTCTCTACAGGCTGTTTTTTACCCTCTTCAGAGATAGGGCCCTGCCTTTTCTTAACAGTTTTCATACAACCATAGACAATGATGGCTGGAAGGGAGCTCAGCAGGTCACATCTAGTCCAGCCCCTGCTCCAAGCAGGACCAGCCCCAACTACATCACCCCAGCCAAGGCTTTGTCTACCTGGGTCTTCAAAACCTCCAGGCATGGAGACCCCCCACCTCTCTGGGTAATCTGTCCCAGTGCTTCACCACCCTCCTCGTGAGAATTTTTTTCCTAATCTCCAACCTCAACTTCCCTTGCTGCAACCTGAGCCCATTGCTCCTTGTCATCTGCCCCCACTGAGACCAGCCCAGCTCTGTCCTCTTCGCAGCCCCCCTGCAGGGAGGTGAAGGCTGCTATTCAATCCCCCTCGGTCTTCTCTTCTGCAGGCTCAGTCAGCCCAGTTCCCTCAGCCTCTCCTCCCAGCCATGTCCCCCAGCCCCACAACCATTTTCGTTGCCCTCCACTGGACTCTCTCCAATGTGTCCACATCCTTTCTGTAGTGGGGGCCCACAGCTGGACACCGGACTCCAGATGTGGCCTCCCCGGTGCTGAATAGAGGGGGGAATCACGTCCCTCGATCTGCTGGCACCGCTCCTCCCGATGCAGCCCAGGATGCCGGTCGCCTTCTTCACAAGGACACACTGCCGGCTCAGATCCATCTATTGTCCCCCGTAACCCTTGCTTAAATGGGTGAAGCAAATGGTGGGAAGAAGAGCCCGTCACAGGGGCTGGGAGGCTGGAGGAGTCTTTCACAGGATAGACGGCAAATGACCCAAGAACAAGTTGATTTCAAGGGAGAGGGAGATGCTGTTTGGTTTCCAGTCAAGTCTTCTCTGTTGGCTGATCAGCAAGGATCCTAAGCGGGGTGCGTGTGTGTGTATGAGCTGGGACAGGATGGACTCAGTCTGAAGGACAGAATTTGGGGCCAAATGTCTCAATGCTAAATCTGTCCTTGGCTTCCGATGTGACCTTGAACCCATGTCTCAGGACTCTGGGCCAGGATCTTTGCTTCTACGTCATAGAGAAGAGAAGTGGGGCTGCAAGGGATCTGCAGAGGTCAGCCAGTCAACCCCGGCCCGAGGCAGGACATTGCCTCTCTGAACCATAATATGAGGGTTTTCTTTTTTTTGTAAGATGGAGAGAAACAATAAAACATGTAGTGTGTGTGTGTGTGTGTGTGTGTGTGTATATATGCATATACATACACATGCATACACATATATGCACACACATATATAATACATTTTTTATTGTTTCTCTCCATCTTACAAAAAAAAGAAAACCCTCTTTATTTTTATATATATAAAAACATTTTATATATAAAAAAAATAAAGAAAATAAAATATATGTTTTCATAGTTCCCTCTATCTTACAAAAAAAAAAAAGAAAACCCTCATTCTCTCCCACTAAGCAAAACTCACTAAGCGAATTTCTTGTGTAGGTGTTTAAGTCATGCAGGATCATTATAGACAGAAATCTTCTTGTTGGGGAATAATACAAAAGAAGTCCTTACTGAAGCACAAAATCCCAAACAGTCTTTGAAGTTTCTCTTTCCACAAACCGTGGAGCAAAAAACCTGAACATAACAAGGTGGATAATTGTCCCCTGCTTACCTGGCAGGAGGGTGCTTGTTCTGGGGGGGTTGAAACCACAAAGCAAAGGTGCAGTAGAGACGTGGGGATGGATTTGGGAGCCGTGCTGGTCTGAGACGGAAAGAAATGCAAAACTCTTCAACTCTTGGTTCAGAGATGATCCCTTTTCTTAGACCAGCTAAGAGGTGTGCAGCACTGTTCAGCACGAGAGACGCTTGCAGGCAGGCTCCAGGGCGAGGGTGGATGGGGATATCAGCAATGCAGTAACACCCACGTCTCCTCTGCTTCCCGCGGTCCCCCCGACCCTGCGCAGATGGGAAGGAGTACGACGTGTACGTGTCCTACGCCCGTAACGCCGAGGAAGAGGAGTTCGTGCTGCTCACCCTCCGCGGCGTCCTGGAGAACGAGTTCGGCTACAAGCTGTGCATCTTCGACCGGGACAGCCTCCCCGGGGGAAGTGAGTATGAGCAGGGGACGAGCTGCGACTCACGGCTCTGGGGAAGCCCGGCTGCATGGGGAGCGCTCGGCTGTCATCCCGCAGCCGTCGGCCCCCGCGCAACTAAACACGCAGGCCAGCCTGAGAAAGGGGGGACCAGGGTCGGCCCGTGCTGCCTGCGTGGCGTGAACACAGCGCTGGCAATGACTAACACCGCCTCCTTTAAGGAAGGTGTGAGAAAAGCTGCTAGCCTTCGTGGCTTAGCCGTGTGTTTGCAGGGCTCACCCTGCTAGGGGGAAGAGGTCTTGCAAATGACCTCCGCGGGGTCCTGGCGCATTCATGGGGCACCCACTAATTATGCTCAAACAGAAGGAAACTGTCTGGACTAGTCCTCGGGGGGATTTCCAGCCTCTGCAGCGTTAGGTTGAGCAGCGTGGTTCGTGCCCAGCTGACGTGTGTCCTCCAGCAGGTGCATTTGCTGAGCTGAGGATGCACGTTCAATTTTTCACCCCTTTCTACCCCTGCCAGCCCCGCAGAGCTGGGAGGCCAGGTCTGGTCACATCCTGCACTGGGCATCATCCTTGGCATTGTTTTCTGTGCTTGCAGTGTCCCCTGAGCAAAGCAGTGCATCTCCAGTGCCCTCATCGCGTACGAGACTCCAGCTGGGCTCTTGGGACGGGTCTGCGATATAACGCAGACGTACCCACGCTAGGCTCCCGTGAGCCAGCTGGGGTTGCTAGAAGCCTAGCTATGGGATGGTGGAGCGCATTGCAAGTGCAAAGCCTGCTTGAGAAGCAGGGTAGGCACCCCCATGCTGAGCTCCCGATTGCTACCAGATCCCCTGCTAGACGGGTGCTAACAGCAGGAGGGCAACGGGTTTGCAACACAGACCCCTTGCTGGACACCAGGCAGGGTTTGCAATGCCGCTGGTCAGACACGCCAATCTGTCCGCTCGTAGATGGAGAGCGGCTACTCCCTAGTAAATGATGCACGTGGAAGCCGCTGTGCCGTGAACTAGGTTACGGGCGCGCTCCAGCGGTGCGGCACGCGGCTGGCCTGGAGAGCCCCTGGCCGGTACCGGTGGACCCAAGCAGGCGCGGGCAGGTGGTGCTGGCTGGTTACTTTTAAGGCATGCTTAACCCTTTTCTTTCTGTCTGGCGTTGGTCCGCTAACAGGTGGGCTTGCCCTCCTCTTTTTGCTTCGTTTCTCTGCTCGTTCTGTTCGACGGCTGTTTGATCGCAGGGCAGCTCTGCTCGGTGCCTGCAGCGCTCACGGGTCTGTGCCACCACGAGGACGCACGCTGGCCCCCAAAACTAACTACCATGCAGCTTTTCCCGGGGGGGTATCGACTGTCCTCCCTCTCTGTGGCCATCACCCCCTCTCCGGATCTTTCCCCATGTCCAAGACAACAGTGCAGCCTCTGTCTCAAGGGTCACTTTTCCAAGCAGCATCCACTGGGATCACCTATGTTTGACAGCACGTAGCAGAGGCTTAGCCTGGGCGCGAGGCACGCTCCATCCAGCTGCTCCTGCCGAAGAGGTTCAGAGGGGGAAGGAGTTGCCCCAGGTGGAAAGGGCCAGGGAGATTTCCCTGCTTGCTGGCAGGGAGACGGCACCACACTGGAACATAAGCTGCGTGCGGCCTCCGGACTTGCTTCACAACTGGACTCAAATCCCGCGATGAATCCTGTTCCCACCCCCAGCTGCTGGTCCAGCTCTGCTCCCTGCACATGGATGCAGCCTCCCTCTCCTTGCCTTTTTTTTTTTTTTAAAAAGATCAGGGATCAGGGTTGCCCCTGGCATGAAAACTCTGCCAGCAGGGTCACAAAACGGAGCTCCGACGGGTATTGGCCACGTCTATCTTTACTAGGCAGCGGCTCGCTGGGTGCAGGAGGTCCTTGCACAGGGGTTGTGCAGCTCATTGGCAGCAGGGCAGCTGCTTTGTGGTCTGACCTGTATGTCTGTGCACAAATGGAAACCTCCACATTGGTCCCCCGTGGGTGCTGCCCTGGGGGCGTCTGCCACTGGTCCGCCTCGCCGAAGAAACCAGCCGAGTGCCCAGATCAAGCACCCAAGCTGCTTGGGTCCCCCTGCCTGTGATCTGGCTGCAGCCACCTGTCTCGTGCTCCAAAGACACCCCCAGGCTATGCGGAGGCAAGGGCTGCCTCCTCGCATCTTGCAAAAGGACATCGGAAAAGTGCCGGCCACCGCCTGCTTAGAAGCAAATGATTTGGGTGGGTGGATCACGGCGCTGAGCTGCTGGAAGTTGGAGCCTGCACCCTAGCGTCTGCCTCTCCCTCCTCCCTGCATCGGCAGCGGTGCCAGCGCAGTGTGCCTGCTGGGGACAGGGCAACCGGGGCAGCCTGACTGCAGAGCCCAGCTCGCCCTGGACCAGCTGCAATGAACTTCCAAGGAAAACAGGCCACGGGCGTTCTCCCGCTTGCTTATTTAAGCCTGGATGCTTGCGTCTCTCTCTCTCTCTGGCTCTGCTATCACGTCTCTGCTCATCTTTTTCCTTCCCTTTTCCCTCTGCAGAGCCTCTCCCTTCCCAACCACCCTAGCTGTAGCCCACGTCCTGCTTGACCGAATGATACAGGCCCTCAGCAGAGGTCACTTGGATGCTCGCTCTGGACCGATTCCACCGCCGACCGCCCCCAGAGCCAGCTCCATGCTTCCTGGCCGGAGATGAGGTCATTTTTAATTGTAGTGCCATATGCAAACGCTGCTGTTGCTTCCCCAGCACTGGTTCACTGGGATTCAACTAATCTACTTCTTGGGGAATCATGGCAGGCCAGGACGTAGCTTTTGGCAGCTGGTGCCTGCCTGCGGAGCGGTGCATCTGTGGCACAGGTAGCAAATTATGCTGTCCTTGATAGAGAAACAGTGGGAGATGGATTATCCTGCCGAGTTTGCTGACAGGAACTAATCAAACACCCTTGACAGCTAAATGAAGTTGTGCTTCAGTTTTGTTTTATTTTCCACCATACTTTTTGACCGGGCGTGAGCCTGTCTTTTGTCAGTGAAATACAGAGGCTCCAGTGATGGAGGGATAGGGGCGTGCTGGGGGACTTTGCATTCATTATGCAAAGGTGTCTCGAGCAAAGCAGCTTGCTGCTGCTGGAAATCGAAGCAGACCCGCTGCAAACCATCACGCTGCTGTGTCCTGTGGGGGTGTCTTTGAGGCTTGGCGTTGCAAAGCACGGGGCAGCTGCCACAGCTGGGTCTTCAGCTGCTCCGGCATGGCAGGGTGAGGAACAAGGCTCAGGATTTAGGGGTAGGGTGAATGCAGTCGTAAAGGCAGGTCCGCTCTCAGACCTTCCCTCCAGGATGATCACCCTGTTATGCAGAGGGAGGGAGCTGGGGTAGAAGAGTGAAGCGATTCACCCCAAGCTGCAGCCGCTTGGAGCAAGGGATCTCCTTAGTGCCTGGTCTGCTTGGGCATCTCTCTGCATCAACGCAGCTGATGCAGTGATCATCTGCAAGCCTCCTGCCTCCCTCCTGTGTCTTGCTCAGCCTCCCCTTGCACGCTCATCAGAGCAAGGGTCAATTGGGGCTGGTCCAGCATGGCCTCAGCTGCTGCGCGTGCAAAGGAGTGCGACAGCTGAGCTCTGCCCTTGCAACGTGTGGCCTCGTGGTAGCCACGGGGAAGGGAGCTGGCATCTTGGGGTCAGCAGAGAGGTGTCTATGAGGGGCAGAGAAAGCCTGGCTAACGGGAAGGAGGTGGGTCCTAGCTGCTGGAGCTAGAATTGCCTTCAGCCCTTGGGAGTCTCCTACGTGCCGCGATTCCCAGCCCGGCAGGGCATCACTAACCAGCCTGGTGTTTCTCTCCCCCCTTCCCCCAGTTGTCACAGACGAGACCCTGGGCTTCATCCAGAAGAGCCGGCGCCTGCTCGTCGTCCTGAGCCCCAACTACGTCCTCCAAGGGACGCAGGCCCTGCTGGAGCTCAAGGCAGGGCTGGAGAACATGGCCTGGAAAGGCAGCATCCGGGTCATCCTCGTGCAGTACAAAGCCATCCGGCAGAGCAAGGTGAAGGAGCTGCAGCGGGCCAAGGCCGCCCTCACCGTCATCAAGTGGAAAGGCGAGAAGTCCAAGTACCCCAAGGGCAGGTTTTGGAAGCAGCTGCAGGTTGAATTGCCCCTCAAGAAACACTCCTGTGGCTCTGGCCTGGCTGAGCAGGAGCTCTCCTACTGCCCCATGGGGCACGTGTGAGGGGCTGGGGCACAGACAGCTGCCTCTCTGCGGCTGTGCGAGGAAGGATCCGGTCTCGAGTGTTTCGGAGGACAGCACCCCTGCTGAAAACGCATTCCCCGCGTTGCAGGGCAGCAGACCCCGCTGCACCTGCCCTCCCGAGGTCCGGGCACCTGCCACCCGGGGAGGGTGCGGCCATCCTTCGGGCCAGTGCTCTCGCCCCGATTCCCATCGGGTCGCTCCTGCTTTCTGGGATCGCCCTTCCCTTGGCTTCTCCGAGATCTCCAGCCCCTTCTCTCCCATGCTGGCCGTTGCAGAGCCCTCTTGACTGGTCTCCTGCCCAGCAAGCAGCTCCAGATGTTTTAGGAAAGGACTGGCATCGGTTCGCTTGTGCGCTCCTCTGCTTTGCTGCAAGGTCACCGATTCCTGCTTCGCTGCCGCCTGCGTGCCCAGCGCTGAGCTGGCTGCTCGGGCAGCGTCCCGTCCAGATAGCGCACACTCGGTTTTTTAACAGGGCAGAGCGGGTGCCCCAGCACCGTCCTGTTCCTCGCTGTCAGGGCTTTGCTGGGCGGTATTCGTCTTCAGGAATATCTAGGAAGACTCCTGCCAGTCTTCTGTGCTCTCCAAATCCTGTGGTGCCGCCACTGATTGATCCAAGGAGAGTTTCTCCTGCCTTTATAGTGCCTCAGATCACACCCTTGCATGTCTGACTTATTCAGAGCGTAAACTCAGGGACTTTGCAAGGGTTGCAAACTGCCTGCATTTACTACAGGGCAATGAGCAGTGTCTCCCTTTAACATAAGCTGCTGGCTATTGGAGAAAGGGGTTGACTTCTTTTTTTGCTGAGATGTCTTTTTTTTTGCTGTGCAACCCGGTAGGATGGAGGTATGAGCTTCTGTTCATTGCCAGCTGCTTCACAGCTGTCTTCTCTCCCTAGCTTGGTGATTTTCAGCGGGGGCCACAGCACCCAGTAGTTCCTTGAGTCCTTTCAGGGGTGCCTCAACATTAGCACCGTTAGGTTGACAAACACGGTTCACCCCGAGATTTCAAATAGAAGTCCATAGCGGTGGTCTTTGAGTTCTCTGCAACAGAAAAACTACTCTTCTTATTTTTCTGCAGACTAAAACCAAGTGGAAACTCAGAGCTGACGTTGTCCAAGGGGTGTCTTGAGTCTAAAAAAAAAAAAAAGGTTGAAAGACCCTGCCCTAGACGAGCAAGGATAGAGTCATCAGTCTGAACCAGAGGCCTTGTAACATAAGGTTCACATTAACACTGGTTTGGGTTTAAGAAAGAAAGCCCTACCCAGAGGGTTTGCAAAGCAGGCACTGCCACCCCACTTTTGCAGCCTCTGAACTGGAGGGAGACCATAGCTATGAAGCATTTCTCATCCTGTCTGTGCCTTCCCGATGCTGTTGGTTTGGGCAATGTGCCCTCCTGTTTGAAACCATGCCAGGTTTCGAATCACATTTTGCAAAGCCCAAGCCAGCACCTTCTAGGTTTTGCGCTTCTGCAGTCATGGCAAAGTGGGAGATGTGCGTGCTCTTGGCAGCTCCGGCTCTCCAGATGCAGAGCGCCGACTCCCAAGGACCATGCAGTGCTTTAGCACAGGGGATTCAGGCCATGAACTGGTCCCACTGGTCCTGAGCTCTCTCCTTCCCTGCCGTCACTGGCGCTCAGCTGCGGGGCGTGAGGGCGGCCTGTCTTCCAGCCATCCCTCCTCTCTTCCCTGCAGCCAGGCTTGACGTGGAGGACCTTGCAAGCACTCAGCTCTGCTCCTGGTGCAGCCCCACATCTTGCTGCTGGGAGCAGAGGTCGGCTGGCACTGAGCACCCAGAGGCAGCGTGCACGGGCTGGCACGAGGATGCTAAAGCATTGCAGCGGGGCACGGATGTGCTGGGCCGAGAGCCTGTCCGCTAGCACAGCACGCGATGCTATCCCAGTGCTCAGCTGGACGGTGGGCAGCTATAAGTGAGAATATAAAGCTGTTGGGGCTGGCCAGCTCTGTGCTGCTTTTCCAGGGAGGGTTGCGTTCTCTAGTGGGTTGTGGACTGGAGAAAATCCCACACTATTTATTGATTCGTGTGATGTGCCTGGTTGGGGAGTATTTAGCTAATTGCACGATTTCACAACGATCACACCTTAATTCATGCAACACAATTTTATTTGAAAAATGATTATTGGGTGCACAACATTACATTGTTCTCAAGACAAAGTAAACATCAAAACACTACAACCACATACTCTAAGACTAGTTAAGATTTCAACTAAGGGTTAAACTTGAATTGGAAAAGAAATAATTGTTATCATTTACATTATACTTACAGACCTAGGATTCCAGGAAGCCAAATACCCTGATACATGCTCATTTTTAATGGGCTGGTAGTGATAGGAACGAGCCCCCTTTTTCTGGTCCCACTCAGGCGCTTCGCGGCTTCCGCGTGAACAAAAATTTTGCGTTCATGGAGAGAGCGGTTCAGTGATCAGCCTGATCTGGCCTGCGCTTGCGATTCTTCCCTCGTTGTTCTCCAAATTGGGACTGTGGGTTTTCGGGTTATATACTAGCTGAGTTGCCAGCAAGGGCCCCTCCTGCCCAAACTCATCACCACTCCCAAATTTGGGCTCGGATATTATGTCATGGAAAATTTCTTTGGTGGGAAAGTTTTACCCACCAAGTGGAATTTTCCCCGCTGCGAATTTCTAGTGCCGTCACGTCCTGAGACTTTCCCCACCACCACGATGACCCTTTAGTGCCCTGTTGTGTAAGATCCCTGGGCTTCAAGTTCTCGGATCTCTATAACTTTTATCATGTAACGAGTCTAATTCGGATTTGATTCTATCCCGAACTGGCTAATGGGCATTCATTACATATAACTCATAAATTTTATAAATTTATCATTCAGGTGACGGGTTGTTTTTCCCGGTCGTCCTGTGGGTCATTTCCTACCGTCTCCAAGCTCCGCACGCCTGGGAGCTCCTCCAGGTGCAGTGATCTTGACACCATTTCGGGTTCATAGCCCTGGACGTGCCTGCGTGCCGTTTGTAGGAGACGCATAGCTGCTATTTTCCCCGTGACGCCCTGTCATTGCTGTGGTGTCTGCAGGCGAGACCTGAGCTCGCATTATGGTGCTGTTTTAAAAAGCCACGAAGAGCCAGCTGGAGCTTGGAGACTCTCCGCTTCACTGGGCCATACACACTTGTGCTGTTCGGGGCCCTGGCTGTGCCTGGCCGGACCCCGCTCCAGCCATCCAGCACACTACTGCTACTACCTAATTCCATGCATTTATTAGCATAGCTCCTGGGAGCATCAGCTGCAAAGCCCTTGGCGCCGGACACGGTCTCAACCCTAAACGGGGAGATAATCCCTGCCTCAAATGACGCATCCTTAGTACCAAGGAAACGAATCGTCCTGGGATGCCACATCCCAGCTGACCTCAGTGAAGTAACATGGGCCCAGGGGCTTTGCTATCCATGGAGGAAGCACGGTTGTTTCCTCCTCTACCCATTCGGCCCAATTCAATTTGCACCCGTGGTTTTTGCTACGCAGGGTGAGGCCATGATAGCTGCAGCACTTCATCCAGTTGCATTTTCCTCCTTGCCTCATCTTCTCCTCTTAAAAGCAGGCCAAGTGGCCATCAGGCAGCCATAACGACTGCAGGGCTCCAAATGAAAATGAGATATCCTTGTTCCCATTAGATGCAATGAGTGCGCGTGTGCACGGCTCTGCCGGCTCCCAAGCGGTAGCGTGGTGCACGAACCACCTTTGGGGTGCAGGGAAAGGACATCTGCCAAGATTTTGGGAGGAGACTGTATTAGGAAACAAGTCCCCATTTGTTTGATTTGCATTTGCTTGCTTTTAAGTGGTCTGATTAAAAATATTAATAATATATTCATATTTATTTTGCTGCCATAAAACAGTCACTCCAGTGACAGCAGGGATTTCCAGGCCGTGGCCCTGAGAGAAGACAAGCTGTGTTAACTCATCACCGAAAGCAGCAGCCAACTTATCCTTTTAGTTCACCATATTCATGTGATTTTTGTGCTATAATCAAGCATTATTTCATGTAAAGTTTTCCATTTTATTTCACGGGGGTGGGGTGGGGGGAAGGGGATAGCTCACTTTGGGATGGACACCCCCCTCCGCCCATATCATTTCTTTCATGGCTGATCCCACGTTGCCCTGTGTGATCTCACATCTCATTTTTGTTCTGCAAAGTGTCAGTGTTTGATCTGGCTATTCAATAAACCATTTTTACTTTTGCATTTCTGTTCATTTGCAATTTTGCACCTCTTTGTGCTGGCCCTGTGCCTCCCTCAGAGGATCCTGTCCCAATATCAGCGCGCCTGGGCAGAGTAACCAGAGTGGGTAGAAATCATCCCAGGCCCAACCCTAGGTACCGCCCGTCAGTCTCGTGTAAGTCGTTAGGATACGTAGTCCGGACACCTCCTTGGGAGTAGAAATGCAGGGGAAGACTATCCCGACCTCAGAGAGACTTCAGCCTGAAAAGGCAGGAACAAAGCAAGAGGAAGCATTATTATTCCATTATAAATGATGGTTTAGGCCCCAGGAGACTAAGTGAATTGCTCAGAGTCATGCAGGGGGAGGTCTTTGTCCAAACTGGAAAGGACGCAATCAATGTGGACCACAATCAAGCTAATTATGCGATGCTTCCCCTAATCCCATCGTAACAAGCTAATGCAAAGGGGCGGCTTTTCAATGTCATTCTTCGGTTATAACTGGGGTGCTGTGCAGCAGACACGGGAATCTGAGTAGGTACCAAAATCTGCGAGAGACCAAGAGCAGGTCCCTCATTACAGGCGTATTACTAGTATACTTTCCTTCCTGCGGTCCCCTTGGTGCAGCAAAGGTCAATCCTTTACTGGACAAAAGTCAGAAAAGCAATGCCAGTGAAGCAAGAATGGAGCAGAGAAGGAGGGAGAACTGAACATCTCCCCCAGCCTCCTAAGTAGGGATAAAAAAATGGAAACCAGCATTTTTGCTAACCAGAATAAACGTTTGCAAAAACCAAATAGTAAGATTGGGGCCATAGAGGCATTTTCCATTCCTTTGAAATCAAAGTGAAAACATTTTCATCTTTTTTTTTTTTATTATTAGTTCTAAGTTTTATTGCAAATTAATTTACATTTCAAAAAGGAAAAACAATTTTGCTTTGAAAAAAAATAACTGCTTTTAAAAAAAGATGCTGAAACCTGCCTAGTTTCCGGTCAGAGCTTCAATCGGTTTATGAAAGGGGTGATGTGATGTTGTCCTTGGTAAGAGGTGATGGGGCTTGCTGATACAGTCCAGCTTCCTGTGAAATGGGATAGCTAGACAATTGCAAAAGTGTTTTTTGTTCCCCCCAACATTTTTTCAAATGGGAAATTTGTCTAGACTGATCTTTTCCTAGGAACAGTTTGTTTCAATGGACCAGTTTTCCTACAAAAAAATCCCCAAAACAACCGTTTAGTAGAAAAAACCCAAAAAGGCCCAACCAGCTCTTTAAATGATAATATAAATATGGACGTGCAAACCTGCTGAAATGACTGTTTGTGTAAAATCTGTTCTTCAAATCCTGAGTTCTTGGCTTAATATTTGAAAAGCAAAAATCTAGAACTCTCCATTCAGAGATGATACCTTTTATTAGACCTACTGAGCAAAAACTAAAAAAACAGTAATAATTATAAGAGGTATTTATGAGCCAAGAATTCTAGATTTTTGCATTTCTTTTTGTCTCAGACCAACACAGCTACCAAGATACACGTGTCTGCACATCTTCACGGTGGCAATTGGGATAAGGCTTTAAATTCTGCAACGATTCCAGGGAAACTTTGTTCCTAACTTGAACGAGGTTTTGCTCAGATTTCTTGATGCCATACATCCCTGGCTTAATAGTTTGCATTCATGAGATGCTGATGAGAAATATGCATTGGCAATTCCAGAGCTTAACCATGCATTGCTGGAGGAAATATTTCTTTTAACTGATTTTTACACCTGCTGCCATTCAGTGTCAGTGAATGCTCCTCAGTCTGTGTGATGAGACATCGTCAGTAGAAATCCCCCATACCAATAAAAGGGCAGGTGAGACACAAGCTGCTACCTACGTCTTGCGTATTATTATTGTCACCATCATCTAAAACCAAGTTCTCTGCTGCTGGAGAAAAGAAGAGGCCTCCACAGCAGGACACGAGCATCTTCTCAAAGGCAAGCACTTAAGCTGCGATGCAAGCTCAGACTGGCGTCAGCACTGCCTGATGCTCTTTGGTGTGTGTCTTCTCCCAGCATCTGATCAAATGAAGCTCATGGAAGCTTATGCATTTCTGATTTCGTTCTTCTGTACGGTGCATGTCTACCCTGCCTTGTCGTAGGAGAGTAACCACAGCAGAGCGCGTTTCAGGGCTCAGACTTTCCCGAAACACAGCACTGTTATGGCAGGCAGACCCCTGGATTTCCATCCAGCCTACCTCCGTGCACCGCAACACCCCTGGTGCCACCTTGCAGGGCCCACACCTATAACAGCAAGCCAGATGCAAATCCCAAATAGAGGAGGGCAGATGTGCACGTTGCAAAAGCTGTTACAGAGCAGCAAGTTGCAGCCGTACTGCCTTCTCCCTCAGTGCGGCTGCCCCAAGGCCTTAGGGGCCTGAAGGGGAGGGGAGGAAGAAACCGCCGGGGTTGCCCCAGCGTGCAAAGTCCTTTATGGGATCCCCCTGCAAAAAGGGGTTTTCTTCTCCCTGAGCTGATTAAAACATGACTTCCAGCAATCCCTGCCTTGGTCGGACGCTGTTGGTCGCATGCTGTCCTCAGCTCCCTCGTGCCAGGGGCCATCACTCACACGAAGTGGACAGCCCTTCTGTGTTCATTAGGCTTTCCTGGTAATTGTGTTAATGAGGGTGAATTAATTTGTTAAGTGGTGTAGCCCTGTTAATTCCCATCCCGTACATTGCACAGCCATTAATTACAAACCTTTGGCAACCCCCTAATATGCTTGGCGTCTCTTGTCTTTGCTAAGTTGGACAGAGGGCCTTCAGTATTGCACAGGGGAATTAAAAAAAAGCAAACCCTCATTCATCATCTTCCCATGCAAAGACCCCATGCAATATGAATGAACCCTAAGAAGCCCACCTGTAGGGTACTAGTGTCATAAAGCCCATTTTACAGAAGGAAGGACTGAGGCACCCAGGCGCTAAGGGGCAACCTTTTCACTTCATTTCGAGTGCTAACTTCCTGGCTGTTCCACACAGGAGAAGGTGCAGGGGATTTTCCGAGGGGCTAGCCTTGAGGAGTCGCAAACCTCTGGAAAACAGGCCGTGGGGGTTGAGTCCCCGATTGCTTTGCGCTGCTCTCTCGATACAAAAGGCGATGTCAGTGCTAATTGAACAAGCTAGCCACACTTCCCTTATTGCGGTGGAAGTTTTCTGGGCTTCTCTAATGCGTTTCTCTCTTCTCCAGGGGCAAAAGGCAGTGCCCGCCTGGGGGTGGGGATACGGCTTCACGCGGCTCTCTTCTCTCCCTGCCCCTCCAGATACCATCGACGCCGTCTTCAACTTCATCCAGCGAAGCCGGAGGATGATCGTGGTGCTGAGCCCCGACTACTTGACGGAGAAGAGCATCAGCCTGCTGGAGTTCAAGCTGGGCCTCCTGTGCCAGAACGCCATCTCCACCAAGCTCATCGTGGTGGAGTACCGCCCGCTGCAACGCACCCACCCCAGCATCCTGCAGCTGAAGGAGTCCGTCTCCTTCGTCCCCTGGAAGGGGGACAAATCCAAGCGGTCCGGCTCCAAGTTTTGGAAAGCCTTGCGCCTCGCCCTGCCCCTCCGCAGCCTGAGCGACGGCACGGGCTGGAACGAGAGCTGCTCCTCGCAGTCGGACATCAGCCTGGATCACCTCCAGCGGCGCAGGAACCGCTCGAAAGAGCCCCGGGAAGCCACCGCCGCGCCGCGGGGTGCAGCCTGGGCTCCCCGCTCGAAGGCCATGCAGCAGACCAAGCCCTTCCTGGCCTGCCGGTGCTGCGTGACCTGCAGTGACGAGGATGGTAAACTCAGCAAGAGCCGCCCGGCGGCTGACTCCAAATGGGAGACTCGCCTCTGCAGACCGGGCAGGCCCGAGGCGCGGAGGGTGCAGAACGGGAGCAGGCCGGAGCCCCCCGTGGCCCCGATCCCGGCGCTGGCGCTCCACCAGTACACCGACTTATCCAACAGCGGCGACTTCTACGTCCTCTAGCCCCTTTCCAGACTGGCTCGGCCTCCCCAACATCTCTTTGTTTGCTCTGGGAAGGCAGGAAGGCTGCAACGATTTAGCTCGGCGCCCTGCAAGCAAACCCACGGGGACCCGCACAGCTCGGCAGCTTTCCCTCTCCCCATTGACAGCTGCTAAATGGAAATAAGAGAAACCAAATGGACTTCCTCTGCTGCTGCTCGCCCATCTCAGCAGGGGCCGTGATGGCCACGGGGCTGCTTCTGGGATTGCTGACGGGAAAGCAGAGGCAGGATAAATGATCTCTGCGGCAAGCCGTGGCAGCGTTGGAGGGGCCCTGCCTTGCAGCCTTCCCTATTGATTTGGGGACCAGACCTCTCCCCTAGCATTGCAGGATGGAGCTGTACAGCGCTGGGTCCAATCCGGTTATAAAGGGACACAGTCATACCCTGACAATCTCCGAAAAGCCTTTAATTTGCTGCCGTCCCAAGCTGCAGCGAAGGGAACCGGGATGAAAGACGGAGGGGGCACGCCCTGCTCCCGACAGCATTTGGGCGGTGCCGATAGTGGTTGAGAGGGGATCAAGGTGCTGTTTTGTCACTGGAGTCCCTGGAGGGCTGTGGGGACAGGTCCGTGCTGCGGTTTTCAGTTAGCTTTCTTGTGGGTCGCTGCGGCCCCTCACGCAGCAGCCGGGGAATGCATTACACGTGGAGGGGAATGGGATGAAAACCCACGGAAAAAGCCAGGGGGTAGGGAGGCACTGATCAGAAAAGACCGTGTCTGAAATGCAATGGATGTCACACTGGCCGTGTTTCATGCCGTGACACAATTGATGGGCCGTGGGGGCAGATGTTCTCCCAGATGTTTCTGGTTCAGGTGCTCAGTTGTAGTTGTAGCTTGTGAGATATAACCCCCTCCTCTTGGGACATTAGTCACTCATGAGAGGTGGTCTTCAGCCCTCCCCTTACTCCCACAACCACCATTTGGCCAAGCCAGGCTATACCATCCAGTTTTCACCGCCTTTCCCGGTAATATACCCTGGGCAGCCTTTTCTATCGTCTGCGCCCGAAGACAGGTCCTACATTTTCTCTGGTGTTGGAGGCATGAATTGCCCCTGGGGATCTTATCCTCTTTTGCCCGTTTTGCCTTCAAGGATTGAAAGGCCATAGCCAATATTCAGTAACAATTGACCCAAGAAGCTGAGACAAATGACTATATTTTTCCCCAAAATTGTTTCCGGAAAGCCTGATGTAGAAAGAAAAGATTTTTTCCAGAGTCATGGCAGATTGCCCCCCGGCTGCTCTAGGTAAAAGGCGACAGTTTTAGCCCTTTAACAGCTGCTGCCCAATTGACAGCAGCTTTTGGCTGCTCAGCTGAAAGCTACTGCCCGTTCGGCAGGAACAGCGAGCGAGTTAAAACTGGACTTCGCCCCCGCCGCTTGCTGGCTTGGAGAGAAGCAACAGCCATTACAGCGCAGTGTCTCCATGCTTTTCTTTCGGCAGAGGAAACTCGCTTTCCGTCCTTGAAACGTGCAACTTGGTTTTGGAGGGCTGATTTTTGGGGAAACAATCCATGTCGTATGCAGCTAAATTGGGCATAAGGGAAAATGGAGTGGGGTAAAAAAATATCCTGCAACGTGGAGTTATTCCAAATAAAACACAGGTATGAAATCAGCCGCTGGCCTATGACAAACTAGAACAGCGGGCGCTGGCTAGACGCCTTCCCTGTTAATCCACCCGCGGCAGGATTGTGCCTCAAATGACCTTCTCCAGCACCTAAAACAGGCCCATTTTAAGCAACTAGGGCCCCGTGTCACACCACAGCAACCCCCAATGATTCAGTAGGAAGAGGAGAGGAAAAAAGTGTTTTTTGTGGGTTGTTTTAACACAACATCTACTAAACTCCAGTGTGTTTTCCAAGAAAGAAAGAAAACAGAATAGACAAGGTCAAAGTAAAGGTGCCCATCGCCTATGAACTGACCCATCACATCTCTGTGAGCAGGTCTGACAGATTGGAAAACAAGCCCAAAATAAAAAAAAATCCCACTGCTTTGTAATAAATCATCCTCTGGCACTGCCGCGGCTGTTTTATGTGGGCACTTGTCAGCTTTTGCTCAGGAGCCCTGACCTTGTTATGACCACGTCAGAAAGCAGTGAATTATGGTCAGGACAGAAAGGCAGGGAGAATTGGTTGGAGACAGCGGTAAAATGCTGAAACGGCAAACATTTTGGAGCAATCCCATCAGAAAGGAGGTAAAATACCATTGGCTAAATACGCCACGGGGGTATGGAGATTGCTCCTGAGCTGGGTTGGCTTATAGCAGTGGTGTAAGTAGATATTTATCTGCTGGAGAGGGAAAAGCAAAGCATTTCTATACTGACTGGGACGCTTCGCTAGCGCCTCGAGTCTTACACCAGCTAGGAGAAGAAGAGAAGTTTTCGAATAGTTGTCTGCTAAAGCCAAAGCTTTGAGGCATCTTGGGCTGGTGGGATTTAGAGATGTTGCTCCCTCCACCGTCTCTCAGCTCCGTGCAAGGAGCCGTCACGTGAATGTAGGTTCACTGCTTGCCTTTGGTTTGGGGTATAAATCATCCCTGAACTGAGGAGTCTGCACCAGGCCGGCCAGCTGCTTGCCGTGTGGGGCTTTTGCACAGAGCCCGGTTATTCCCTGCAAGAAGGCAGTAACCGCTGGGTAGAGATGCACCCAGGCCTGCTGCTTGATGATGGCAAAGTTTGGAGGGGGATGCCTGGCTCTCCACCCTTTGCCGATGCATTTGGGTTAATGCTGAAGCCTTCAGCTTGGTACTGTGTTCCCCTCACCGCCTGGGGCTTGTCTCAGTGGGTAGGATAGCTAGCACACATCTCTGCCACCCCTCTCTCAGAAAACTAGGAAATGCCAGCCAAGGAGGGCGAGTGCAAGGCTTGGAAGCAGGATAGCATATGCAAGATCTCCTTCTGCAATGGTCCATGCATACTCTGCGGAGTTTCCCTCCACGAGGGCTAGACTGGAAAGGGTTTGCTATGTTGGAACAGATGCATTGGGTGGGTTTGCACCGGCGTGTGCTTCAGAGGCAAACTTAGGGCATGTGTCCACCGTCTCTCCTGTGCCCGGTGGCAATGCACTCAGAAGCAAGCTCCATTTGCTCACTTGCACCCTGCATCCCAGAAACAACCCCACAGGCCAGGCTTCATATAGCCCTAAGTGCATACCTACAAGCATGCCGGAGACAGACAGCTTGGGAGTGATGCTGACGAGCGCCCCACTGCTCCATGGGTCCACATTGCCCAATTTTGGCACGGTGGGAGGTACAGGGGGAACAAGTAGGTACAGCCTGTTGCCTGGTGTCCTTCTTTGCTGTTGCCCCAGGAGTGCAGTGCTGCTAACACAATGCCGATAGCACAGGCTGGGCAAGCTTGCCCCAGAGTCTGGCGACACAATAATGCACAAGGTTTCCAAATGAAGCACGACTCCGGGAAGGGCTGCGTGCAGGGAGGGGAGCCCCTGCTATCTACCTTTCCAATGCATTTCCTCCCTGGACACGCACTGACTGTGGGAGAGCTATGACGCTCCATGCACTCATCACACAGGCACTGGGTCACCATAGCTCAACTGATAGGAGCGGTGCCAGCAGATCGAGGGCAGTGATTCTCCCCTCTATTCAGCACTGGGGAGGCCACATCTGGAGTCCTGTGTCCAGTTTTGGGCCCCCATCACAGAAAGGATGTGGACACGTTGCAGAGAGTCCAGTGGAGGGCAATGAAAATCATTCAGGGGCTGAGGTACGTGATGTATGAAGAGAGGCCGAGGGAACTGGGCTGATTTAGTCTGCAGAAGAGAAGACGGAGGGGGATTGAATAGCAGCCGTCACCTCCCTGCAGGGGGGTGCAAAGAGGATTGAGCTGGGCTGGTCTCAGTGGGGGCAGATGACAGAAGGAGCAATGGGCTCAAGCTGTGGCAAGGGAAGTTGAGGCTGGATATTAGGAAAAACTCTCTCACCCTGAAGGTGGTAAAACACTGGGACAGGTCACCCAGAGCGGTGGTGGACTCTCCATCCTTGGAGGTTTTTAAGACCAGGTCAACTATTCTGTGTCTGGGATGATGGAGTTGGGGCTGGTCCCGCTTGGAGCAGGGTTTGCACTAGATGTGACCCCCTGTGGTCCCTGCCAGCCCTCATTGTCTGCGATTCAAAGAAGAGACATCCCACCTGGAGAGGGATTCAGAGGCCAGCTGCGTGCTGTCACACAGGCCATTGTCCCCCAAACTCCTCTGGCACAGGCTCGGGGGTGCCATCAGCACCTGCACTTTTCTCCGGCAGTGCCAGATTTAACCAGTGTATTGCAGCTCTTGCAGCAATTCTTGATCGATTCAATTTTTACAAAGCCCCAGCTCCCAGAGTCCCGTGATCTCACTGTGATCAGGTTTGAAACACAGTGCCTGCAAACACAGGAGGCAAATGAATAGGCCTCAAGTGTATTATTTCTTGGAATGACATGAATTTTCAGCTGTTCTCATGGTTTTGGGGCCAGGACCAACTCAGTGGGGACCATTGCAGTCTCCCAGGCCTAGAAGGAAGGGCCTCCTCTTTGCACCAGTTTGCACCCCTCTTTTTAAAAAAACAAATAAATAAAGCAAACCCTCCGAGACGATGGTGTGACATCTCTTTTGTGGTAGGCTCCAGCTCCTGCATCCCTGCACTGCATTTTTGGCCATTTCATTTTGTTTTAAAATGGCAACAAACTCTCTTCTCCTTTCGGTTCCCTGGGAGCCCCCCGAGAATCCATATTCGCTTTTGTAGCCATATCAGTACTAGTCACATCCCTGAGAAAAGAAGAGATGTGATGGAGGGGGAGTAAAATCTGGAGGGTCGTGGAGGAAAAGGTGCTGTCCTGTGCTCAAGTGCTTTCCTGTGCCAGACCCTGTTTAGCTGTGTATCAAAGGAGAAGCTAAGGGGGAACCTCCTTGCCTGCTGCCAGCACCTACTGGGGATGGAGATTTGCTAAAAGATGGATCTCCAAGCTAGCAGCCGTGATACCAGTGGGTGGAAGGTGAAGGCAGGTAAATTCAGGCTGTGCTTTTAAATCTGAGGGTATCACTCACCGGAGCAGCTCTCCAAAGGCTGCACAGATTCACCGGCAGCAGAAATTCTTCAATCCGGGTGGGATGGGTTTGTTTTTTCCTAGCAGATCTGCTGTCTTGGCCTTGGAGCAAGAATCAGTTCCCCTGTGAACCTGGAGAAGTCGCATTACTCTGCAAGAGGTTTCTGGAAGACAAGAAAATCATCCCCCCTTTCTCTCCCTTTTTGCCTTGTCTATTTAGATGATGAATATTTAGGCAAGACTGCCTCTTCCCAGGTGTTTGTATGGCCACTCCACTGCAGCCTGGCCCATGTGGGGACACCTAAGTACTACTGTCATGCACAAAAGGAGGTTAGGAAGTCATACGGGGATCTGCCGACGGGGCGATTGAATGCACTCGTTCCTGGAAACGGCCTATATAGACCATAAGTGATGGCAGTATTTTGGGGTGAGGCCTTCCTGAGTTTGGGGTGAGGCCTTCCTGAGCTCTGGAGAGGAGCATCCCAGGATGCTCCACCCGAAGGGATAGCAATGCACGCGCCTGCAGATCTTCGTGGTGGCAATTGGGATAAGGCTTTAAATTCTGCAATGTTCCCAGGGAAACTTTGTTCTTAACTTGAATGAGATTTTGCTCAGATTTCTTGGACCCAGGTGCTGATCCTTGGAGCGTGTGTTTTTATAGAGGCCATTTACTTGGCAGAGTGAGGTACGGACAGATGGCAACGCCGGGGAAAGCTGTTCGACTCCGTCCTGTCCTCTCCTCCCCACTCCCATCGTATAGTTTCTCTGCCTATTGCTGCCCAGTCCTAGGTGTTGTCAGATGGGGTTGGCTCCTTTTGTATGCGTTTGTTCAGCACCTACCACACCGGGGCAGGGTGTGCAAGCACTATTGAACTGCAAGTGTCTTTAGAGATCCTCACCAGGAAAAGGGGCATCAAATACACCCCACAGACTTTTCTGTTTAGATTCAGAGAGTTCAAAGCCAAGAGAGAGCATGGCATTACCTATTCTGACCTATTGCCCTTCTCAGGCAAGACTAAATTTCATCTAATCCATTTCTGGATTGAACTGAAGGCATTCAGCCTCGGTCTGGAGGCATCCGGAGATGGGAGACCCTCTACTTCCTTGCAGTTTGGTCCCAATTTTTTTGCTAACCAGAATAAAAAAGATTTGCAAAACCCAAAATGGTAAGACGGGGGCCATCGAGACATTTGTCCAGTCCTTGAAATCAAAGTGAAAAACATCCATCTTTTTTCAATTGTATTTTTATTGTTTCTAGGTTTTGTCGCAAATTAATTTACATTTCAAAAAGGAAAAACAATTTTGCTTTGGAAAAAATAAAAAGAATGGCTTTTTTCCCCCAAAATGCTGAAATCTGCCTAGTTTCTAGTCAGAGCTTCAATCGGTTCATGAAAGAGGGGATGTGATGTTGCCCTTGATACAAAGCGATGGGGCTTACTGATACAGTCCAGCCCCCTGTGAAATGGGATAGATAGACAATTGCAAAAGTTTTTCTTTTCCCCCCAAAACTTTTTGAAATGGGAAATGTGTCTAAACTGATTCTTTCCTAGGAACTGTTTATTTCAATGAATCAGTTTTCCTCCCCAGCCCCCCCCCAAAAAAAACCCTTTTAATCAAAACAAAACCCCAACCAGCTCTTTAAATTACACCATAAATATGGACATGCAAACCTGCTCTCTTCTTTCTCTCTGCTTCCTTGGAGTTTGGTCTCAATTGTGAAATGTCTTCACTGACACACACCGAAACAAAGTGGTTTATTTTCCATTTGGACTTGCTTGGCCTAAGTCTCCAGCCAGCAGTTCCTGTTACACTTCCCATCACTCAGGAGACTGCAGTCCTGATACAGTCTCCACAGAAAGAAAATTAGACCCTGCAATCAAGTCACCTCTTAATCTTATCGAACAAACAAAACCAGCTGGGGTCTTTAAGTCCCACGCTGTCCAGCATTTTCCCCAACCCTCTTATTTCGTTTTATGGCTCTTCTCTGAACCCGGAGCCATTTTTCAACGTCTTTTTTGAGAGACGTCGAGTAGAGCCAGGCACAATAAATATCTGGTGCTGGTTCCTCCAAGGGCTATGGGGAGGTGAAACCACCTCCCTGCTCCTATAGCCAAGGATCACATCTCCCCCTTTATACCCTTCTGCCATCCGGGGCACACGCCGTGTTGTTGGTTCACCAAGACATCTCAATCTTTCATCATCGTCATCATCACCATCACCATCGCTGCTGGTCTCGAACGCAGGCCCGATGCCGTGGGCATAGCCCGTTCTCTGCTCCCGGATGGCTGTGCCGTAAAACACGTTTTGTTTAAATATCCAGCTATGAAGCAAGCCAGATTGTCCAGCTTGCTGCCTGTCCCTATTCACCCACTGGTGGCCAATGTTATTAGCAGTGGTTTTATATGGACTTCCCGATGACTGGTAAAAAGGGTTAGAAACACCCTTGTCTCATGTGGATCCCTTCCTCATACTGGCATTCTCCCAGGCTTTTGCAATTGCCCCAGCATGACAAGATTCATTAAAAATTGATGTCAGGGGCCTGGCTGTCTCCTCAACCAGCTCTTCTACGGTTTGAAAGCCTGTGTCACTTTATAATCCTGTAATTAATGAGATAGGTAGACAGAGCTTCTAGGCAGAAGGGACCATATGGGTGCCTCGTCTGTCCAGGACGCAGCATCAGATTTTTTTCACCCAGGTTACTCCTATACGGATCTGATATGTTGTGTTTGGCTAAGAAGGTTTTTTGGTAAATCTGATATCTTTTATTAGACCAACTCAAGTGGAGCTGATATGTTGTTTGGCTAAGGCCTATTGCCCAGACTCCGTCGTGCAACGCAGTCCATCAGCCCATTGACACCCCTGCAGTTCTTCAAGTGTGCCCGGGTGTGATCTGGCTCAGAAACTGGCCCCGCATCACAAGCCCTGATGTTAACCAGTATGGATTGGCACTTAGCAGCCAGATGGGCCCATGTCTCCACACAAAACTTTTCATTCTCAGCAGTGATTTTGGCTCAAACAGACACTTCTGCAGCACCAGAAATAAATGTCTCCATGAACAAAATCCTTTGCAAGCAGGCACCAAGCTAAAGGAACATCCCATGCAGCTCCTGCCTGGATACAAGTGCTGTGCTGCATGGTAGGTGGGTGATGCTCCACATTTCCGTCTCAAAAGCATCTGTTCCCCTTGCAACTAGCCCACAGGAGAGCAGCTCTGGCTGGTTTCCTCTATTGTGGTGGCACAAGTTGTAAAGGGGTCCACCCCCCTCCAGCCTAGGGCAGATCTACCATTAAGCTTGCCCTATACAAGCTGGAGAGGAAGGGGCTGGGGTATCTCACCATGCTGGGATGCTTAGCTGAAAGTGCAGTGCTTAGGATGAGGTGCAGCGCAGGCATAAGGATGCTCAGATGCACCATAGCATTGCAAGTGCAGCCCGGGCATAAAGTAGGACGTCATTCTTGCTGGTGCTGGGTACCAACCGAGATCCACACCAGGCTCGGCACTAGCAGCAATCACCTTCGCTATTCCCTCTTCCTATAGCTATCCCCAGTGCTCAGATGCCACTCCAGGATCAAAGCCCCTTCTCTGCCATCCCTGGACACACTTCAATAAAATATTCCTGCCTAATTTGTTCATTCTCTTCTGCCTCATTTAAAAGGTTAATTAATCGGGACACCTGCAAAAAGAGGAACCCAACCAGGCTTGCACAAGTCCCTCCTTCCCCACGAACACCTGGAAACTCAGCATCTTTCTCTGTGCTCCCTCCCTGGCCAGGCCCCATGCTCTCAAGTTGCCCCGCGGTCGCATCGCTGGAAGATGCGCGCGCTCATCCAGAGTCTCGTGCATCACTTAGTTCAGCTCGGCTGCTCCCAATTTCTCTAAAGTAAATTTTATTCTTGGGGGCCAAGGTTGCTGCTTTGTAAGCTAGAAACGGAGGATGCTACTTTTCAACTCTGCAGCAGCTTTATCTGCCCCCCTGCCTTGCCCTTACAAGCCTGAAACATCCTGATAACGACAGCTGCCATTCATATTGCAGCAAGCATCCAGATCTCTCCATGCACCGCGTATAGTCTGCAGGTGCCCACCAGGGACGGGGCTGGCATGGGGTTAAGCCTTGCAAAATGTGGCAGTGATCTGATACAGGCAATTGCTTTGGTTCAATAGCTGGATCTTTAGAGCTGCTCACTGCTCATCACTGACATGCAGGCACGTCGAAATGGTGTTTATTTGCCCCGCACCAACACAGTAGCTGGGTGTTTCACAGTCCTTAGTGTGTGCACCCACCTGTTCCCCCGGAAGCAAGGAAACGTGTGGGGTGTTGTGCAGAATACAAAGTCCCTGCTCTAACGAATCTGCATCCCCGCACTCAGACACACACCTATGCCTGCAAGCAGCAAAGATGCCTGAAACATCTCTACCGCTTACATTGGTGTTTCCCTTCGCCCTGCCTTTCCCGTGCAGTCACTGGCACCATGCACATAACAGATGCTCCTGAGCAGTGACTTCATCCTTCAAGCAAGCGGTCACTGGGAGTGTGGATTTGCAGGATAACGAAGGAGTACCCGGGTCGCGATAGCCTCTGGGGTGCCTGCTCTTTCCTCTCCTGGTTTCAGACACTTTGGCAGGTTTCCTCTGCAAAGCCCAACTTGGAGGGGACCATCTCCTCTCAGTCTCTGCTCCCTTCTTGCTTCCCAAATTATTGACCCAGGGCTCTCACGCTTTGGAGCTGAGGGCCTTGGACTCTCACAGAGCAATATCCTACGTGAGACTTTCAGCAGCATCCCCTCTGTGCTACCTGGTCTGTATCTGGAGGCTCTTATGCCACATTCGTCACTATAAGATTAAAATGCTGGCCCGCAAGACATTTTGCATTGCTTTTCATGTGAGGATCTCTAGGCACTTTGCAGGGGCTAATGGGTAGGAAGGCTGGTTTCTCCTGGTGACCTGAAGCGCTGAGCAATCGAGTGATTGGTCGCAGAGGAGCCAGGAATAGCTGCCAGCACCAGGTGCTGTGGTTCGCCTGTGAAAGCACCTGTCTGAGCACCCAGGAGCCTCTGGGTACGTATTGCCGTGGTGCCGCTGACTGCTGCATGTGAGCCTGAAGCAGGAGACTGTCCTTGCTGTCAGCTTATGCCTGCACAAATAACAGGATGCCGCACTTTGCAGCACACACACACACTTCAGGAGAGAAGATAAGTATCTCTGTTCCTAGATGACAAATGCAAATGCAGAGACAAACTGTCCTAAAGACACACAGCGAGTCAGGGAAAGAAGTGGGAGCAACACCCAGGATCTTGGGCTCACAACCCTGTGCCTTAAGGTGCTTGTACACAGGACAATTTTGCAACCTCATTTTGGGGCCATTGCAGCCGACCTGTTTCAAACAGCCTCTGCATCTGAACTTGCTCCTTACAGCTACTTATTTGATTGCTTTCAACCAACTCAGGAGCTCAGGTGGGGGTTCAGGTTTCCCCGTCTTATACCGTGACACTATTTGCAGCTGTGTGGTGCCTGGGGCTTCATCACCGCAACTGATATAGTTGGAGGGGGTCAAAAAAAAAAAAAAAAAAAAAAAAAGGAGACTCACTTCAAAGAGAAGAGCTCTGGAAGGAGAAAGCTCAGAAAGAAATAGTACAGAGGGGCTGCCTTGCTTTAAAGCTGTTAAAACCCCTGACATTTAAGCTCTGACAGCAAGGCAGCCCCAGGGTCAGCATCCCAATAGGTGCAATTACCCAGCAGTGATGGATGAAGTTTTACAAGCCTCGCTGAAATGGGCTGCCAGCTCCTGCAGCAGGAGATGCCCATGTTAAAAGCCTCCTTCCCCTGGCCCCGGCCTGCTGGGGGAAGCGTTTCTCCATCACAGCAACAGCCCCCCGATCTTCCCCATATGCTCTGGAGACCTGGGGGCTGCAGGGTCTTTTGGGACATGCTTTTGCTAGAAGGTGCTTTTGTGGGGCTGGCAGCCATGAAAGCCCCGCTTGCAAGCAGAGTATCAAGCAAAACGGAAAAGCCAGCTCAGGCTAGCTGCCCACGAGCGCTGGGAGCAGCAGGGGAGAGGAGACCAGCACCTGGCTGAGCATTTTGAAGCTCTTGCTGTTTCTAGCATCTAAAAGAAAGCAGGTTGAAACCAGTGTTTCCCTAGCATAGCTCTGGTAAAAACATCTCTATCTTCCAAAAGGAAAGAAATAGCAGAGAGACCCCACTCCCTAGCTGGCATAGTAGTTTCCCCCCTTTCCTTTCTCTTATTCCTTCCTGTGCTGCCTTTCCTCCCCCAGACCTCAAACCAGGCCCATTCAGACAGACCCACCCCTGTCCCCCCAGAAAACACTGCTGAATATCCAGGGTGTTCAAATCATATGTGGACCACACCAAGACAGGACATTGCTGATGTAGTGAAATCACGGGTAGAGACAGGAGAACAACTCAACCCTGACAGCACAAATACAGCCCCTCCCCTTGCCCGCCTTTGATCTCCAGCCTCAGGTGAGTCGAGTCTCTTTATACTCTCCACAATTAACTTCCCAGGCAAACTAATGTTAATCCAGTCCCAGACTCCCCGACTCCCTCCCCTTTGCAAACACAAGCCAAAACCCACTTGCAAGGGACCAAAAATGGGGTCAGGGTTTTTTTTGTGTTTTTATTAAATCTTGCAACGCATGCCTAATTAGTTGATTAAGTTCCAAAATGCATTATTCCCTTTGTAAATGGGAGGAGAAAAATCAGGGTAATTAGGTAGAGTTTTCTCCTGAGGTACCCATCAAATTGTAACACATAAAAGGGCATGATGGAACAAGTGCTTTTAACTGCAAAATGCAGCAGTTTTCCCCTTGGGGATGGCTCTTTAGATAAATTAGGGCTCCATCACCATAACATCTGAGCATCTGATAGTCTTTAAAGAGCAGGGGCACCTTCCACATGCACCTAGGTGCCTTTAAAAACCTTGCCCTGAGATGCACAGAAAGCATCTTGCAGAGCAGAGGGTAGTGTCTGGGTATCTCAGAGAGAGATGATGGGGAGGAATTATTTTTTTGGTGGGGAGAATACATTGTTCCAACCAGGTGCATCTTTGGTCAGCTCAGTGCAATGGGTGGATTCAGCTCAATTTGGGGAACAGTTTGGGGGTGATTGAAGGGACACTTCCAGAATAAATAGGTTGGGTTACAGGCACAGGGAGGTCAGACACTGGTCACACAACCACAAAGGGGACAACTGCCCTCCACTCACCAATGCTATTAAGCCCTGTATTTAGGAGTCCCCAGAGAAGTGACAGAGCAAGGAGCAATGGGCTCAAGCTGCAGCAAGGGAAGTTGAGGTTGGATATTAGGAAAAATTTTCTCGCCAGGAGGGTGGTAAAACACTGGAAGAGGTTACCCTGAGAGGTGGTGGGATCTCCATCTGTGCAGGGTTTGAAGACCTGGGTAGACAAAGCTTTGGCTGGGACAATGTAATTGGGGCTGGTCCTGCTTGGAGCAGGGGTTTGCACTAGATGTGACCCCCTGAGGTCTTGCCCAGATCTCATTTCCTATGACTGTATGTGAGAAACCTTAGTTCAGGTCTTGGCTATGAAGAGGGCTGAGGCTGAGGCTGGCTTTGAGCCTGGGGCTTTCCCATTGCAAGTAAAAACTCTAGTCACTGGCTTATAGAGGGAAGGCAGAAACACAATCCTCAGCTTTTCCTCTTGTTCATGTGCATCCAGCCCTTTGCCTGTACTAAGAAATGCCCCAGCACTACACAAACAGCATCTCTTCACAGCATACCTTGAACAACTGGATTTGCAAGTAGCCCCAAATTAAATTGGGCTTGGATTTGGTGGCTGAGCTGAGAAATCAATTATTTGCACAGCCCTAGGAAGGGCCTTAACATATTCTGCAAGAGCCCACTGGGTCTGCGCAGGAAGCCTGCAAAGCCCTGGCATCAAGCTGCTGATTATATCTGGCACAAGAGCCGTCAGGAAACCGGCAGCATTTGATGAATACCAGTGCAATCCATCAGATAATCTATTCCATTAGTACTTCCCCCTGCTTTCCCATTAGTTAGAGCCATTATGTGCTGGCACTGATATTCTTGCCTTTCACCCTTTTTAATTGATTGAATGGTTCAAGTGATGCTGCAGAGGACGTTGGTGTTTCTGGTACCTCTCTCCATGAGCACGGTTTGTGTCTGGAGAGGAGACTGATCCACAGTGCTCAGATCCAGCGTGGGGTCTGAATCCTAACTTTCGCACCACATAAAGGTGCCCAGGCTTGGTTTATGGAGACGAGCATCCCAGCCGTGGACTTCAGGTCTGTGAGCTCTACCGCACAGGGGCTTTCCAGAGCTCCTGGCGGGGAGCAGAGCTACGCAGCAGGCAGGTATGGGCTGGGACCCTCTCCTTCGTGTCCTGCGAGCTGGAGCATTTGCCCCTGGAATCACAACGCCTGCGCTCAGGTCACAGGCTGGCTGCACATGCTGCAGCCCTCTTGCTGGATGCACGAAGCCAACTGCGTTTCTAGCAGCGGTAGCTATTCAAAGGGATAGAAATAGGACCTCAAGCTCCCAGGCATGACTGGAGGGCAGCAGGCCTCTTCCAGGATGGGTGCTGCAGCTCCCTGAAATGCCGCCCTCTTCCCAACAGCAGTCTCTTGCTCAGGATTGAGTCTCATGACAGTTGGGTGACAGCGATGCCAGCCCTGGATGCGGGAGAGGTCCAGGGCCATGTGCTACGCAGGGGGTTGCTTCACCCCCTGAATGCAAAATCCCGTGTTGCCTGAGATGGCTCCAGCTCGCTGTTTCCTCTAGTACCTTCAGTGAGATCGGTGAAGCAGGGGAGTGACAGAGAAAATGAGGGCGGAAGGGAGCTCGGGAGGTCACATCTAGTTCAACCCCTGCTCCAAGTGGACCAGCCACAACTCCATCATCCCAGACAAGGTTTTTCTGCCCAGGACTTCAACACCTCCAAGGATGGGGACTGCACCACTGCTCTGAGTATCCCATTCCAGTGCTTCACCACCCTCCTCATGAGAGACTTTTTCCTAATATCCAACCTCAACTTCCCTTGCTGCAGCTTGAGCCCATTGCTCCTTCTGTCATCTGCCCCCACTGAAACCAGCCCGGCTCCATCCTCTTTGCAGCCCCCCTGCAGGGAGGTGACGGCTGCTATTCAATCCCCCTCAGTCTTCTCTTCTGCAGACTAATGAGCCCAGTTTCCTCAGCCTCCCTCCATAAGTCATGTGCCCAGCCCCCAACCGCCCCCTGTGCACTTGTCCCTATGCTCTGTGCACAGCCTGGAGGAGGCCACCTCCATGACTATGGTGCTAGAATTAAATGTGCATTTGTTTCACCCATGTGCTTCCCAAGCCAATGCCCGAGCCTCTGCAGAGCGTTGCACGGAGCTCGGCCGCACATCACCAGGCTCCTGCCCGACAGCCCGGAGCACACGTGTGACACTGATACGGCCGCGCTGCTCACGGCGATGTGCTCGCTCCGGACGCCTGGCCGGGCAGTGTCACTTCCCATCGTGTCTGGGGACGTGTGCTGTGCAAGGAGGACGGGGCACGCTTTCAGGCTCTTCTCCTTGCACCCCTCCTCCACACACTTCAAGCTGCCCAGCATATCTTGAGAGAGAGTGGAAAGCATTTACTAAAAATATTTGGCCAGGAGTTATTTAGGGCTCGGTTGAGATCAGGCAAGAGGCAGCCACGACTCGGTGCTGCACAGAGAAGCCCTTGTCTGAAAAGCAAGCCTCCAGCTGCATAGCTCTCCGGTGACTGCTGATTTCCTAAGCGACTTCACCCTTTGAACCAAGGGAGCTGGAATCCAAGGTTTTGACCCTAAAACCAGGATGAGCTCAGCCTAATCGGACAGGAGCTAAAGAGTTAAGAGATGCTCCATCTCCTCCCAGCCTGGGGGGACCTTTGCTATAAAGGGCATAGGAAATCCTGAATCACATCTCCGTGCTGGGACATCTTCCCACCATGAAGCCAGGATAAATGAATGATGTATAATTATAAATGACATAATACCAGCAGACACTCCCTATGCCTGACGAAGGGTGTTTGTGCCCAAAAGTTTGCAAAGAACATGTTTTTCCCAACTCTTCACTCGCTCTAATAAAAGATATCACATTTCCCCAAAGAACCTTGTCTGCCAGGATAAATGAAAGACTTGTCTCTGGCCTGAAGTTGGGTCCTGATAAATTGTTTGCCATGGTGCCAAACTTATCTTCCATAGATGGAGGAAGAAAAAGTCCTGATGGTAGATGACAAAAGATAACCTTGTGCTATAAACTGGGCACCGAATCTCTGTGCTAGCCTGAGTTCAGGCAGGATTGTGAAGCCGAGTAGGGGGTTGATAGGACTATGGGCATTAAGAAAATCTGTAGGTGTCTGTGTCTCATTCTGGGTTTCAAGTGCCAGGCTCCCAAACTCAGCACCATACCTTCATTGAAAAGTAGGGCTGGAAGGGACCTCAGGAGATCATTTAGTTCGGCCCCCTGCTCAGGGCAGGATCATCCCTGAGCCAAGTGTCCATCCAACCTGCTCTTAAAACCTCCCAGGATGGAGTCTCCACAGCCTCTCTCTAGCAATCTTTTCCAATGCTTAACCACCCCTATCGTGAGAAAACTCTTCCTAATATCCAACTTAAATTTCTCTTCTTGCAATTTCAGCCCTTTGCCCCTTGTCCTGTCCCCTGTGGATGCAGAGAATGGTGCCCGACTGCATCCGGCTGCTGCCTCTCAGCATTTCTGTACCGCTCCCTGGCTTTGTAGTAAAAGGATTTTCACCGTCTACCTGTTGTTATGTATTTAACTGCTGGCAGTGAAGAGAGTCTCTACCAGGAGGTCTTACAGCTTACAACCAGCTTGTGCAGAGGTCATAACATCTTTGCTGTATGTGAAAGAGAATCACACCAGTCCGCTGCACTCACGAAGGCGTTTCACTCCCAGCATCCCGATAAGGAGAGAGCACCAATGCAAAGGCAAGACCAAAATGGTGCATCTGAGTCCAGACTCCTCGGGGGTCGAGCGCTGTTCTCAGCCACTGTTTTGGGTTAGCCTGTAGGAGAGTCGATGGCAGAAAAGGGGAATTCTGACCTGCCTCCAGAGTCCTGCTTTTTTGCCCTTGGGGCAGTTTGGGTCTATTGTTATCAATGCAGGTAATATAAAGTCATGTAGCTTGAAGAGAGCTCAGGAGGTCCAACCCGCTGCTCCAAGCTGGACCAGCCCCAACTACGTCATCCCAGCCAAGGCTTTGTCCACCCGGGTCTTCAACACCTCCAAGGATGACCAGGTCACTAAATCCTTAGCTGCAGGGGGAGCAGTGGACATCGTCTTCCTGGACTTTCGGGAGGCCTCTGACACTGTCTCTCACCCCGTTCTCATTAAGAAACTGGGGGCTGCGGTGTCGACACCCCCACAGTCAGATGTGTCCCAACTGGCTGGAGGGCCACACACAGAGAGCAGTGGTGGATGGGTCATGGGCAGTGGGGTCCCCCAGGGCTCGGTCCTCGGACCCGCACTGTTCAACACCTTCATCAGCGACTTGGACGAGGGGGTAAAAAGCACCTGCTCAAATTCACTGATGACACCAAGATCTGAGGGGATGTGGGCACACTAGAAGGGAGGAACAGGCTGCAATCGGCCCTAGACAGGCTACAGGGGTGGGCGGATGAGAACAGGATAGGATTCAACACCGACAAGTGCAAGGTGCTGCACCCGGGGAGGAACAACCAGCACCATACCTACAGGCTGGGGAACTCCCTTCTTGTCAGCACGGAGGCGGAAAGGGATCTGGGGGTCATCATTGACTCCGAGATGAACATGGGCCGGCAGCGTGGGGACGTGGTCAGGAAGGCCGACCGCACCTTGTCCTGCATCCACAGATGCATCTCGAGCAGGGCCAGGGAGGTGATCCCCCCCCTCTGTGCCGCACTGGTCAGGCCGCAGCTGGAGGACTGCGTCCAGTTCTGGGCACCGCACGTCAGGAGGGATGTGGCCAGCATGGAGAGGGTCCAGAGGAGGCCACTCGCATGGTCACGGGGCAGCAGGGCAGGCCCTACGAGGAGAGGCGGCGGGACCTGAACCTGTTCAGCCTCCACAAGAGAAGGCCGAGGGGGATCTTGTGGCCTGTTACAAACTAGTCGGGGGGGATCAGCAGGCACTGGGGGAGTCCCTGTTCCCCCGAGCACCGCCAGGAGTGACCAGGAATACCGGTCACAAGCTGGCAGAGGGCAGGTTTAGGTTAGATATCAGGAGGCGCGACTTCACGGTCAGGGCGGCTAGGGTCTGGGACCAGCTTCCAAGAGAAGTGGTGCAGGCCCCTACCCTGGGGGGGCTTTAAGAGGAGGTTAGATGAACACTTTGCCGGGGTCGTTTGACCCCAGTACTCTTTCCTGCCATGGCAGGGGGTCGGACTCGATGATCTGCTCAGGTCCCTTCTGACCCGATCAACTATGAAACTAAGTCCACCACCTCTCTGGGGAACTTGTTCCAGTGCTTCACCACCTTGCTAGTGAAAGAGTTTTTCCTAATATCCAACCTCAACTTCCCTTGCTGCAGCTTGAGCCCATTGCTCCTTCTGTCATCTGCCCCCACTGAGACCAGTCCAGCTCCGTCCTCTTTGCAGCCCCCCGGCAGGGAGGTGAAGGCTGCTGTTCAATCCCCCTCGGTCTTCTCGTCTCCAGACTAAATCAGCCCAGTTCCCTCAGCCTCGCCTCACAAGTCATATGCTCTAGGATATAAATTAACTGAAGTGAGTGTATCACAGTATTTGATGTTCTCCTTAACGCACTAGGCCCTGGGTTCTTGTGATTCTGCAAGACCATCAGCTTTCCATTTGGTTTTTAAACAAATGTGAGATTAGAGTCCTTGTGTGGAGAAAAGCTTGGCAATGTCATCCCTAAATACAAAATTATTCAACCTCAGGCTGCAGGAATTAATCCTGGAGATCAGGAGGGGGCAGATGTAACGGGCGAGTATTGCAGACCTGTAGCTGTGGGGTTTGTTCCCCTTCCCCTTTTAACCTGTGGTGCTGGCCGGTATCGGACACTGAATCCAGTACCCACTGGTGTGGATGGATCTAGGATTTTAGAAAGTGGAGTGCAGATGGTGTGGCCTCATCACATATAACACAGCACACACCTTTATCAAGTTAAAAAGAAATTAGAAGCTTTACTAATAAGCTAGTGGTGGCCTCAGGCTATATTATTCAGTTGAAGATAAGAACAAAAACAAACACAAAATTATTGGAACATGCATTAATTCGCTATATCCTATTTTATGTAGAAAAATACAAGAAATCAGGCAAAAATATTCAAAAGATGTTGTTTCATTAGTCCTGCAGTCATTAGAATTAAACATACATCTTTTTTCAGACTCATAAAACCATATCTAGCCTTCTTACATATCTTGACAGTACCTCTAATGCTTCACTGAAAGCATTATTTCCACACCTAAGTTAATGTTTCTAGCTAGAGCTAAAAAAGAGTCTGCAGGGCTGTGAAATAGGAGCTGCTGTTACCAGGAGCAGTGAACAGACAGCAAAATTGCACATGAAGGCTTAGCTTGATTAGTGAACTATCAAGGCCATTAAAAAAAAGAGAGGGTTGTTAACACCTGTGCAATGAAGAGCTTAGAAGGAAGCAGGTAAATTTGTAATGAACCATGAAGTTAATTGGCTCCTTCAGCATTGCCCAAGTGATTGGGCTAGGCTGAAAGCCAGGTCTCTGCAGAGTGCATAAGCCACAGGAAAGACGGTGCTTCCCTCCGTGGCAAACAACCACCTCGGGGACATTTTATTTTGCGGTGCCCCGAAGTCATTTAACATGCATGATGCTGCTGACACATGCAAACAGTCGGCTGTTAAAGGGGTGCAAAAGGGCATTATGCCGCTTTAAAGCCCAATTTCGTGGTGTGTACGAATGGCCTGAGATCTCACAGTTCTTGTGCTCAAAAGACGTCTACCCAAGCCCTTTCCAAGATAAACATGGGAACAGAAATCCATTTGCCTACTTGACACTAAATACCAGGAATCTAGCACAGACAACGACTTTATGGTCCGTTATAATCTGCCAGACACTTGCTAACCTCTGCCCTTTGCAGGTGATCACGACCCTCCTGAACGATCTTGGTCCTTCTTTATCAGGTTTTGCTGCATCTCTCCATCCTGTTGTCTGCCTAGTAATTTCTTGTTTTTATTTTACAGATGAAGATTTATACAACATTTTGTTCCATGGGTTACTTAGCTCTGCTGTGTCTGCTTCTCTCCCAGAGATGTGAGGAAGGGTAGTGGGACACCCAAAAGCTTGTCTGTGTCTATCTGAACCATGCAGTCGGTCCAGTGGAAGATATCACCCATAGGAATTCTTGCCTCTCACCTATTTCCTGGACCATCTCTGCAACAGCATCACTTCAACGCTGCCATAAGCCACAGGCTCCTTTCCCAAATTTCCAGCCAGGTTGGCTTTGCACCATCTGGTGGCTGCTTGAGAAAAGAGCCTGTTTTAATTTTCTTTGAAGTAAGTGCTGTGCAACAGGAGAGGGGGACTCAAGTCCTGCCCAGGACTCAGGCACTGTAGAGTTCTTGGGGAAATCAGGTGCCACAATTAATACTCAACAGCTGTCCTTGTAGTTTCCAAATGAAGATTTGCAAAGATGGCTCTAAATTGGCAAAAAACAACTGGATCATACAAAGGAGAACGCGGTTCAGGGGAATTTGTCCAGATGCAGCAGTCTGATTTACACTGACGTGTAAGTGGGCTCCTTGTATGCATGTATGTATGTATGCATGTGTCTATCTATCGATAGATATGTGTGTGTGAGTATATATATGTGTATGTGTATGAATGTATATATATGTGGGTGTGTATATATGTGTGTGTATATGTGTTTATATATATGCATGTATTTATGTGTTTATATATGTGCGTGTATTTATATATGTATAGATACAGATGCAGCTATAGATACAGATACAGAAATACAGCTTCCTTAACAAGCAGAGATGGATAGATACTAAATACTGAGGCTCCAGCATGGATTCATAGCCACCGCTGAATTAATAGTTTCAAACTATGTAACAAGCCTCAGCATGGAAGTATTCAAATCCAGAATGGAAGAAAAATACAACTATTCATTCAAGTTAAATGCTTGGATACCACTGTGATGAGACCTATTTCAGCTGGATAGGGATGCACATGCGAAGATGCATTTCAAGTGCACTTGGGCAAATTTGTGTTTTCGTGAGTGTTTCAGTTGAGGCCCTGGTCGACAGTTTTCCATCAATGTGTATTTTCATTGCAAAACTGGGTTTTTGACTAAGAAACATGTTCATGGAAGGTGGGTTTTCTTGCAGGGGGAGGAGGGGACAGGGGATACAATTTGACAGAAAACCAAAAGTTTTCAGCCACAATGTTTAGCTTTAGGAGTGTTTGATATTTTTTAAAGAAAAAAGTTAAATGTCTCCAATGAAAATGATGCCAAAAATGATTTTCATTTAAATTCTCCCTGAAGAATCCCATTTGCTGTGCAGCCCTAATCCTATTCTCTTGGCAGGGACATTTTTGCAAACAAAATCTGACCTGTATGGTGAGTGGCAGGGGGATAGTCAGAGAGGCTGCAAAGTCCAAAGGTCTCTATGCAAGTGAGACACCTGAACCAGGTCGTATTGCCTCATTGAGCCTCTGCAGGGACTGCCTGAGCGTGACTCTGTTCCACCCTACTCAAATCCTTGAAAAGGACCTGGGGGGACAGGGGACAAGAAGCTGGACAGGAGCCGGCAGTGTGCCCTCGTGCCAAGAAGGCGACCAGCGTCCTGGGCTGCATCGGTAGGACCGGTGCCGGCAGGTTGAGGGCAGTGATTCCTCCCTTTTGTTCAGCACTGGGGAGGCCACATCTGGAGTCCTGTGTCCAGCTGTGGGCCCCCACTACAGAAAGGATGTGGACACGTTGCAGAGAGTCCAGCGGAGGGCAATGAAAATGGTTGGGGGCTGAAGGACAGGACTGGTGAGGAGAGGCTGAGGGAAATGGGCTGATTGAGTCTGCAGAAGAGAAGACCGAGGGGGATTGAATAGCAGCTGTCACCTCCCTGCCGGGGGCTGCAAAGAGGCTGGAGCTGGACTGGTCTCAGTGGGGACAGACAACAAGGAGCAATGGGCTCAAGCTGCAGCAAGGGAAGTTGAGGTTGGATATTAGGAAAAACTCTCCCATGCGGAGGGTGGTGAAGCACTGGAACAGGTTTCCCAGAGAGGCAGGGGAGTCTCCATCCTTGAAGGTTTTGAAGACCCGGGTAGATAAAGCCTTGGCTGGGATGATGTAGTCAGGGCTGGTCCTGTTTGGAGCAGGGGGGTGGACTAGATGTGCCCTCCTGAGGTCCCTTCCATCCTCATTGTCTATGATCCTATGATGCATTAATATATCTGCGTTTGCAACACACCGATTTTCAAGGGGGTAATTGCCATTTCTTCTTGAGAGAGGCAGGTACAGCATACAGCCAACACCGTACAGACCACAATTTTGTCAGAAACTCAAAAGCTATTACATGCTTTTTTAGGGGTTGGGGCAGAAGAGCAGGCATTGTTTGCTTTTCTCAGTCAGGGGACAAAGCGTTTTCAGTTTTTTCCATCTGCAGGAGCACCCATCTGCCCACCATCTCGACAGCTTGCAGTTGTACAGTGCCTCTTGGCACTCCTCTCCAAAGCCTTCAGAAGCAGGAAGAGAAGAGGTTTTACCTGGTGAGAAAAAAGGAAAAATGAAGCCCAGAGAGGCCAAGGTCCCTGCTCAAGGTTTTTGCTGTCAGTCAGTCAGGGCCAGAGGTGGAAATAGAAGTCTGTTTTCCTACATCAGATCCAACATGCTTTGAATCAAGCTCTTTATTCCTACTCTTCTACCTTAAAACACACCTGTATTTTAGAGTAAATGCCATCATTCATTGTTGCAGCTCATTATTTTATCCTGCTGAGAGAAAAACATGCCTTCAGTCCCAAATAGCTGCCAGCCTCCTGTTGTCTCAAAGGCCATTCCTAGGGCCCCTTGGAGCGGGTTGAAACTTTTTGTTTAGACCTTTTCTCCAGTGCAAAAAGGCCTTTTACTGTGTCTAAGCAAGAAGACCTCTGGGAAACCATTCCTTCCCTTTCCAAATGCCCTGATTTTGATTAAACCTCAGCCAACCACACCCAGAAAAGCTTCATTTATACATCGAAAAACCTTGAAAAAATATGTGCACAGATTTCTTAAAAGTAACTTAATTTTTTTTAATTTAAAAATTAAAAAAAAAAAAAAGAAGTAGTTTTAAAAAGATTTCTAGCTTCTTCAGATATTTTTTTAACGGACTGCTTCCAGTTATTGCCCTAGCTCTGCTATCCGATCTCTCTTTAGCGATCTGCTCTCGTCTTCCTCTCTTTCTCCAGCACGGCTCCACTCTTCTCCTTCCCAGACAGATGAAGCTCAGAGCCGCTATTTCGCCTGCTAACGGCCCTTTTCATAGTTTCTTAGAGACCATCCGCTGAGCTCATATTCAGATGAATTGACAATTGATTCAAGAAGGTTCCCCGGAAACGTGTTTTTGGAAAGGAATGTGGCGATGCTATTTTTTGAGCTCATTTTTCATCCACTCCTCTCTGCTGCAGAAAAAGGCTCTTCTCAGTCCCAGGACACGTGCACGCTGGAAATAGAGCCAGTCCTGGGGGGCTTTGCCTTACGATGCAGGAAGACGCTCCATTCCCAATTTAGCACATCTGGTCTAAACTTTTCCAAAGAGCGTCTCTCTCCCTTCGCTCACAGCCCACCCAGCCAGAGCGAGTGACCCCTCTTCCTTGGCAGGCAGATCAGAGGAGATCGGACTGACTCCACGGGCTGTGCTTTTCCTTGCTTTCTGTTGAACGACCAGGAGAGGGCAAAGCAGGTCCCTATAATAATGCCTGTTTGCTAAAAAGCAGCTCACCGGTTACAACTGGTGCCTCTGGGACAGAGGGCTCTCAAGGGGGTCTTCTTCAATCCAACTTTTCCGTATGGTTTGCTCCCAATATTTTGCACGGGCCACTGCTGCTGGTGCTGGTGTTGCCAGATCTTGTGGGGCGCAGGGTGCTGCTACAGGCATTGCAGGAGATGATCTCTTGACAAACACAGTGGTTGGCTGCATAGAGGCCCTATGGTTTCAGGATGCATCTTCCAAGACCTGCTTTCAATGGGGTGAATAGGGCTTCAAAGGACTAGGCTAGCCTGGTGGCTGCAGTGCTGTGGTCAGCAGGTGCAGAGTGTGATCCAGGGACCTAAAAACTGCCGGTATCCACTCGTGTACGGCGTTGCACAGGCACTGAGCTGGCTAAAATGCCACGTGCTTGTTCAAGCTGAGCAAAGCAGCTGTGAGTTTTGCCGAAGTAGAAACTTTGTCAAGGGCAGCGGGCTGGAGATTTCAGAAAGAAGCAAGAGTACGATAAAAAAAAAAAATCTGCCAGTCTGGTCGTGTTTATGCAGATAGGGTTTTAAAAGAAACAACAAAAAACCTCATGGTAAAAATCCCATGATGCAAATCACCTATAAACAGCCAGTAGCTGTAGCAATAATCCTGATGAAAATAATGAATAGGCACGTCACAAAGGCACAAACAAAATTTGGGAACAAAGGATTGTTGGACTAACTAGATTGCTGGATGACTGGACCAGGACCCCAGCAACCCTAACCCTATCCCTATCCCTAACCCTAACCTTCTGTGAATCTGTGACCTGATGCCATCCCCTGGGTTGACTTGCCTTGGCACCATCTGGACTTTGCCAGAAGCAGTGATTGTCGCATGGCTCCTCGGTCCGGGCCACATCTTTCCTGGGGTGCGAGATGGGAGTGAGAGGTGCCTGCGTGCACTGGAGGAGCGAGCCCACACCAGCCATGCCCATAGGAAGAGCCTCCTTGGACTTGCCGGCTCAGCCCAAGAGCTAGCCCAGTGCTCTGGAAGGACGCCCAGGAAATCTTGGCTCCATCGCCTTGTGCATCTTCATTACCGTGCTCCCATGTGGTTAAGCCCCCCCTCATTCCCTATTGCATGGGGTGCTGCTGAGCTGGGGGGGATGAACTCTCCAGGAGCCCAGAGAAACCTCAGGTCGCTTCCCAATGCATTGGTTTGTTAGCATCGGGCCAGGCAGGCAGCAGCGGAGCAGGGGCTCGGAGGGCTTCCCAACTCCCTGGGAGTCCACTGATTTCATTGCAAATACATCCCTGCTCTACCACGTGGGTTCAGGTCCTAGGGATTTGCAATCCATTCCCATCTGTCCATACTTTCTCCCCTCTGCTCAGCGGGCAGCTGCCCTGATGCCGCGGGGAATACAAACAACCAGTGCCCTGAGGAGCACCAGAGCGAGGGATGAGAAGGGGCGCTGCCCTGTGAAAAGGGGCTTGCACTGAAGCAGCAGTGACTTCCCTGAAAGAGAATTTGCTTGTCTTCTTTCAGCACAGGGAAGGCCTCTTCCATCTGCGAGGAAGCTGCGAATTGGCACCCCACCCCGTCAGGGGCCAAAGCCAACACAGCCACGTGCTCCCATGGTGCAGGGATTGTTTACCGCAGCTTTCATAGACATCAGGGCTGGAAGGGACCTCGGGAGATCATCGAGTCCAGCCCCCTGCCCAGGGGCAGGAAGTCAGCTGGGGTCAAAGGATCCTTGAACAGGTTGCAATGGCCTGTATGAAGCCTGGACCTGTGATGGGGGCATGGAGCATGGTCCAAACCTCAGCTGGGGTGAGCTGGCCCAGTTCCACCAAAATCCAAACCGGGGTAAAGCAGTGAAGTTGAGAGAGCCGGCTGATTCGGAGCAGCTGAGCCGCTCCCCCTGCCTGGTGTCTGCACCTTTCGGACAAGGTCTAGGCATCTCCACCTTACTGAGAGCATCCTTACTTATCCAAATTCATGCAAACAGAACAAGGGTGTTCCCAACGAGGTGGAGATGGCTAGACCTTTGACCCCACTCATTATAGGGAGACTCCTTATAGATTAAAGAATGAGCAAAATTCTGCCAGATCGAAGCTCTGCTCTCACTTTTCTCTCACCGGCAGCTGGCAAAAAGAAGGATCTAGCCTGGAAGTGGCTAGTCAGACTTGGAGTGTGGAAGATATTCCTGGAAAGCCTCAAGAGAAAGCACTGAGCCGTGTTGCTGAGCTGCGGGTTATTAAAATGACCCCCGGTTGGAACGGGTGACACTCCTTGAATGGCTCTTTATTGCCACCCGCGCTCAATAACAGTCAGTCCCCTTGGAAATTCCTGCACCAGCTCTGTTTGAGCACAGGTCATAAGTAATGAAAACTGTGCAGACTGGCGATCCGTGGGCTTTTGGGGCCCAGCCTGCCCCCGTTCGCGTCAGTGCGACATATCACACTATTCACCTTTGACTTCGCTGCAAATGAAGTCGCTGGCTGCAATGTTTAAATGCTTCTTTAAAGCCAGGCAGCTGGATCCGTAGGCTGAACTGCAGAAGTGCCGAGCACTCCCAGCTCCCCCTGGCAATCTCAGGCCCTCAGGAAATCAGGCCATTTGTTTCTGTCCCTAAATACAGAGGCAACCCCAGCTTGCAAAGTTTGGCCGTAGCCAGTGGTGTGCAACGAAGGCTAAATGAATTCAAACTGATGATAGCTGACTGCCTGCAATTAATTGACTGCATGATGCTCACGGCCCTTCGTTCCTCCATCCCCATAGTTGAAATGCATTGTGTGAAAATCTGCATTTGCTTCGGGTAATCTGTATTCACCGGAGAGGGCGAATAACCCCTTTTTAACCTTCTTTTCCAAACATATATTAATTTACAAGGAAATCAACCTGTATCAAAATGCAAAGCCTTTCCCTCCTTAATTGGCATCTCACACCTCGCTCAGGCGGTTGAACGATAAGCAGTTATGTTTGTGTGCTCAGTCGCTGGCTGGAGGATGGGTTGGTGCCTGTGGATTCATTTCCTGGTGGTGTCCACATCATGGAGGGCAGGACTGTCCCTTTAGTCACCAGTCTCAAGCATGCTAAGAATTAAATGAGCATTAGGAATGAATGGGGAGCAGTCGGATCAAGGGACAGAAGCAGTGGGGCATGCAAGACAGACCACTGTCCAGTCGAGGCCTGGTCAACAATTTTCCATCGATGCATATTTTCATTGCAAAACTGGGTTTTTGACTAAGGACGGCAGTTCATTTCTCCAGCACTAATTTGGAGAGAATCAAGAAATATTAGTAAACTCATTGCTTTTAACACGAGGGAACTAAGCCAACCATGGAGGTATAAAATGGGAACCACACACACGTTCCCTCGGTCCCAGGAAGAAATCTGGAGGCTGACATAGCATCTTTGTGCTGCACTGAGTGCTCCCCCCACCCCCCCTTTTTTTGACATATTCAGTGATAAATGTTTAAACAGCTGCAATTATAAGGTTCAGGGAAGGAAAAAGAAAAGACATTGTCTTGCATTAAAGCCACAGTGGGCACGTGGCCAGAAGTAAAGAATTTGTGGGTGACCTAGGTAAATTTTCCTTCATTTTGTCCGGTCCCCTGCATGGCGCAACTCTCGCTGCGGGAGATTTAGCCAAACAGTCAGAAGAAAAGAAAGAAATGTGGAAAAACCAGCTTTGGTGATTTATTGTCTTGCAGCCGTTCTTGGGAGATTTTTCTCATTGGGCATCAGCGAATTGTTACCTAGTTGAGCCGAAAGGGAAGGGAGGCACTGGATGGTTCGCTTTGTCCTGAAAGAAATCTCCATTCTTCACTTGATGGCGTGGAGCAATGAACGGGCGTGTTGATTTTATCACCCACTTCATTTCTTGTTTAATTTTTTTCCTCCCCCCTACAGGCAAATTAAATCAAAAGAAAGGGGCTGAATCCCTTTTCCTAGGGAAAATGTCATAACTTTGCTAAGTGGTGCTTGCTGTTGGGTCCACAGGCGCAGGGTTAGAGCCATGGTGTTACCGGGGCGGTGAGTGATCCCCTGGAAAATGAGCCTTTGTGGGACGCGTCGTCCTGGGTTTCCTCCTGGCCGTGCCAATGGTGATTCATAAAGATATGGTTCCTCATCCAGCAGCCTGAGATCTCCATGCCCAGTTAACTTCAACTAAAGTCCCTGAGAAAGCCCCAAAGCTTATCAGTGCTCATTAGTAGGCTGGCTAGATAAGAGAAGGCTGATAAGTCCTGATGAATGCCTTTGGCTTCAGGTCCCAGGGTTTCATTCAGCTTCCCAGGACCGACTGCTGAGGTCTGGAGGGCACTGGCAATGAGTTGCCATGCGATGCTCAATTGTTAGAAGGCTGCCTTCAGCGTCCTCTGTGCAAAAAGTTTATTTTCTACCTCTGGGGACTTTTTAGTACCATCCTGACTTTTCCCTGAGCCTGAGGAAGGGCGAGTGCACCCGAAAGCTTGCAGAAAAAGATTTTTTGGGGGGGGGGGGCAGTTTTTTTAGTTGGTCTAATACAAGGGGTCATCTCTGAGCCAAGAGTTCTCGAGTTTGGCATTTCTGGAAAGTGTCTAAGGACATTCAGAGTCGGTGGGACAGAGAGACAGGAAGCTGCTAGGTGGTCAGTCCCTGTTTTGACTCTTCTATGGGGGTAGGGACGTGAGCTCCCCCGGAGTGAGACTTGCCCTTGCTGTCACAGCAAGCTGAAGATTAGCCTTTTCTTGATTTTGTTCTCAAATAAAAAATAAAATAATCCTATTTATGCAATGAGAGAATCCAAGAGGTGGATCTTGGATACATTTTCCAGCAGAAAGCATGGATGCCACCCCTAGCTAAGCTGGTTTTGCTGCAGCCGCCTGCAAATGTTCACTGCTTCTCTAGTTTTCAAGGGGGAAATGGGCCATGCGCTGGGTTTCCTGCAGAAATGACCTCTCCGGTTCATCTACCACCTGCTCTGGTCTACTGCCATCAGCAGCGACTGAGCCACGACGTGCAGGTGAGAGCTGTGCGATCGGGCTCACAGCCCAGTGCCGTGGCCATCCTAGCAATCCCACCGAGCTCCAGACAAGGATCTTTCCCAGGATCTGGTTTCTGTCCTGGTTTAGGGAACATTTGTCCCAGAGTCCGGTTTTAAAATGACACGAAGGTTTCTGAAAGGAGATGCATGTTCTCCTTGCTGCAAGAGTAGCAACCCCAGGCTGCGGGGCCCTGGCTCCGCCTCCCAGCCCCCCGATATTTCTTTTCCGGTCGCCCCTTTGCAGCAAGCTTCGAGGCTGCCTGGTCCGAGGAGGACCCGCAGAGCGGTAACCCCGTGCCAGGTGCTCCATCCCCTGGGGTGACAGGAGAGCTTTCCTCTCGGTGTAACCTCTGGCCTGCCGAGCAGCTGCGCCGCACGCGAGCACAGACCACCATGGCTCTGCAGCCCCTCCTACGCCTCTCGGCCCACTCCAGGTCACTGTAATTAAATCCTCTCCTTCAGTTGTCGGATCTGCCTAAGGTGCAGTAATGATAGCGTTGTGGGGACACAGAAGGTGCCGTATGACTGCACCTGAAATGCCAACGGGAGGATTAAGTGTTCTTTACCATTACACCTGAGCAGGACCGAGCCAATTCTGTGTGCAGTGACCTCAAACTAGCGCCTGCCTATACCTCACTTGGCTTTGAATTACTAACTCTGGTGACAAATGAATCAAGTATGCACATTTCTTCACAGCGGGGAAGAAAAGGAGCCCAAGAAGAAGAACAAGACACGGCTGCTCCCCAGGGAGACGGGGGTGGACACATCCTTCCTTGTGGGGGCAAAGGTGGTCGTTGCAAAGGGATGTGCTTGGGTTGGGGAAAGGGGATGGCAGCAGTGATGGGGAGAGGGCTGGTGACCTGGCTGCTGGGTTTCATTCTTTAACTTCTCTCCGGGGCTTTTTTATCCAGAGTGTTGGCCCGAAATCATGTTCCCTATGGGGGGTGGTGACTCGGAGGTGCTGTTTGCCCACCATCTCTGGGTACTGAGGAGCTGCTGGTGCAACAGGGTCTGATCCAATGCAAACTAAAATTCATGTGAAGGCATCCAGAGGCTTCATTCAGCAATAGCCAGCCTCGCGGTAGCTGTCACAGCAGAGGTCCAGTTCTTGTAGGGCTTGGACCCGAGGTCCCAGCATCGCGGCGCTGCACACACCAGTGGCCATTCAGACAGGGGTGAGAACGGATCTGCCTTTCCTGGGCTGCAATGCAGGTGTGCGAAGCTGGTGACGGCCTCTCTTGTCCAGGAAGCTCCCGAGTAGCCCCAGCTCTTCCTTTGCACCCGCGGCAGGGGCAGTCTGGCAGTATCTCTGTGCCCATCCAGCACAAGCCTAATCCAGTGGGAAGATTTCCATCCACTTCCCTTGGAGGTGGATTATGCCCTGGGGAATTAGGCATTTGGGGCTCTCCGAGCTGGGTCTGCCTGCATAAGCAGGCCTAAAGCAGAGAGGAAGTAGTGCCTAATAGTGAGGGCATTAGCTTGGGAGCCAAGGAGCCCAGGTTCAATTCCCCAGCTCTGCCTGCTGTCTGAGTGACCTTGCACACATCACTTAGGGTCCCCAAGCTAGGTCTTTCTGCACCTTTGTCCCCCGACAACCTCAACCTGTTTGGAGCTCTCAAAACAAGAGTTTTTCTCTTCTTCCAACTCCCTGAGACCACCACTACCCCTGGGTTTTGGAGCCAGGCAAAACATAGCCTTGCGCCCCTCTGGCCCTCGTTGGTGCTGGGAGACAACAGCTCTGCTCTGCTCGTGGGCGCGTAGGGGTGATGCCTGCACTGAAGATTTACGGTGCACAGATTTAAGCCCCAGAGAGAGGAGGATTTCCATCACCCTCAGCAACGGAGGCGGGGATGGGAAGCCCCGTGTCCGAACTCTGCCTCCAAACTGAAGGCAGAGCAGGGGATTGGCTTGTCCCTTGGTGCAGCTGGTGTTTTCCCACCTCTGCAGAGAGCTGCTGCCTGCACTCATGCTCCTTCCTTCCTCCCGCTCCGGCTCTTCCACATCTGTTTAGCTTTAGGAGCCCAGGACAGAAAGGGACCTCCTCGCTATTGACTCCATCATCCCTTCATGCCTCTCTGGGATGGGGATAGGCTTTTTTTGCCCCCACTGCTCCTCTTGCAAGGTTGTTCCAGAGCCTCAGGGCTGCAGTAGTTAGAAACCCTGCAATTCCCAGCCTGCATTTATTCATAGTCATCTCGTTGGTTGTATGACCCCAGCTGACTTCCTGCCCTTTGGGCGGGGGGTTGGACTCGATGATCTCCCGAGGTCCCTTCCAGCCCTGATGTCTATGAAATCTATGAAATAACCGTGTTGGTCGAAGGACACAGGCAGACAAGGTTCTTTGGGTAGATGGGATATCTTTTATATCCCACCAAATAGTTGGGGAAAGTGTTCTTTGCAAGCTTGAAAAATGTGCAAAGAGCAATAGATTTGCGAGGAACAATTTTTGCAAAGAACTGTTTAGCTTGCAAAGACCATTTTTTTCCAGCTAGATATTCCACCTACCCAACTACCCAACTATTTAGTGGGTCTAAGAAAAGATACCCCACCCACCCAAAAGACCTTGCCTGTCTAGTCATCTCAGACCCATTTTTTTTTAGGAAACCAGAACTGCAGGCAGAACTCCAGGTGAGGTCTCACCTGGGACTTGTGAGCATCGCCTTGCACTGGGTCAGTGAGCCTTGGGTGATGAAACCTGTGGCTGAAACTTGAATTTCTGTCACGCCAAGAATTGTTGGGCCCTGTGTTATCAGAAGCAACTATTCTCTGATCAACACATGGTTGTCCCCTACCTCCTCTGCACATGTCTCAGGGTGTTTTTAAGCTGACCCAACGGCATTGGGTGCTGGTTGCAGCCCAGGATGGAGATGATGACTGGGGCGGGTAATGATCCTGCTGGGACTTAAACCCGAAGGTTTCTAGCTAGAGAGTCCTGCCTTTCTATTCAGGGTCAGACTGATGTGACATTTGGGGTCAGGAAGGATTTTTACCCCCATGACTGGGGGTGTTTTGCCTTCCTCTGTAGTGGGGGTCTTGGCTTCTACTTGGGATCTCTTGAGTGCATATTAACAACCTTTTCATAGATTTTATAGACATCAGGGCTGGAAGGGACCTCGGGAGATCATCGAGTCCAGCCCCCCGCCCAAAGGGCAGGAAGTCAGCTGGGGTCACAGGATCCCAGCAAGATAAGCATCCAATTTATAGCAGCAGGACGTTGAGTGCCGTGGCCCCTCTGCTTGTCTTGTGTTTGGGTGTGGGGGCTGTGTTGTGTCAGAATCAACGGGAGTTTTGCTAGGATTTTAGACGATGCATTTGTCTGGGGTGGTTTGCACAGGGCTGATCCTGCCTCATCAGGACTAGATATGACCTCTGCAGCTCCCTTTTCAGCGATCCTCTGATTTTCTGCAGTTAATATCACAGTGCCCTGGAATATTCCTCTAACAGCATTGCAGAATTCCCTATCCGTAATCAAATCTGCCCATGGGGGGTGGCTATAGCAGGCCCCTACCATTATCCCATTAAGAACCTCTTTTGCCAGAGCGATTTTGACCCAGACAGATTTATGCATTCCTCCCTTCATTTTTCTTTACAGTCCATCACATCCTGAAGACATCAGGTATCGGGGGCAGGCATCTCCATCCCCCTCCCCCTCCCCGCTGGGGGCTCTGATCTAGGCTGGGCGAGTACCCACGTTCATGTAGGTATCGGAGAGCTCTCCCCGGCCCGTTGCATGAAGGGGAAAAACTCGGATGCGACAGGCACATGTTCCCCGATCTGCCCCGGCTGCTACCAGGATCGCTGAGTGTCTGGCAGGAAGCACGGCTTTATTGTCACTTCCATGGTGCGGCACAGATAACCATCGTGTTCTGCTGACAGCTGGGATAAGGCAGACAAAGGCTCGTGAACACCCTTTCCAAGGGGCTCTGTTCTTACCCAAGTCGTGACTAAGCCACTGGCTCTTCACGGCATGTTTTTCTAAGAGGCTGGAAAGCACACAGATGCTTCGGGGACCTGATTCCTCTAGCCCTGAGCGGGGCCATTTGTTGCACTTCAGTGCTTCGGTCTGCAAAGTGGCACATCTGGGACCTGTAAGTCCACCCAGGGCCCCACCAGGAGAAACCCTGGAAGAAGGCCTGGGAGTACAGGTGGGCTTTTATGGGTATCTCCTGCCAGCATGCCATGCATAGGATGAGATGACCCCCTGGTACGCTTGCAGACATTGCCCAAACCTCCCCTGAGGCACAGAGAAGGTCTTGGGGGTTGCAGTGGGCAACTGTGCAAGATTTCTGGGTTTGCTCCTTGGGAGTTTTCATGGGGATGTGCATGTGAATAAGAATAAATGCGAACTGCCTCCGTCCCTTTCCCCCCACACCCTTGACATACCACTTTTGTAGCAGTTACATTTAATAGGGGCTTTCTTTTATCTTCAGCTCTCCCCCATACACGGTACAACCACATGCTTGCCTAGCGAGACTGTTAATACTGAGAGAGGAAATTAATTCCCCCCGGTGCTCTGTGGCAGCACAAAGCCCTAGGCTTGAATGGCTCTGCATTTTTATTAGATTTTTTTGATGAAATATAGCTTTTTGACCAAATCAATTGTTTTTCAAGGGAGAAAAATGATTTTTTCCCCCCTAGTTTTCTCATGAAAACAAATGATGAGTTTTGAGGGAAAAATGTCATTTCTAGCAAATAAATTTTCAGGCTTAGAAAAGTGAAAACTTCAGACTAGGGATTTTTTTGGTTGTTGTTTAGAGAGAACCTCCTCCCTAACCAGCCAAAATTGTTAACATTTTCCACACCACAAAAAAAAACCCCAACAACCCCCCCCCCCCCCCAAAAAAAAACCCTAAACAAAGAAGCAAACAAAAAAGCCCTGGTGTTTTCATACAGGCTCTGCTTTGTGCCTCTTTCATACAATTTAAGCTCAGAGGACCTGGTACCATGGGATGCCAGGTACCCACACAACTTTTCTGCACATTATGACAGATATTGTGCTGGATCTGGCAAAGGCAGGGGGGTTTATGGACTGCCAAAGCCTCTAGCTGGATTATCTTTCCCAGCCTGCCCAGCCCCATGCAGAGATCTTGATCCCATGGAGACTATTTCATAGGGCCCTGGTACAAAACCATTGCTGCTGCAGAGTTTCAAGGGTACTAATTGTAGCCGTGTTGGTCTAAGGACATAGGTGAGCAAGGTTCTTTGGGTAAATCCGATATCTTTTATTAAACCAACTAAAAGAGTTGGAAAAATTCTTCTTTGCAAGCTTTGGGGCACAAATACCTTTCTTCAGGCAGAGGGAGAGCACAAAACAACTGCAGGTGCTTCCTCTGCCTGAAGAAGGGTGCTTGTGCCCGAAAGCTTGCGAAGAAAGGTGCTTGCAAAGAAGAATTTTTCCAACTATTTTAGTTGGTCTAATAATAAGATATCAGATTTACCCAAAGGACTCTTGCTGCTGCAGATGCACTCATCCCCCAGCCTTTCTTCCCCTGGGAAGGGTGAGGTCTAGGCAGGAAGGTTCCTGGCATATATGAGTCTCAAGGGCTAGATCCTGGGGTTAGTAACACACTTGCTCTTGGGCAACGTGCTAAGAGGTATCAACCAATACAGGAGATCAGGGTCTCAGCTCTGTATCTGAAGCATTTCCACGAGCTCACCAGCTTCCTCTCCCCTGTGGACCCCACCTAGGGATCTCCTGTTCACACTCCCAGCACTCAGGTCTCATCCTACTTGATGCAGAACAAGAGGTGGGGTCAGAGCCCCTGGCCTCCCCTCACCCACTAACCCTAACAGCAAACCATGGGACCTGATCAGTCCATACTTGGCAAGTGAACCACGTCATCAAGCATTAGGAGAACGGAGGACCACGATCGTGGCAGGTGGGAAAAGCTTGCAAACAACCTCTGCATGCTGTTGGCATCGTTTCTAGGGCAGAAAAAGCAAACAGAAGCGTCATGCTTCGTTTCCTCCCCATGGAGCTATTTTTTCTTTCTTTCTTTCCTCTGCAAGTCCATAATATTTTAAAAGTACCGTCCCCTCCCTGACGCAGTGTCAAGTAGAAACCAGGTGTGCGTTTAAGAGGCTTTGTTCAATAGATCTCAGAGTGGGACTGGGGCTGGGTCGGAAGGGTTTGTGGTAGAGTCGAAGTTATTTGTTTGCACTAGAAAATGCTGTCACCCCCTCAGACCGGGACACGTGGAAGATAAGGAGCAAGAAAGCACATTGGGCGAGTTGCCTAGATTTATCGGGATGACGGGTAACATCAGAGCCCAGGAAGCAGCCTGGAGAGTTAGACCCACATCGTACCACATCTTGCACAAATAAGCCCTGAAGAAGGCTTCCCCTTCCCCAGATAACGCCCACACTGGGCCAGGCGGGTGGCTCAAGTTAATAGCATTGACCAGTGTGATGCTGGTGAGAAGATGCTGTAAAACAAAGTTACCCCTGAAAGGAGAAGCCTCCCTTTATTGCAGCCTGGATCCTTCAGGCTCCAGGCCCAGGCATGAAAATGGCTCACACATTAAACCTAATGCAGCCAAGGGCAGGTTTTCCATTGCCGTCCACATAAGGCCAGGATTTGGCCCTCGGTGCCGCACAGGAAACCCGTTGAGCAGTGTACTTATTTTCCAGTTGCCCACAGGGCCCATCACAATAGTGCAGGGACTTCGATGATGATTAACGAGAGAACAACTTGCGCTTGAGACAAAAGGACCCGTGAGCGCGCTCGGCTACGTCAGCAGCGTGCTGCTGTTCTGCTCCCGCGTTACAGCGGGGTGATGAGACACGGAGATAAACCAGACTGCACGGGAGGCCTGGCTTGGGAGAATCAGACCCTGCATTTTGGGTTTCCTGGAGGTCACGAGGAATGAACCACCTCGGCAAGTCCCCAGGCCTGCCTGTACGCGTGAGCGCTGCCATTGACTGGGTCAGACCAGGCCCGTCTTGCCCCGTCTCGTGTCTCACACACGGGCAGAGAGCGGAGGCTGGAAGGGAGGGTGACTGGGTCTCAGCAGGGTTTCCTCTCTCCCTTGCAGCCTCCAGCACTGAAGGTCCCGGGAGCTCGGTTGCAGAGGCCGTGCACCTTACGCCCATGCTCAATGGCAACCGATTCCTCTTTCCTCCAAGGACGTGTCCAGTCCCTTTAGGAGCCTGGCTAACCGCTCAGCTTCCACCACATCTGGTGGCGACGAGCTCCATCTTTTAATGACATGTGATGTGAAACAAAACTTCCTCTTGTAAGTTTTAAACTTACTACCTACCGGTTTCACTTCATGACCCCTCACTCTGTGCTTCCATCTTCATCTGCACCGGGGCGGGGGGGGTAGCGACACGTTCCCACCTCGCAGCTCGTTTAAGACGATAAATGCATCCAAGGCGACGGGCAACAAGAAACCGTAGCGTGGAAGGACCAAGCGGGAGTCTGTATTGCTATGTGGCCGTGTGACTAAGAGAGGTGACTGGGGCGGTGGCTCCAGGGACCAGCTTGGTGGGGGGGAATTAAAATAGCTAACAGCCTGGGCATTGTTAGTGGTGGGGATACGTGCCTCCAAATAGTGAGTCCTGAGGATTAGCTATCACAGCCTCATGCTCTTTTGTGCAGGGACTGTTCTCCCTTGCAGGGTTGCTGCCACTATAGCTGTGCTGCTCTAGCCATGATAGCAGGGCTCTTGGAGGAGCCGTAGGGTAGCACAGCAGAAAGGGTTGGGCTTTTTTTCGTTATCAACCAATGCAGAGCACTTTTTGTGGTGACAAACCCTCCGTTTCTATCTTCGCTGGCTGCCTTTCTTGCACGCAGCCCGGCCTCTGGCTTCTTCACTACTCATTCCACCCAGGAAGAGCGCACACACCAACTGCAGATGCTTCCTCAGCCTGACAAAGGGTATTTAAACCTGAAAGCTTGCCAAGAAGAACTTTTCCAACTATTTGAGTTGGTCTAATAAATCGATTGACCCCAAGAACTGCCTCTAGAAGCAGGGGCTTTATCAGCACAGCTATGTCTGTTAAGGGGGCAGGGTCTTTGCACGCCATTCACCAACATCACCATGCGGCGAGGTCCAGACCTCCGTTTCTGAGCCACGTGAGTTGAAGTCGCCGCAGAGCTTCCCAGAAAACAGCAGGAACGGCTGACACAGCTCAACGTGGACTCCTGTCTTCACTGAGTCTCCGGTGCAGTGGTGGGACGGAGGAGCAGGATCGAACCTTCTTCATCGTTTCCTCTTGTTCCCCTTGGTTTCTCTCGTTTCTCTTCCAGTAGCTGCTGGGTGGGGTGTCGGGAGGAAGACGGTGCCAAGGTATTGGCCAATTACAATGATGTGCATGTAGGTTTTGTAAGCTGAGCTCCTGTATGAAAGGGATTGCTAAGGCCAACGTCAACAGCTGCCAACCCACTCCTGTTTGTGTTTCGGTTCGGCTGCTGTAGCATGGTCTGTGGAGGCTTGGTTTTATTTTGCTAATGTGGGGGCTGAGCTGATGCCCACCCGGGTCTCCACTCTCCCAAGCATGCATACAGCTAAGGGCTTTTGTCCAGCACTTTCAATCTCCTTGTTGCATCAGCTTCCTCCTATCAGCGTGTGGCTTTGATTAGCCCAGAGATCGGACATTGGTGGGGCAGCACTTGTGCAGTTCACCATCCACACCCGCAAGCTGGGAAGGGGTTTGGTAGTCAGAAGTTGTCTGGGAAAGTGTGGGTCCCTTACTGAATGGGGGAGGCAACTTGGTGACAGAGGAAGCAGAAAGGGCTGAAGTGCTCAATGCCTTTTTCATCTGTCTTTACAGACAAGGTCAGCTCCCAGACTACTGCACCGGGCAGCACAGTTTGGGGAGCAGGGGAGCAGCCCTTGGTCGTGAAAAAACAGATTAGGAGTATTTTGAAAAGCTGGACATGTATAAGTCCATGGGCTGGATGGGATGCACCCGAGGGGGCTGAGGGAGTTGGCTGATGAGACTGCAGAGCCTCTGGCCATCATCTTTGGAAACTCAAGACGATCAGGAGAGGTACCACACAATTGGGGAAGGGCAAACGCAGTGCCCATCTTTAAGAAAGGGAAAAAGGAGGATCCAGGGGACTACAGACCAATCAGCCTCACCTCAGTCCCTGGAAAAATCATGGAGCAGATCCTCAAGGAATCCATTTCCAAGCACTTGTAGGAGAAGGCGATCAGGAACCGTCAGCATGGGTTCACCAGGGGAAGTCATGCCTGACCAACTCGACTGCCCTCTGTGATGAGGCGACTGGCTCTGTGGATGAGGGGAGACCGGGTGGACCTTGATTTTAGCACGGCTTTTGATACAGTCTCCCACAATGCTCTTGCAGGCGAGCTAAGGAACTATGGGCTGGATGAATGGACTGTAAGGTGGACAGAAAACTGGCTAAATCATTGGGCTCACAGGGCAATCAATGGCTTGATGTCTAGGTGGCAGCCAGTATCAAGTGGAGTGCTCCAGCGATCAGTCCTGGGGCCGGTTTTGTTCAATGTTGTCATCAACGACCTGGAAGATGGGATGGATGCACCCTCAGCAAGTTCGCAAATGAGGACCTGGCTGGGGGGAGTCATAGATACACTGGAGGGCAGGGCTAGGATTCAGAGAGACCAGGACACATGGGAGGATTGGGTCAAAACAAATCTCAGGAGGTTCAACAAGGACAAGTGCAAAGTCCGGCACTGAGGAGGGAGCGATCCCCTGCACCGGGGCAGGCTGGGGGGGCGGGCTGGGCAGCAGCGCTGCAGAAAAGGACCTGGAGGGACAGGGGACAAGAAGCTGGACAGGAGCCGGCAGTTCGCCCTTGGTGCCAAGAGGCTGTCAGCATCCTGGGCTGCATCGGTAGTAGCGCTGCCGGCAGATCCAGGGCAGCGATTCTTCCCCTCTGTTTGGCGTTGGGGGGGGTCACATCTGGAGTCCTGTGTCCAGCTGTGGGCCCCCACTACAGAAAGGATGTGGGACACACTGGAGAGAGTCCAGTGGAGGGCAACAAAAATGGTTGTGGGGCTGGGAGACAGGACTGGTGAGGAGAGGCCGAGGGAATGGGCTGATTGAGTCTGGAGAAGAGGAGACCGAGGGGGATTGAACAGCAGCCGTCACCTCCCTGCAGGGGGGCTGCACAGAGGATGGAGCCGGGCTGGTCTCAGTGGGGGCAGATGACAGAAGGAGCAATGGGCTCAAACTGCAGCAAGGGAAGTGGAGGTTGGATATTAGGAAAAGCTCTCTCCCAAGGAGGGTGGTGAAGCACTGCAACAGGTTACCCAGAGAGGTGGTGCAGTCTCCATCCTTGGAGGTGTTGAAACCCTGGGTAGACAAAGTCCTGGCTGGGATGATGTAGTTGGGGCTGGTCCTGCTTGGAGCAGGGGCTTGGACTAGATGTGACCTCCCGAGGTCCCTCCCAACCCTCATTGTCTCCGATTCTGATTCTCTTGTTCAACCCTGTGCTACTGTGACATTTCCATTTTTCTTGTGATTTTCCTGGCCTAAAGGTTTGGAAAGTGTAAGCTTTTTCTGGGAAGTGCCACATTTCCATGAAGCTGAGCAAATCCAACTTAAGTAAATGAACGTGTGGAGTTTGGGTTGAATCAGGACTGATGGAGGGAGACAGTACAGTGCCTCTTATGGGTTTACAGGATAGAGAGAAGTCCCACATGATATATTGGTTCAAATTAGTACGCTGGCGGGGTGAGGTTGAGCCCTGTTCGTTTTCACAATGATCACAATTTTTATTCCTTTAATATGTTTATTAAACCTCCTTACTATGCACATAACACTGCTTAGCTTTAAGAAATACCACGAACATTAAAAACACAATAACTACATATATTAGAAACAATGCTCCAAACGCACTTCCTTCCCAAACCACGCTATAAGAATCAGTATTACAAAACCAGCTACAGTTACAAGTAAAGGTTAAACTGGAATCACTACTATTATTTCTCGTGGTATACTCACAGTCCTGGAATTTGGAGAAACCAAATCCCCAGGGATCCTTTCATTCTTTAGTGATGGTTTTAGGGTTGCTCTCAGCAGGGATAGGACCAGTCCCCTTCCTTCGGTCCCGCTCGGGCGCTCTGCGGCTTCAGCGTGAACAAAAATTTCGTGTTCGCGGGGAGGGCGGTTCAGGTGATCGGTCTGACCCGGCTGCGCTTGCGATTCTTCCTTCGGTGTCCTGCAGGTGAGGGCACCTCCAAACTGGGACTGTAGGTTACAGGTTAGATACTGGGTGAGTTGCTGTCTTGGGCCCCTCCTACCCAAACCTGTCACTACCCCCAAACTGGGCTGGGATCTTACTCAACAGATTTTGCTGGGTGGTCAGTTGTCTTCCGCAACGGAATTCGTCCACTGACTATTCAGTTTATCTTAATTCTTGCTTTTTGGGAGATTTTCCACACCACTGCAGCAACCCATCTTTCCCAACCCCCTTCACAAGCTTCTAGGGTTTAATCTCAGAATATTTGCCTAAGGGTCGTTGTTCTTGCTCCCAGGTTAACCTGTCAAAAGCCTCTAAAGATAAGATTGAGAACCTAAGACTTTTAAACAAACTTGTTGCAGGCCAGGCCAAGCAAGCAATGGCCTAGATAAGAAGATGAACCTTGCCTTTGTCTAAACTGGCTAATGGGGCAGTTATCACAAGAATTCAAACTATTACATTCAATATGACAGGGCTTGTGCGGCTCTCCAGGGTGAATCTGGGAGAACTTCCCCTGACTACTGAAGCCTATTCAAGTCCTTACAACCCACCAGTCCCAATGATATCCATTCAGGAGGAAGTGCTTTAAAACCCAGTATTACACATTGCACTAGTTCCTAGCAAGAGAACTGATACCTCAAGAGGACCAACTAGAAATCTGAGTTTGGACCTGAAGGAGCATGCCTGGCATTGGAAAGCTTGTCTAAATCTACCCTAATCATGCCACTGGTCCAATAAAAGGCCTCACTCACACAAAATCCTTGCCTCTTGCAACAATGAATGTGTCGCTGATTGTACAGCACCCAGCACATTGTCCCCTGCCGCACAAGAAAAAAGCGGAGGATAGCAACACAAAGATACGGGTCATTTAAGGACGAATAGCACTTTTTCAGTCAACACAATAAACTACTTTTCCCATGATATGTGAGACAGGACATCTCTGTGCCCCAGGCAGCGAGCGAGGCCAAGACCTCAGTGCGAGTGAAACGTTAGAAGTCTCTGGAGTTATTGTCATGAGCTTTGACCTTTTTTGAATGCTAAATTTGGGGCCTCGGGGTTAAGCCAGCCTCGATGAGAGACCAGGATGCTGTGCAGGGTGGATTAAGCCATAGAGGCGTCTGGCCCCGATCACTCCCAAACACGGGATACCGGGACCTTTGACCCCATCTGTGCGCCCATAATGGGGCTAGGGTTCCCTTCCTTTTCTCTTCTCCCCCAAGTCCTTCAGCTGAACGCTTTTTCCTTCGAGTTGACCGGCTTTCCCAGCAGAGTTTCCACTCGTGGCCAGGGCAGAGCACGTGTGCCCAGAGCCAGCCCCGGGGACGGAGAGGTGGAGGAGCGCCAGGGCAGGTGCCCGCGGCAGGTTTCGCAAGCAGCCGGGAGTTGGGGGAGAGTACGTGACCAGCTCATTGTCGGAGCCTTGTTCCAAGCCCAATTCATCAAGCTCAGGAGCGGCTCAATTAGAGCCGTAAGTTAAACACTGCTGCGTGGGCTGAGAGCACGGAGGTGGATGCAACCAGAACTGGAGGTAAAAATAGCCCAGCACAAACATACGGCAATAAATTATACCAGAGCCTCCCCTGGGCACGGCCGCGGCTGCTCCGTGCGCCTGTCTGTTCCTGTCTACCTCCTAGCTCCCCCCACCCTCTGCCTCTCCATAAACCCATCCCTATTTGGCAAAAATCCTGCCTCCGCTGTGATGGCTCTTCGTAGCAGCTGAGGATGCTCGGCAATGCCTGCTCTCAATTGCTCTGCTCGTGGTGGAGTCTGCTCCACTCCAGGCACCTTCCACCTTGCATTGCAACCACAGAGCTGGCCTTCGCCAGATGCACACATGCATGTGCCTGATAGGCGTATAGATGCGGGGGTCCATCCTGCCCAGTCTCCTGTGTCTGGGGCAGAGAGCAGAGGCTGGAAAGGAAAGTGTCTGGGTTTTTCCCCTATGCCTTTCTCCCTTGCAGACATCTGAGGTCTAGGATGTTCGGATGCAGAGGCCGAGCCCCTCGCTCCTGTGCCCAATTGCTCCTGCCGCCCCTTTTCCTCCAAGCATCAGGCTGAACTCTTAGTTTCCACCACATCTTGTGGCCACAAGTCCCACATTTTTATGACATAACGGTGTGAAACAGAACTTCCTTTTGTTAGCTTTAATCTTACTGCCTGGTAGTTGTGACTTCTTGTTGTGGTCTGCTGAAAGCCAGTCCTAAATACATCCCTATTGACTTTCTCTTCGCCATTTAGTATTTTCTCATGGCCCCCTAATTTCATTTGACCATCACCTCTTGCAAAGAGAGGGCAAGGCTCACTCCCCTACCAAGGGAAGTGGTTAGACTGTATGCCCCGGGGGTGCCGGCCACCAGTCCATGGGGATTGCCCGGACAGGACTGCAAGATCCTTGCACCAGGGATTTTCATTCTGGGTCTGCATGCGCAGCGTGCAGCCCAGCTCTGCCTTGGCATGTGGGACATTACTGCAACGTGCATTATAACATAATCATCGCGCCATTCCTCAGGCCCCAGGTGAGTCAGTTCAACAGCTTGCTCCGGCTCCAAACTTATCACGGCAGATCTTGCCCAGGACGTGGGGCTAAACCTCGCCGAGGATGAGAGATGAAGACAAAGTGAATGAGAGGGTTGCACAGTTGCAGCCTATTGAGGTGGGTGAGGTATTTTGGCAGGCACCAGACATGGCTGTTTCTGAAAATAAATAGCCCCGATCGCTTCTGTGAAGGCCCACGGGACATGGCCTGATTGTTTAAAAGAGCCTGATGCATTCATGAGCTCAGCAAGTCAGGAGGAACCTGTTCTGGCCCCATTATGATGATTTTCTTGATTCAGGTCCTTTGTACCAGCCCAGGCTGTGGCAATTAATATTGGCTGCAGGTTACGCTGCTTTGACAGCCTTTTGGAATAGGCGTGCTTTCACGTCTCCTGCCAGGGGAGGATGTTTGTGAGCTCCGAGCAAGCCGTGCAAGACAGAGCTGGGTGCTGGGTGGAGCGAGGGAGCGTCCGTGCTGGGCGCTGGCAGGACGGAGCCCTTTGTTTGCAAAGCCCTTCAGAAAGGAGCGGGGGCAAACCCTGCTGGCATCTTGGGAAGGGGGCAGAGGTCTGCCCTGCCCCTGTGCCCATGGGGTTAGCACGGTGAAGGCAGCTGGTTACTGGAACCACTGGCAGACTGGAGAGGAGGGGACAGCATCACCTTTAGCTGCGTTGGACTTCCCCGGGCTCGGTGTGATGGCTTCCACTGTTTTTTTTCATAGAAAGCAATGCACTGCCAGCCAAACCAGGCCTAGGATGGTAGCTAGCAAGTGGCTTCCCCAGGGCTGTAGGAAGGGACGAGCGATGTTCAGGGCTGGGATGATCTTTCCCCAAGTGTTTGCACAGCCTCCTGCCCTGGGTCTGACCACAGTGCGGCCAGCCCTGCTGCAGGCATTGCTCATCCCCACGGTACCCCTACGTGCGGCTGCTTCATCCCGTGTTGAAACGCGGACACCGCTACGCCGAAGGACAGGAGATGTGCAACTGAGCCCTGGTTATGAATCCTACCAAAGCCACCCTGCCCTTTGTCTGGGACTTCCCAATTGTCTTTGCAGCCTTTGGAGGAAAGAAAGGCTATCTGGCAGAAGTGCAGCTGGGCAGCTCTGGCCCATTGCAGCCGTGCAATTAGCTGCTGCTCCATTACTGACTATTTTTGCACCCCTTCAACAAAAGGGACCCTGGTCCCCCCCACTCCATCGCAACGCTGCTGCCTGTGGTGCAGACGAACCCTGTCAAAGGGGCAGGCTGACGTTGGGGGGACGGGTACAGTTTTAGTGCCAGGCGACGGCCTGACTGCAGGTGCACCTGGGGTTTCACCAGGTGAGCGATACCTTCGCTCCTGCTGCAGGCAAAGAGCCGTGACCCCGCCTGGCTTGCAAACGGGCGGCGAGAAGAGCTGGAGCCGGCGTCCTGCAGTGGCACGGTGCTGGGCACAGATGCCAGGGCTGTTTGCTCAGCACGCTCCCTGGGGCATGCTGAAAGAGCTTCCTAGCTGGGTATTTACCTACATGCTCGCAAACCTCTGTTTCACTTTGCCATGGAAGAAAACCCGTTTATAAAGCCACAACCCGTGCAGAAGCCTGACCCTGCAAGCCTCCCTCTTGCCTCTGATGGTAGAGGCCACAGGACGATTCCCAGCACTGTGAGCATTTGATGTGTTGCAGTAGCTAGGTCGAAGGGAGCAAAAGTCCCCGAAGAGCTCTCGCCACTCTCCGTTCCCACCGGTGTAGATGTGCAGTGTGGGGCTGTGCCCGTGCTAATTGACTGCACCTCTTAGCAGAGTTAACGAGCATAGCCACCCTCATGCAGCACGGCAGGACTGAGGTAATAGCTGGCGGGGGGCAGGATAGCGGCCCAGACAGCCTCACGCTGCGTCCTTTCGGCAGGGATAATGCAATTCCCCTCTCGAGACATCCTCAGGCACACAAAGACTGACCTGGGAGTAAGGGCTGCCCTGGAAAATCCAGCCTGGCTGCAAACACATGCTCACACCCCCTGTTTGTGGCTGAGAGGTCATTAGCTGGGTTAGTCTAGAGCAAGGCAGGGCGGGCTGAGACCTTGGAGGCTCCTTCTGAGAGGCACGAGCTTTTGTAGGCAACAGCCTGCTCCATCACTTGCCGGGGAAGGACTTGGCTTTGTCAGGTATGTGGCTACAGTCCTGCAATAGCAGCAGGGATCTTCACTGGGAAGATGAGCGGGATCGTGCTCTTGGAGAAGTTTGCTCTCACACAGTTTCTTTTCCAGACGGCCTTTTGGAGCAGGCTTTCTTCCCAGCTCCTCTCCATTATTGCACATGAAAGGGAAGATCCTTCAGTGCTGGGACGCTGCAGCCCAGCCCCGTGCGCTGCACCCTAGACCACCCCCAGCCTAAAGCTGGATACCCCAGCAGTGATGACTGCACCCTGCTTCTGGGAGGGTGAGCTCACCTTTCAAACTCCTCACACCCATGCCCACCTTTGAATCGTCAAAGCATAGAAAACGAGGATCTCAGGAGGTCACATCTAGTCCAACCCCCTGCTCCAAGCAGGACCAGCCCCAACTCCATCATCCCAGCCACAGCTTTGTCTACCCAGGTCTTAAACACCTCCAAGGATGGAGAGTCCACCTTACTTGGGAATGGCCCCTGTCCTGCCTCCACAGGGCCCTCACAGCTGCGGGGAGCATCAAACTTCCCGACACTTGCTGAGAGCAAGTGGTGAAGCTTCAATCCCCTCAAGCAACGAGCCCAAAGGTCACTTAACCAGGCCTGCCTAGAAAAGGCAAGGGGGTTTGCAAAATGTGTTTGAGTTTCAAAACTCCTCATTGAAAGTGCCTTTTCAAGGGAGAGGTCCCTTCAGCCAGGCCATGAGCATCTCCAGCTAAACCGAGGCCTGTGCCGAGCAGACAGGATCCGCTGCAGTTCGAGTTCCCATTTTGCATGGGGCACGCAGCGTTTGAACTTCGGTGCTTGCATCTGAAATCTGGTGCCGAGATCCTCCGTGGGTTTGCTCCATCTGGAAACAAAGCCTTCTGTGGGAGAAGCCTGATTTCCATGTTGAATTATGGTCCGGGGCCTGGGCATCGGTGCATTTAAATGCTGCCTTCTGTGCACTGTGAATGCCACTAATGGGGGAGGTTTGTGCAGAGAAAGGGTGAGAAGGAGAGATCCAGGGGCGTTTAAGCTTCACAGAGCCATGAAGTGCTGAATTATTATTGGTTTCATGGCCCAGAGATTGCAATCAGCATGTAGCTTCCCCTCACCTGACTCTTTATTCCTGTTTTCCTCATGCCCCCCGAGTCTTCTCTCATTTTTTCTCTTTCCCCAGCATTTCCCAGGTCTCCGCTACACCAGCCAGCTATTCGACAGCTGACTTTCTCTCTTCAGGGTTATTGAAAATCTATATTTCAATCCAGCCAGGTGCCCAAGGGCCTGAAGACCCCCTGAGTCACTGCTTTAGGCTGTCTGCAGGCTCAGGCAGACGCTCCTGTGGGCACTCTTGGGTCACATTTGCAAACTTAGCTCTGTATTCCTGAGAGCTAGGAACAGCCTACTTTATTGAAAGCCGAAACCAGAGAATCAGATGGCAACAAGGGCTATATAGGCTGCATGTGGTCCATAGCCAGCCCGGGGCTGACCGCCCCTGGGGGACCAGTTCATCCAAGGCTGCCCTGCCTGGGTCAACATAACAGGATTTATGCTTCCAGGCCCAATTAGCTGGACTTCTTCCCACAGTCTGGATAACACATGAAGTAGTAGCCAAAGGGGTGTTGATTCTCAAGCCTCCCCAAATGAGGCAGGGGAGCTATGGGGGCAAAAAGCCCCGTGCACTAACTTTTCGGTGTTTGACTTTGCAATCTGAACCAGTCTTTTAAGGCAATGTGTTTTTGTAATATAAACTGTAGGGTTGAAGGTAGACATTAATTCCATACTGATATAATCTCTGTTTATTTGTCTTCTAAACTGTTTAAGCTAAATAGGGAAGAGCCCAGAGCGGCTTGGCTGGGTTGTCTGGCAGGCAGGAACAATTGGAGAGCACTCAACTAGAGCATGCAGAGAAAGAAACAAGCCTTAGCAAATGGCTTCAGGGCAAAAGTCTTTGCAATCCTCCTCCTAAAAATGTTTACATGATGAAACTATTACTAACCCGAGAACCAGGAAAAGAACAGCCCACCTGACACACATGGCAGGAATCACCTTGGCCTGGGGGTGACATGTGAAGAAAACCCACGTGCTGCAAAGGAGCCAGCCTCTGCTTTATTCAGAGCAGCTTTTGCTTGGCCAGGAGGGTCCCTGCCAGGGCTTGGGAGGGTGGACAGGGGCTCTGCGTGTCTGAGTATAGTCTGCATGGTATGTGCTTTTATTCAAGGGGTGCCGTCTCCCTTTTAAGCCCCTCTCCAGTGCGCGGGGTGCCTCACCTCTGAAAGGATGCAGCCTCCTAGTTGCCAGCTTTGCAAAACAGGGTGCACGGGCAGCGACGTGGCATGGCCTCCTCCTGGCTCCAGTGGGCAATGTATTTATTCAGTAGGGGAAAAGAAACAGGCACTTCCCTCCTGATAAACCGCTGCACCGGGTGACAGTGTGCTGCAACACCCTGTGTTGCTCAGAGCAGGACTTCTCTAACCAGGAGCAGATACGGGCATTGCCCACAGCCCCGGCATCGTGGTGCACAGTATGCAGAGCCACCTGGCAGCATGCACCCAGCATCATTGTGAGCAATGTTCCCATTAACTAGGGGGCTGGACCCCATGATCTTATGAGGTCCCTTCCAGCCCTAAACTTCTGTGAATCTATGAAAAAAACACATCTATCTCTCTCCTTTCCTAACTCAAGCGCCTCAGGGAGCTCTGCTGCAGCTGATATTCATTGCTGCAATCAGACTTCATTGCTCTTTTCTCTTCTTTATTCCAGGCTAATCTCTGCAGCATGTTGAGCGAAAGGATAAAGGCGGCAGTGCTTGGGGCTTAGCCAGGGAGTTGGCCAAATTAGTATAGACTCAAGGAGGTGTGAAATGTGTACACACGAAACGGCCTCCCATTGTGAGAGTAAATCACGGCCGTGGAGCAGGTGCAGCACCAGGAGACGTGGGCAAACGTTCCCCCAGAGTCTGTCCTTGCAGATGGTTACACCTTGCACATCTCATTGAGCCTGGAGGAAGACATGGCAGGGAGGTGGGGGTGCATTTGAGTCTCAGGGAAGCCCAGAGAAAGCCTCCTGTTGCTGTTGGCAGGTTTGGGGCCTGACCACCGGGTGCTAGGATTATGTACAAAGATGCTGGGGAGCCAGGGACGCTGATTTTGTTTGCCAGGCTTCTTCTATACATAGCCAGGGACGAGAAGTAAGCACCTGCGCTTCCTTTGACCTGCAGCAGAAGAGACCTAGTTTAGTCCAGTGAGGCCATGGACTGACCAGGCTGAGCAGTGGTCTGGGCTGGCGTGGCTAGCAGGGGGAGGAGGGAAGAGCCTGCATTTCCGTGTCCCAGCTAGCGCCCTCTCCATGGATAAATAGAAGGCTCCGCACTCCATGGTGCTCACGCCCATGTCTTGCAACCCGGCTACAGTCACAAATGTGTGTGCCAGACCTGGGCTGGCCACAGGTCTCAGCCAGCTGCACTCCAAAGATACCTTGGGGGAAGACTCACGGTGCACTTGCACGTTGCACCTGGGCCACCCTGACTCTGTGAAAATGAGGGTGGGAAGGGACCTCAGGAGGTTGCATCTTGTCCACCCCCTGCTCCAAGCAGGACCAGCCCCAACTCCATCATCCCAGCCAAGGCTTGGTCTACTCGGGTCTTCAAAACCTCCAAGGATGGAGACTGCACCACTGCTCTGGGTCACCTGTGCCAGCGTTTCACCACCCTCCTCGTTGTCCCGGGCATCTCCCCAGATGAATGGCCAGGCCGCAGGTGACCCCTGTCACGCTCACGAGGCATCGCACTGCCAGCGAAGCAGGAAGGAAATTGCGACGTAACTGGCTAAGCAGAAAACAATGAGGGGTCTGAGTGAGGACGGGGCTACTGACAAGCAAAGGCAGGAAGGTAACACAACTGGCCAGTAAAAATAAGTGAAAAAGAGTAAGGGTATAAAAGGGTAAAGCCACGAGGCCCTGACGGGGGAAGTTTGAACCGAAACTTCAAGCGTCAAAGGGCCCGCGGACCCGTCGCCCGCAGGGTCGCCCTCCCGAGCGCTGCCTCGGGTCATTCTTGAGGCCTCCGCGACGAGACTAGCGTTCCCAGCCACGAAGCCGCTCCTTTTGTTTGCCATGGTGGTAAGCGTGCGCGTAAGACTGTAGCTACTAATGTCTGTATTTGTCTTGCCTGTGAAAGACATGAGCCATTGACCAAGTCTGGGTCTAGGGTCTTGGCTAGCCGCACCAAGGTCGTCCGCAGTCTTGAAAGCAAGGGGCCTTGACCTGAACCCCGTGACTCAGCGGACGTAATTTCCCGTTTAGCTGTTTGTCGTTATCTTGATTGATTATGTGTTGGTTGTTAAATGACCTTTTAAGAGATATGGACCGTTGACCAGGTCTGAGACTAGGGTCCTGGCCAGCCGCACCAAAACCACTCATGGTTTTGAAAGCAAGGCCCTTGACCCGAACCTCGTGACCCAACGGACGTTGCTCCCCAGCTTTGATTGTTTGATTATTGTGTGTTGTCATAGATTAGTATTATATAGGAAATCATTTGCTTGAGTTGTCAATATTTTATAGGTTGAAGCCAAATAAATATTGCATATTAACCATAAACTGCGTCCTCATTTGTGTCCAGCCCACTGACCTGGCCACAACTGGGCATTTTCAACCCAGTGTGACACTGGTGAGAGAGTTTTTCCTAATATCCAACCTCAACTTCCCTTGCTGCAACTTGAGCCCATTGCTCCTTCTGCCATCTGCCCCCACTGAGACTGGTCCAGCTCCATCCTCCTCGCAGCCCCCCGGCAGGGAGGCTCTTGTCTTACCCCTAAGCTTTGTGTTGAGGACGTTCACTTCATGCTTTTGGCCAGAAGATGGCAATGAGAAATGAGGTTTTAGGCATGCAGCTCTCAGCTCCAGCTCTTTCAGCCCCTGACAGTGCAACACTTCTCTTTGGCACCACTTAGGGTCCAGGGCTTGCTAGGCAGCAGTTTGAAAGAAGCAGGAGCAGGATTACAAGTGCCATGGTGAGCAACTGGCTCAGGAGCCTGGGGAAGGGATGCCAAGGGGAGACTTTCAGAGTTTCATAGTTTGTAGGGTCGGAAGGGACCTGAGCAGATCATCGAGTCCGCCCCCCTGCCACGGCAGGAAAAAACACTGGGGTCAAACGACCCCGGCAAGGTGTTCATCCAGCCTCCTCTTAAACAGCCCCAGGGTAGGAGCCTGCACCACTTCTCGTGAAAGTTGGTCCCAGATCCTAGCCGCCCTGACCGTGAAGTCGCGCCTCCTGATAGCTAGACTTCTGACCATTTTTCCTATATAATTCTCCCCTGGAAAACTTTATGCAAAACATGTGGGAGAGCCCATCTAGCTCTGTGTGCATGTGTGAAAACTCAGGGTGAAAGGGAGCTCAGGAGGTCACATCTAGTCCAATCCTCTGCTCCAAGCAGGACCAGCCCCAACTACATCATCCCAGCCAAGGCTTTGTCTACCTGGGTCTCCAAAACCCCTAAGGATGGAGAATCCCCCACCTCTCTGGGGAGCCTGTTCCAGCGCTTCTTCACCCTCCTCGTGAGAGAGTTTTTCCTAATATCCAACCTCAACTTCCCTTGCTGCAGCTTGAGCCCATTGCTCCTTGTCCTGTCGTCTGCCCCCACTGAGACCAGCCCAGCTCCATCCTCTGTGCAGCCCCCCTGCAGGGAGGTGAAGGCTGCTATTCAATCCCCCTTGGTCTTCTCTTCTGCAGATGAAATCAGCCTATTTCCTTCAGCCTCTCCTCACCAGTCCTGTCCCCAGCCCCACAACCATTTTCATCACCTTCCTCTGGCCTCTTTTCAATGTGCCCACATCCTTTCTGCAGTGGGTGGTCCACAAGTGGACACAGGACTCCAGATGTGGCCTCCCCAGTCCTTAATAGAGGGGAAAAATCACTGCCCTCGATCTGCTACCAGTGCAGCCAGGATGCCATTAGCCTTCTTGGCAACAAAACATATTTTACTAAAGGGGGAAACTGCTCCTGATTCTTCCAAAGTCAAGCTCCGCAGGGGATATGCCAGCTTCACTGGAACTTTTTGCATGCAAGATTTCTCCATGGAAGTTGTATTCAAACCACAGAGAGAATAATGCCCTCCCCCGCCCCAATAGAGGTGGCTGTAACAGAGTTTTTAGCCACGATGAGGGAAATGCAAAGTTAAGACCCTGAACTCCTGGATTAAAATGTAGAAGCCTTATCTGAGGTGTGAATGAAGGCTGTTCAGAGGGCCTCAGACAGTCTCTGAACTCGACAAGGGCTGAGTCCAGGCTCCACTTGCAAAGTTAGGGGAAGCCACTGCAGACGGGAAGGGGTCTGAGGAGTGAGTCTGGCTCTGAACACTCACAAAAAGCCACACGGGCTGGGGCCGGCTTTCTGGAAGGATGCTGCTTCACACTCCCATGCAAACAACCCGGGCTCCACCCTTTGCTTGGAGCCACTTTGCATGTACCAACTGAAGACCTATTTCCCACAGCCTCCCCAGTGCATGCCCTCCAAGGAGCAACACTGATTTGCATCAACTGGGGGACTGATCACTCTGTGAAGTCTTCTCTGTACCCTCCTCTGAGCTCTCCAGGAGCTCTCAAGTCAGATACCGGGTCGAAGGAGGTCCTGGTGGGGGGCATTCCCAGCACTAGCCTGCACCCATGCTCTAGGATCGGGTTGAAACCCAGGTGATAATATTCCCTGCTTCCCATATACTCCACGCGTGGCACACAGCAGCGTCTCTAATACCCGTTGGCTCTCTGGACACAGAAGTCTTTGGAGCTACAGGCTTAGCGTGAGATAATGAGACAGGAAAGTTAACCGGGCACTTGAGTGCAGGCCTTGCAGCGATGGAGAGGGATGGTTTTGCGTCCTCTGAACTCGGTTGTGTTGTACCTTTATATGCTCGGCTCAGCTGCTTTGAATGGGGATGGTTCAAGCCTCTGAACCCTTCAACCAGGAGGGCTCAGATCATCTCTGAACCAACCCCTTCCAGGCCTCACATCAACACAGACGTTGCTAATCAAAGCCGGTTACTGTAAATGATCAAATCCAGGAGACTGCCACGAGCTGGCCCCCCGCCGCTCTCTTCAGCTTTCTCTCTGTTTCACATTAACCCCGGTGTTGTCCTTCCCCGCTGTCCCATGCCGAGCAGAAGGGTCCAAGTCTCTGTTGTTTTAAGGGTCCGTGCACACAGAGATGTGAGGGCGCATCGTTATCTCCGGCCCCTGCGCTCATCACTCGGTGGAGCTGCAGTTAAGGCAGAGTGTGAGGAAAGCAGCCCAGGCTCAGCTTTCTTTCCTGCTTCTTTCAGGGCCAGATCCTAACAGGCCGAGTCACGCTGGCGACTGTTGCACCCTAAAACCAACCCAAATGTAAGATACAAGAGGGACCCAGGGCTCCAGCGAGCCGTAAAAAGCCCTCCAGTTGGGCTCCATGCACTTTGCTCTGGGTGGACACTGTTTATATGTCAGCTGGCAATCCGCATTAAAGATACCAGGAAAATACGAGCCATGCTGCCTTCTGCTCTTCCACCGCCCACCCTGCTTTGCCCCGCTCCCTTCTCTCCCTTGCTCCTGCATTTCCCACCCAAAGCCACCCTGAGCATGCAAGACAGAAAGGGCACGTATGTTACCTACAGGTGGGTAGCATTTAAAAGCTCCCCTCGCTACACAGACCTTCATCCAACCCTGCTTGGATGCTGAAAGCCGGTGCCGTATGCACCTGGGACCTCAATGGAGAAAGTTGTACGGACTTGGGACCTCAGAAATCCCCTGCAGTCTTCGTGTCACTCATATGCAATGAGTATCCCCTGGCTATCCTGTGGAGCAGAAGGGAGCCGATGAAGGCCGGGCAGTCGAAGCCACTCCCCATAAATCTGCAAAACAAAACCTTTCATATATTCCAGGCAGCAGGCAGGGCTGTGCTCACCAAGGCCACGTTGGAGGCATGCCAGCCATGATGCTCATCCATCATCTTCTCCATCCCTTTAGCTGCTCTCAAGTATTCAGGTTGCTCTTTCCCTCATTTTATTCCCCAGTGAGCCCTCCTTTATTTTCTGGGGAACGCAGAAATAAAGAAGAATAGCGCGCTGACCTAATGATGACAAATCGCTGCTTTGGTCTTGCCATGGAGGGCTGTGATAACCCAGCCCTAGCCTTTGTGCGCTCCTTCTGCCTTCACGCATGAGCTCATCGAGGTGGCTGGGGCTGGCCTGGCTCCAGTTTGGCGTGTGTCTGACATTGTTCAGCAGGAACATACCGTGCCGGTGCAGGCACACTCCTCTCTCTGGGAGAGGAGGAAAGAAAACAAAAGCCCCTGGCCCCGAGTTAGCTGGTCGTATCTGCACCTACCACGGCCACTGCCTCCTCCTTCTCCCAAAGGGTGTTGCAAGCCCGGAGCCAGCTCATTTCTTCGAGCAGGCAAATCCCACGGAGGTGATCAGTACATGGTAGACCGATGGTTTGGAGACGATGAGCAGCATGTCTCCGGGATGGGGGATAGCTATGAAGGAATGGCTGAGCACCATCATCAGTGCCCCATCTATTTCCTCCAATACAGCGTAGGCTCGAAGTCCCTGGTAGCATAGAGCCTCCCCTTTGCAGTCTCATCCTGCATGATGAGCACCTAATCCTTTGGTAGGAAGGTGGACTTTCTCTCTCTGGGGCCAGCAGTAGGGCATTCCCATCCTAAAGTCAATTCCCTTTATTTCCTGTCAGGCTGAGGCTGAGCTGGTAGGGAAAAGGCTCGGTTGAACCAAGGGAGCTGTGTTGAAAGGGGCATGCTGGCCCAGCTTGGGTCGACTGAGAAGACGTTGCATTTCGGAATGGAAAAGGAGTTGCTAAAGCGTCCAAACAAATATCCCAATTCCTGTAATGAAACATTTCCATTTACTGTTTCACAGTGATCCACCCAGAATGAATGTTTTGGGGCTTTCATTTTCACTGAGCACTTCACCATTTTTGGTTTCCATTCCAAAGAGCAATGCTAATACAGTCTGAAACTGCAAACTCTCCCCTGAACCAAAATGATGGGTTTTTATGGCTATTTTTACATTTCATTTTGGTGAGATTCAGATCAAGATTTTTTGTTTTTAAGTACTATAGTTTTCTTCTGATTTTCTTTGACCAGATGGGTTGGATTAGACGTGAAAGATGGGTATGTTGGAATATTGTCCCTTGCTAAAGTTTCAATCCCAAATGTCAGGTGCTTCTCCAGATCTTTAACCAAATAATCTAGTGTTGAGTCTAGAAGTCTGGGCTGGTTAACTTGCAATAACTTGTCCTAACTGGTCTAGAAAAACCCTGACAATGGTTTTTTGTGGCGGTGAGAGACTTCACTTCTCTGTTCAGGCAGGAATATGGAGGTCAAGAGGCAGCACCAAGAAAAGGAAAGGCAGCTGAATATCACAGCCTCCAGAATGATTCGGGTATAGATGTCCGAGACATAAGGTGATTGCCAGCTCCTGTCTCCAAATTCACCACTTCCATCTGCTTGATATGCCATTTTATGAAGGAAAATGTGACAAAATTATAACATTTACCTGGCTATGGGGTAAAATTACTTCCTGACCTCAAATGTGATCAGTCTGACCCTAAGCAGGGGGGCAAGACCCTCTGGCCAGGAGCCTGTGGCTTTGGCACAACCCAGTCAAAACCCCAGCCTGGGCTGTAGCCAAGCCCCTGTGCTTCTGAGGAAGGTGGAAAAAAATCCCTGACACGTGTAGCAACAGGAAGAGAAAAAAAATCCTTCCAGGCCCCATGCAGCAACCAGCAAAACCCAGAAACCATGGGCGATAACCATAGCATAGCATCCCTAATCAATGCTTGTCCAGCCTCTTCTTGAACACCGCCAGTGATGGAGAGCCCACATCCCCCCTCGGTGTCTATTCCACCCCCTCCCTGCTCTGGCAGTGAAGATATTTTTCCTGATCTCCAATCTAAACCTACTTTGATGCAACTTCAGGCTACTGGTCTGCATCCTACTCTTTGCAGCAAGAGAGAAAAGGTGCTTTTCCCTCTCCTTGATGGCAGCCCTTCAGATATTTGCAGACTGCTGTCATGTCCCCTTTTAAGAGCCTCTTCCACAAGCTGATCAGCCTCTCCTCTTGTGACTTACTTTCCAAGCCCTTGATCATTTTTGTAGATCCTGTCTAACTGGGCCCCCTATTTTTTAAAAGGACATGAAGAAAACCTGCACACTCTACAGAGGGACTAACCAGTGCTGAAGCACTCTCATCTCTTGTGCCTTGCACCTAATGGCCCTCCTGAAGCATCCCAAAATCATACCAAAAGCATCCCACTGCAGACTCAAATTGAGTCTGTGGTCTACCAAGACCCCCATCCAGCCAAGTGTCACTAATCTTGTCATTGTGTTCTTAATTATTCTTCCTAAGATGTAGCAACTTGCATTTGCCCGCTTCGAACTTCACCCCATTAGCTTCAGCCCAGCTTTCCGATCTGCCAAGGGAAAAGTAGTACAAGGCTGAAGCACCATGTCTGCCGAATTTCAGCTCTGTTGCAAGGACTTTGAGCAATGCCCAGGCTGCTGACCTAGCAGTGACTTCCATGATCCCCGTTTGGACCTAGCAATGACTTCCATGATCCCATTTGGACCTAGCAATGACTTCCATGATCCCGTTTGGACCTAGCAATGACTTCCATGATCCCCATTTGGACCCAGCAATGACTTCCATGATCCCATTTGGACCTAGCAATGACTTCCATGATCCCGTTTGGACCTAGCAATGACTTCCATGATCCCCGTTTGGACCTAGCAATGACTTCCATGATCCCATTTGGACCTAGCAATGACTTCCATGATCCCGTTTGGACCTAGCAATGACTTCCATGATCCCCGTTTGGACCTAGCAATGACTTCCATGATCCCATTTGGACCTAGCAATGACTTCCATGATCCCGTTTGGACCTAGCAATGACTTCCATGATCCCCGTTTGGACCTAGCAATGACTTCCATGATCCCTTTCTTACAGGAATCGCACAAGAGGTTTTTCCTTCTCCATCAACAAGCTTTTATAACAGCACAGTGCAAACCCTCTCCGAGCCAAGTATCTGTGGCAAGTATCTCTTTCAGGGATGGTCCCTCAAAATCCAGTCCTACAGCCCTTTTCTTGTGCCCACTCTCTCAGAAAACAATGGATCGAGCCCATAACAGTGGGATGCCAGAGAGAAGGTCAACCACCAGCTAAGTGCTGGACTCAAACTTTAACTTTAATATTTAGCTAATGGCCCTCCTTAAAAGCAATTCAAACAGAATAGCTTCCCTGTGAGCAGATTCTTTCCAGGAGCGGGGCTGCCAGCTGGGAACACATCTCATCCTGAAACCAATTAAGAGGCATCTGAGCAGTTAGTGTCTATCATCCGTGTTAATGCACTGGAACAAAAGATAACCCATTATATGTCCTCGCATTAAACATTAAATGAGAAAGAATCCTCATCTGAACATCTGAGAGGAGAGGAATTCGTTGGGCCTTTTTGATCTGCACGTGTTTCTGCTGGAAAGCAGGACCCCCACCCGTCCTGCTGTGCGTCGGGCTTGGTGCACGCGGTTATACTTTAAACAACAGTAGAGACTGACCTGTCCTGTTGGCAGGGAAGGCACACACAGCCAGGGTTAATGCAGAACCACCTGCAACGAATGGCATTTATGATAGAGTTAGAAACGCCAAGAGCAATGGCAAGAGCAAGGATGCTGGGTTCGGTTCCAGGATCTAGCTGGATAACACGCAATGGACAAGGAGCCCCTAGCAATAGGATGGGTCTCATTGGGAGTAAGAAGCTTGGTGTAGATTAGTGTTGAATGGACCACAAGCAATAGAAAGGCCAACAGGGGAGATGGCTGGATGAGACAGTGCCGAAGGGTGATGAAGATGTCTCAGAGAAACAGGGCCAAAGGGAATAGCTGTGAGTGCTATATATGGTAAAGGACTACCGGAAGACATGGGGCATTGACAGCAGAAATGCATGCAAGAAAAATGGGAGAGGGGTGAGGTCCACCAGGGATGCTCAGAAGGAAAGAGCTCATGGCACCAACAGCTTTTCCAGGAGCCTGTTAGATGAGAGGAGAGGGCTCAGCTCTTTGGTTGGAGCAGATCAGCTTTGTGCAAAATGTTAATTTTTGTCTTGAGAACCAAAAATCCAGAAATGAAATGTTTCTTCACTTCTCCATCACTTTCAGCTACTTTTTAAATTGCATCCTTTTTTCAGCCTCAGGTTTTGAGTTCTCAAAAATGAGAAAGAAAGGATGTTTTTTGGAGCTAGTTGTTTTTTTTCCACCAGGCAGTCATCGTTTCCACTACGATGGGATCCATTTCCCAACCGGTCGTACTGCTCTCTGAGGGGAGGATGAGGCCACTTGCTCACTGGAGAGGGCCATCTTTGCTGACAAAAAGTCAGACCGACCATATTCAAGGCATTAATTGGGGATATAGATGGGGGGGGGGGTGCTGTTTTGAGCAGCGGTTTGGACTACATATGACTTCCTGAGGTCCCTTCCAACCCTCATTTTTTATGATTTCTGCTATAAAGTCTGGAAAGAGAGAGCTGCTTTGTTCAGGATCTTGGAAAGAAAAAGAAAGGATGTTGGACACCAGGCAGTGGTGAGCGCAGGATGCATGATGCCCATGAGACCAGGTGTGAACATATGGAAAGCCAGCCAGGATGGAAGTAGCCCAGTGAAGATGGAGCAACCCAGGAGCTGAAGATCATGAAGGCAGGACCAGAGGGTGATGATGGCATCAGTTGGCAGGTCAATCAATGCAGGTCCAATGTTATCAAGAGAAAAAAAATCACTGGGCAGTGCCACCCTGCTTCTCTACATGCCCACATCAGCTGCTGTTCAATGCCCACACCAGCTCTGCATGCCCACATCAGCTGCTGCTGAGTTTCTCCAGGTTAGGGCCACGGAGGATGACTCTCTAGTAAGTGCTGCAATTCCCTTCCCCGCACAGGTGCCTGCTGGGCCTTGCAGCTGCCGGGGACACGCCGGGGTTGCCAGTCTCGCGGGCTAGTGGCCAGTGCGCTGGCTTTGTTCAGGGCAGCCGCCGCTGGGCTGCAGAGAGTGCCAGCCAGGGATTTCATTAATCCCCCCCTCAGCTGGTCTGCATTCATTGCCATGAAGACAATGCCTTGTTCTGTGCGCCAGGCCAGGGGTATTTTTTCCTGACCCTGTGTCTGACCTCCTGTTATTTCTCAACAAACGCTGGCAAGCGCGGCCCGGCCAGCGGAGCAAAACAGCACAGCGTGTCACAGGCTGCTGCGTGCCTCCACGCCGAGAGGAGCGGCTGAGGCCAGAGGGACCTGCTGGGGCTTGGAAATGCAGTGCTTAAGGCAGGAATAAATGCCTATCGCTCCAGTGGGCACCGGGGCTCCGTCCGCCTGCTCCTCCTCCTGCTGCAGCCTGCACCCTTAGTACTGGACTCCAGGGAAGCGCCAAATTGGGCTGCTTGTGTCTCAAAATAGCTTCCACTTGGTCCTTCGCAAGGTACTGAGCCCCTTCTCTGATATGGGCAGGCAGTTCCCAATGTCTTCAGGAGGGAGACTGGACCTGGCCCAGCCATATGCTGAAGGGTCCAGAGTAAATGTAGGACTTTTCCTGTTCCGCTCGCCACAGCACCACAAAATCCGCCCTCCCGTGCTCTCCTCTGGGATTATTGCACCCAAGGGAGTGCTGCTGTGTGCAGAGGGGGTATTGGCCGTGCCCTGGGAGATGCTAGGATAGTGCAGTGAGAACCTGAGTACGTCTGGACTGGGATGTGGTTTTGAGCTGGGAGACGTACCCTGCTGCTCCAGGTGTTGTGCATCCCCACTGGACCCTGAATCGTGGGTCTTTTCCCATCCCAGGGAAGCCAGTAGCAGCTCATGCTTTCAGCTCTAGGGATCCTCAAGGCAATTTCTGGTGCTGGCCCAGATGGGAGCCAACAAACAGGTGTGTTTGAACCATCAGATAACTTCTGTGCCTCAAGACCTCAACATGAGGCCAATGACCTCCGTTCTCCTCAAAGTGATCCCGGATCCAGGGCGAAGGGATGTGTTTTGGTCCCTTCTTCCTGCCGGCGCCAGTGCTGACTGCAGGGCAAAGCGAGCCGAGACCTGAGACACGCATGGTGCATGTGGGAGGCTGACATGAGCACGTATCCGGCTGCATGCGTACGCGACCTCAACACCCCCTGGTTTGATGAAGGTGTGTATAGATCCTGCATGCACAATGCAGGCAGCTGGGTCCATTTTCCCTGCCATGAAGCCTCTTTGGGGAGCTGAAAGTTGCATGATGTGGCCTTCACTCACACCATCCTCTGGGCTGGGTTCTTCAGAGAAATGCCCATGCATGCGCCGGGCCAGGGGTATTTCTTCTGGCTGCAGGAATAGCCTGGGAAGGCAGGTGAGATAGGCTCAGTGGCTTGCATCTGTGAGCATCCCTTTGACTTTTACCAGTGGAGGTCACGTGGGAGGTGGAAGGGACTGAAAGATGCTGTGCGGGCTTGTTTGCAGCCACTAGGGTCTGCAAACATTTGCTTTTGAGTAACAGCACATGGGCCAAGTGGAAACCAATGGTGGAGAGAGAACGATGCATCCCTACGAAGGCAAGATGCACATCAGTCACGGAAACTGTGCAACCTGGCCTGGTAATTAGAAGGAAAAGATCCATCACGCTGGATGAACACAAACCAAGTTGGGGTTTTATGCCCATTTATTGATAGAGCTTCTTTGCCTTTGTGCTCCCTTGCAGGGGAGCTGCGTGTTGAAGGGCACCTAGGGTTGGCCATTGGCCCAGGCTGCCTGCTGGGAGTATGTGCAGGTGTCAAGGCTCCCAGAGGCAATTAGTCGTCCAGGTAAGGAGGACAGGACATGACACAGCCCAATTTCATTCTCCTGGGCCTGGCCCGCTTTCCTCCCTCAGTTTATGGTGCAAGCATGGGGAATGGAGACCAGCTTCTGGGCCCGTGCTGTTGTTTTAACACCACGAGGCAGTAATGAGCAGGCAGCAGGGCTGTTTGGGGACAGGGGGTGATATCAAGACTGCCCTGGTTCTGGACCTCTGGCGTTGTCCTCGTGTCCCTCGCAGACAGCGGGGAGCCCTATACACCATTGCCCTGACATACTGCGGAGCGGCGAGTTCAAATGCTGCTGCAGGTAGAGCGGTGCACTGGTGCAACAGGTAAGATACCTCCTTGCTGAGCCAAAAGTGCATGTTCAAGACTTGTTGCAGACTGGTGCTGAGGACACACCCTCATGGCAATGGGTAAATGGTTGGGGCGCAGATGGGCCTGGATATGATCTGTACCCTATCCTTTCCTTGTGTAGCATTGGCCATTGAACCTGGTGCACCTTAGCCATGCCAACCAAAGGAGTTGCCAGGCTCAAGCAGGCTCTTGATGCCAGGCATACCAATGCAAAGATTTTGGACTGCATCTGAGGAAAACGGGATGGGTGTTGTGGAGAGAAGAACTGCTGGCTCAGCTCTAGCAAATCATCTGATGCCTTGTGGAAAATGGAAAAGCCTCTTGAAGCAAATGGGTGCATCCAAGCGCTGTGCACATGGAGCTAGATGTGCTCAGGCACTTTCGATTATTTTCGTCTTTGAGTGGCCAGAGATCTGGAGGAAGGAAATGTTGCAGGATGTAATGGTCCTGACAAGGCAGCAGGAGGGAGAGTCCACAGGCCCTGAGGTTAGAGGTGAGCCCCCAGTGGTCCCAGTTCAATCAGGTCTCTTGACATAGCCCAGTGGACTGGACAGGATATGACTTGCTGCCCCAAGGAGTGAAACAGGACTGCTTCACACTGATTTGTTCTCCCCTGTGGTAGTTAAATCTTTATGTAATAACAAGCATGTTGTGACAAAATAGCTGAAAGAGAGACGGCCACTCTTTATACCCCTAAGAAGTGGCTACAGTGGACCATGAAACAGTATTTAGTCTGCAGAAGAGAAAACTGAGGGGGGATTATGATATCAGTCTTCACCTCCCTGCAGGGGGGCTGCAAAGAGGCTGGAGCTGGACTGGTCTCAGCAGGGGCAGACGACAGGACAAGGAGCAATGGGCTCAAGCTGCAGCAAGGGAAGTTGAGGTTGGATATTAGGAAAAACTTTCTCATTAGGAGGGTGGTGAAGCACTGGAGCAGGCTCCCCAGAGAGGTGGTGCAGTCTCCATCCTTGGAGGTGTTGAAGACCCAGGCAGACAAAGCCTTGTCTGGGATGATGTAGTTGGGGCTGATTCTGCTTGGAGCAGGGGGTCGGACTAGATGTGACCTCCTGAACTCCCTTCAACCCTCATTCTCTATGATGCTATGATTTCATATTGCCACAGGACCTTTGCACTGAGAGCTTCCTAAAGCATTTTGATGAAATTCAGTTCTCAGTGCAATGGCTAAATCCACCCTGAGCTCAATGGGTTTGTGCCACTGCAAGTGAAAGTGGCCACTTATATGCAAACTTCACTGCCACATGAATGAATCAACCAATGTAGATCAGGGATGCCAAACTTATTAGTCTGGAGTTGCTGCCATGGTTTGGAGGCTGGGCTGTATTGCCCATGGTGCACGGTCTGGAGCCAGCACTGCAGGCAGTACGAGGAGTCAAACCAGGGCATCATATGCAGTTGACACCCAGTTCCCCTGAGCTGTGTGCAGGGCTGGGGCTGGTCTGCAGGGTCAGTCCAATGACCCATGTCCCTAACCATACTGTCCCACAGGCTGGATCTAGCCCGTGGGCAGCAAGCTTGACCCACCTGATGTAGATGCATGCTGCGGGGAGGGGAGAAGCATGCTGATTCAATACAAAACTTCCAGGGGAATGTAGGTAGGCAGATATGGCATTAAGTCACAACCCTGGCATTAACGATCAAAAAAGGGTACTGTGGTGCATGTCATGCTCACAAGTGACTGGGAGGCCAGGAGTGATCAACAGGGACCCTGGTTTTCTCTGACAAGAAAAAAATCCCCAATTTTCAGTTTAAAAACAGTAACCCCAAATCAACATTTTTCCATGATTAAAATGAAACACCACAAATTAAACAAATGATATATACCACAAATGTATATATACATATGTATATATGGAGATGTGTGTATAGCTGTATATTTATATTTTAATGGAAATGTGGATTTTGGCTTACCAGGATCTCTAGTGACCGACACTCCTGTTTGTACTGTGCTAGTTTGTTCTACTCCCAAATAGGCAAGGGGCAATTCCACACACAAATACCCATACACAACCACCACTGGGCCCAGTTCTGATCTCATGTACAGTGGGATTAATGAGGTCTTTCCTGGATTGCAGTTTCTGCGACTGGAGCTGCCCTGGACTTACACCTCCCTGGATCAGATGAGCATCGGCTCACATCCTGCTGGAGGGGCATGTGTAGAGCTGCGTCTCACTTGGGATCTTTTGCCTCTCAGGGAAAAGCAGTGCAGCAGGGATGATAAAGGAGCACTATGAATCTCTGCTCAAAACTTTGACTCTAGAAAGAAACTCTTTGAAGTTTCCTGGAAGTTAGACATGGCTTTTCCATCATTTTATAGTTGTGTTGAGGCGATGCTGTTGTTGTGATGGTCCAGGAGAGATGAGAGGCAAGTATTCTTGTGGGTTGTACATCTATTCCTGGACCATCTTTGTGGTTGGTATAGACATTGGCTAGCTTTCAGGTATCTAATTTTCAGAAATATTGGGGAAAAGCTAAAATGTAGCAGGTTTGGGGTTAATGCTTAGCTCAACCAGTCAACTTAAGTCTCCCACATCATATGTTTATTCCCAGGCACCCTCCTCACACAGGAATCATCCTAAAACAGTCCTCCAAACACACCCATAAACACATACAGGGAAACATAGTCCTGGGGTCTCTCCCCAGGCCCTGAGAAGGTGTTGCTGGCTTTATGCTGCTCCCTCAGTGCCGCAGTGCAAACTTCATCCTTTCTCTTGCACGAGTTACCTCTCCTGCTCTTATGAAGCTGCTGCCTCCAAACTTGCAGGCCTGGATATTTTTCCAGACCTGGAGACAGTCCTTGGCTCAGTTTTGCCACCACTAGCCAAGCACCCTCTCCCTCTTGGTCTCCATCCTCTGGCCCCTCTCCCTAGGAGTCTTTAACTTCCTGTGGGCTGTAATTATCCTCTGAAGCTGATCCAGTTCTCCTAGGTAGCCTGCAATCAGCCCTGACTGCCTGCAGCTGGCTGTAGTCCCTGCAAGCCTGCAGTCTTCTCCAGCCTGGTGCGTGCAGCCTGCTGCATGCAGCCTGCTGCAAGCCTTTGTGAGGCCACCTGCTACACTAAAACATCAGTAAAGAGTTTGTTCCATCCTGTTCACTATTTTAGCATCTAGTTCTCATGCAATTCCAGACTCAAGAAATCTAGAGAAGATACAGAAAAGCATTTTGAGATTCCGAGTCTTTATGACAGCATAACTGGAGCATTTCTCCTGAATCTGGAGCATGACTCCAGATTCTTCCCGGTGCACACAAGAGCAGAGTCTGACTACAAACCAACCAAAACATTTGAGGTTCAGCCTTCTTCGTTAGGTTTTACACCCTTTGGGGGCTCCTGGTATTATGCTTAGTAAAATTGTGGCTGGTACCCCTGGGTGCAGACTCTAAATTCTCCAAATAACGAAAGAGGTGTTGGTTGTACTGTGTTGGTCTAAGGACATAGGCAAACAAGGTTCTTTGGGTAAATCCAATATATTTTACTAGACCAGCTAAAATAGCTGGAAAAAAATCTTTTTTGAAAGCTTTTGGGTGCAAACACCTTTCTTCAGGCCACTGGGCCCAGTGACATTGCCATGTTCACTGGAGCAAGAGTCAGACAAGGTAAAGGGAAGCAGGGAAGTCAAATATGCAAAATGCTTCAAAGATTACAGAGGTGGGGAGTGGGGAATGTTTCACCATCAGAGATCACAGGGCAGCTGTGATCTCAGGGCAGCCTCCTTATAGGGAATAAAGAGCAGCAAATAGGGAATAACTATTCATTCAAGTGTATTTTGGATAACGTACAGTGCTTTCCACTAAGACATTTCCACTGCCTCCTGAATGCTTCTTTGGTTCTTTCAGGGAAGACTAGAAACATAATCTAAGAAAAATAACATCTGCAGCTCCAGCAGACACAGAGGTTCACTCAAAAGCTTCACTCAGGTAAAGGTACTCCTTAGAGGGTGAGGATCAACTATACAGGAGCAAGCACCCTGATGTTTCACTGGTCGTGTGTCCGCTCCCTGGTTAGAGATTCAAAATTCCCCAGCTAATGAAGCAGCTGTATCAATAAGTCAGTCATAACAGCTGTGATAACAGCTCCAGGCACATAGGCTCCCCTGTTCCTTGGTGGCCTAATGCTGTACTCTTCTGTGCTGTGAGCAGCGAGCTGGGTCAGCATCAGGCCTTAAGACACAGTAAAGGTAAAATTCAAGGCAAATTGCTCTGGCAGGACTCACATCCTGCATCTACACCCTAGGGAGGAGGAGGACTCCTACTGCTCCGATTGCCTATGCTACATTTGTGGCATGAGCAAGGGGATCTTCTGCAAGACAAAATCTGACCCTGAGTGATGCATGTCCACTTGGCTTGCTGCCTTCCTCTGTTTTCCTTTGACATCTCATGGGCTGAATCATAGAATAATAGAAAAGCTGGGCCATCCCCAGGTCCCATCTAGTCCAACTCTTGCTTAAGAGCTCTGTCTGGACCACCCCAGATAGGTATACACTCATTGAGTTGGAAGGGACCTCAGGAGGTCACATCTAGGCCAACCCGCTGCTCAAAGGAGGACCAGCCCCAACTCCATCATCCCCTCTGCTGTCATATTGAATGTAATAGTTTGAACGCTTGTAATAAATACCCATTAGCCGATTTAGAAAATAAGGCAAGGTTCATCTTTTTATCTAGGGTCATTGTTTGTTTTTGCCTATGTGGTAAATGCCTTGATTCTGAATTCATCTTTAGAGGCCTTGCAGCGAATGTGCTGAATGTCTTGGTTTTTTAATATTATCTCTAGAGGCCTTTAACAAAATTAACCTAAAAGTGACCCTTATGGTAAACACTCAAAGAGACTGAAACCTAGGGGCTTTTGGAAGGGGGTTGGCAAGAGGTCACAGTGGTGATGTGGAAAATTTCCCAAAGAAGACCCAGGAAAGGAACCCATTGGGTAAAAGATCCGAGCCCAAGTTTGGGAGTAGTGACAGGTTTGGGTAGGAGGGGCCCAAGACGGCAACTCACCCAGTATCTAACCTGTAACCTACAGTCCCAAGTTAGAGGTAACCTCACTTGCAGGACACTAAAGGAAGAATCGCAAGCACAGGCTGGATCAGACTGATCACCTGAACAAGCCTCCTCCATGAACGTGAAATTTTTGTTCACGCTGAAGCCATGGAGCGCCCGAGTGGGACTGAAGGACAGGGGCTTGTTCCTATCATGGCTGAGACGAACCCTAAAACCATCACTAAAGAATGAAAGGATCCCTGGAGATTTGGTTTCTCCGAATTCCAGGACTGTGAGTATACCGTGAAAAATAATAGTATTGATTCCAGTTTAACCTTTACTTGTAATTGTAGCTGGTGTTGCAATACTGATTCTTATAGCATTGCTTGGGAAGGAAGTGTGTTTGAAGCACTGTTTCTAACATATGTAGTTATTGTGTTTTTAATGTTTGTGGTTTTTCTTAAAGCTAAGCAGTGTTATATCCGTAGCAAGGAATTTTAAAATAAAATTGTGTTGTATGAATTAAGTGTGCAATCATTGTGAAATCGTGCAATCAACCAAATACTCCCCCAGCCAGGCGCATCAAATGGATCAGTAAATTGTGTGGATCTTTCTCTATTCCATAACCCACAAGAGACATCTGCAACTCCTGCTTTTAACAGCATAAGGAGCAACCCTCACAAGGGAACCAAGTGCCCAAATCATCACAGACACCCTGTAACTTGTCAGAGGTACAGCAAGGGCACGGTGTCCTGCCCCTGCACAAACAGGAATTAATTTGTTAAAATACACTTGAGCGATCCAAGGAGGAGCAAGAACAAAGGACGGTGCACCTTTCCATGCCCCATCAGCTGTCGTTCCAATTACCAGCCATGAGTCTCCTCCTGATGTCGAGTTTTCCAACGCGTGCAAGAGTTCAGAAATGAGTGCTCCTGATTTCAGCACCTTGGCCAGAGCAACGAGCCTTGCACGTCACACGGCACGCTCCGAAATGGGGATGGGGCAGGCCCGGTCCTCCACACTGCCTGACCATGCCCTTTGGGAAGACCACCGTGTCTTGAAGTCACATGGCCAGCAAGTGGAAGACCTAAGCTAGTGGTGTTGATGACTTTGGTTGAGTCACGAGCCTTGCCTCGGTTTCCTTTTCTGCCAACACGGGAATTAACATAGATTAACCTGCCAGCGAGGGTGTTAAAGCTGGATGCTTCCCAAGCACTCTGGGATCAGCAAATGGAAGATGCCCTGTCTGTCCAAGCTGGTGGTATTTTCACCACGGCAGTGATGCTGCTGAGTGTGTTCTTCACTTAACAGTTGGGTCAAAAGCAGCAGTTGTCTCTGTTGCTTTATGAACGAGCACATCTCTTGTGCATGGGATGGTCCAAGATGCCTGGCCCCAAAACCCTCCTGGGTTTCTTAGCAACTGAAACGTTGAATTCTGGGTCTCAGGCACAGGCACCGAGCTGATGTATTGTGGGTTGCAAACCCCACCTTGGGATGTGTATTACTAAAACTTTCAGTAATGCACAGCGAAGACACCGGGGCGTGCTTTAAGGGATGGAGTCAGAGGTGAGCTGCAGCTCACTGTAAATGATTCACCGCCTGCTCAAGGCTTGTGGCTGGGTGGCATGTGTCTGGCAGCCATCCCCACTGTTACTGAACTGTCTCTTCAGAGGCTCAGAAATGTCTTCCAGAGGTCAGGGGAGGTTGCAGCAGAGGACTCATTAAGTGGCTCTGTGATAAGCAATAAACCAGCACACATTCCCCAGAAAAGCGCATCTTCCCTCTGGTCCCAGAAGGTGCCTGATTACTCATAAACATGCCCACCACCAGGAGAGAGCGTTAATAAGTAACACAGCTCTAATTTTGGTGTCAAGCACAATTGACTTACTAAAGATTGGCACTCTGGACTCAATCTCTCCTTTCTAAGCTTTTAAATGATAAGGTGATGCCATTTACACCTCCCTCCATTCATGTTCACAGTAACAGATGAAAATAATAATGCCCTGAGGCTTATGATGAATTTTGTCTGCTTGTAAATTTATTTTTTTGGATTCTCCTTTAAAAAAATAGGTGTTTTAGAGAGAAAAAACAAACTAGGTTGATGTCCCTAGAGGCTGGTGTCATTCCCCGGGTAGGTGCAGACTGGGATAGATCAGATGGGTGATATACTGTCCAAAGGATGCAGCCGAGCCCTGCTCTCCAGGCACCTGTGAGAGGTTCCTGCAAGTCCCCATGAAGCAGTCACTGCACAGCCTGCACGATCCTCGAATCACAGAAAATGAGGGCTGGAAAGGACCTCATGGGATCACATCTAGTCCAACCCCCTGCTCCAAGCAGGACCAGCCCCAACTACATCATCCCAGCCAAGGCTTTGTCTACCTGGGTCTTCAAAAGCTCCAAGGATGGAGACTGCACCACCTCCCTGGGTAACCTGCTCCAGTGCTTCACCACCCTCGTGAGAGTTTTTCCTAATATCCAACCTCAACTTCCCTTGCTGCAACGTGAGCCCATTGCTCCTTGCTCTGTCAGGCCCTGTGTGGGAGCAGCTGCAGTTTTGTAAAGGGGGTGTTTTCCCAGCGGAAACTGGATAGAGCAGTGGTTCTCAGCCTTGCTAGTTTTGAGGCCTCCCTCAGTCTCAAGCAGGGGCAAATCCAAGGGGCGGCACTGCTGTGCTTATACCCCACCTTCATTCCTGCTTAACGCAAAGTTTCAAACCAACTGCCCAGAAGTGACAGCAGCATTTCTATTCAGGCAGCGCTTGACTTCATGGCTCATTGTCATCTACCTGATCTTCTAAACTCTTCACTCCACAAGTGCTAACGCCGCTCTCTTCTTTCCAGCGGTCTTGATGCTCCACCAAGCAATCCAGCTCTTCTTCGGCCATTCTCCTGTCCGTTGACTGCTCCTGGTCACGAAGCTCCTATTTCACAGCCGTGCAGACTGTCTTTAACTCACCAAGTGCTATTTGTTTTTGCTCCAATCTTAGGCTGAATAATGCAGCCTTAGGCTGCTCACACATCAGTAAAACTCCTGGTGTCTTTTTAACTGGAGAAAGCTATGTGCTGTGTTATATGTGATGATGCACCTCACCACCACATACACCCCCCTTTTCAAAACACTAGATCCTTCCCTGGACTCAAGGCAGCCCTCTGAAAATGCCAGATTTTATCTTTTTTTTTACTTATTTTTGACTACAGAAAAATGGTAGAGCCATTCGTTTATTGCAAAGAACTCCCACGGCAGGGCAGGATATTTCTAATGATGATGATGATCATCATGATCGTTGTCAGCAGAGCAGGATGTTTCTGACACCCTGGATTCTTACTGGAAATCTCTGCGGCTATTTTGGGAATTGTGTATAAGTGTTTGCACACCAAATTGAAAATATTGCACGGGACCCTTGAAAATACCCTTGAAATACCCCAGACTGCCATGCTTCCTTCATTGAGAATCACTGAGATGACTCCACCAATTCACCCTTCATCAGCTTACACATATGGTCCAATCCTGCTCTCACTGGGCACCCACATTTAATATGGAAAGGCCTGCTCCTGCTTTCATCTAAGGCATCGGGGAAACTCTGATTTAATTCAGCGAGAGCTCTTTTGAGAGCTTGGGTTCATTAGGAAGGCAGGGGTGAACTACAAGCCTGATAAAAATGTTCCTCTTTATGCGAAGCCTCTTCATGTGGCCAAGCACAATTTTTCATGAGCACATCGTGTGAGAGCACAAAGTCCACATCCTCTGAGGGAGCACTAATTAAGGACTCCAAGATTTTTGCTTAAGATGTGGAAACACGAGTATGACTAAAAGCAGGCATAATCCTAGATCTGATAGCCCTAGAGAGGTCTGTGGATGACAAGCGGGGAGAAAGCCTGACTTACCAACTCATCCAGGGTCCTAAATGTTTGGTCAGTGGAGCTGCATATGAAGGAGCTGGAGACGTTTACAGCACTGAGGTGTTATTTCCAGCTTTATTAGATATAACTTATTGGCACCAATAAACTTGACTCTGACACATCATTAGGACTTTTTGCACCCATTGACACACATACACACACACCACAACATCCAACCAAGACGCATTATATTAATTGTTGCTGATATTATTGCCCGTTTCTAGAGACACCGAATGCTTTTTGTGTGTAATGGCATGTGTTGCCTTCGCATCACCACAAAGGATAAAAAAAATAAGGCCCTTCGGATAAAAATAACAAAGCAAATCTGTTCATTCCAGATGGGGATTTACAGGGGGTGAAACTTGCTCCTGCATAAAGGGTAGGCCAGTGTTTCTGGGCAATGTGTGTCCAGATGAAGCATGCTATATTCCCAAGGTTTAAACAGTGCTGCATAGGCTTTATGTACTGCAGGCCATGGGCTTGCCGTGAGGTTTCCACATGGGGAACAGCAGATAGCATCACATTGCTGATGCAGATTGATGCTGGAACTGGGGAAAGCCAAGGCACAGAGACCACACGAGCTGCTTGAGCCAACATCAGGTGCCACAACTCCCGATCCTCACTCCCCCTAATTAATGACTTAATTAGCTGAAAGCACTGGCCCATGGGTTCAACCTTCTGGTGGTCTCTGCTCACACCCACCTCCTACCTCCCGGAAAACTGAAGCATAGGATGGATGAAATAACTTGACCATGGACACACCATGAATGAACCCAAGATCCCTACGGTCCCAGTCAAGATCCTTCCTACCTTCTAGCTATTGATCAAAGACAGCATGATAAATGGAGACTGCTGAATGATGGAGAAGCCCAGGAAAGAGAAGGAACCAGCTTGAAATGAAGCCTGGTTTCTAAAGTTTCAAAAAGTGAGGGCCTCAAGACAGGCCTGTAAGATCATATTTAGCTGCCGACATAAGTTCCTGGTTTTCAGAGGTAACAGGGATCTGCCAAACTTCCTTTTGGAAAGGATGGCGGAGGGGTTTTCAGTCATCTACAGTTTCATTATAGGAACAACAATACTTCACCTCAAGGCACTGCTTAATATTCATTTGTTCCCAGTGAATTCATTTGGTGCTTCACTACTTCACTCAATGTGACCAGTACTGGGCCCGGGAGAAACATATTATTTTATAGAGGAACGCAGAAAGATAGATATTCATTAGGCCTCGCAGGACTAGCTTCTTTACAGAGGCGGTGTATTAAGGAAAATGGTTTGCTATTGTTCTTGGGAAATGGGGGCTTAGTGGGTTTTTATTATTATTATAACTAAATAAATATTGCACAGAAAAATCTTCCACAGACATTCCCTCAAATAACTGATCTTTCAGTGCCATGAGCATCCATGTCATTAAGTTTAATCAGTAGAAATGTCTCAAAAAGCAAATTTCAAAGGCACATTCATGAAGATTTGCCAAAAAAAAAAGGAATGGGAATAATTTCATGTGCCTTCTGTGGCCAAACACAATTAATTGAACCAAACTAAAAGAAAAAAATAAAAAGCAACTATTTGTGATGAACGCATGGGATGAAACAATATTGTGCTGAATAAAACTGCAGAAATGCAGGAAAAAGGGGCTACCTTTGGCTAAATTAGTCACTTGACTAGTTTTCTCAGGTCTGTAATTTATTTAAGTGCTGTGCAGAAGGATGGCATAGGCATCATTTAAGTCTCACTGGGCACATCTACACATGCATTAATGTGCTTTAGTTAATGCACACTGAATCTAGTGCCTTCATTGTAAGGGCATTTTAACATGTGCTCTGGTAGTTGGAGGGAGCCCACTTTAATTAGAGCAGCTTGAGAGTCTTAATTAAAGCGCCTGGAACGTCTCGTGTATCAGCGTCTCTACGTTTCAAGATGGTGGCAGGGGCACTTTATCTAAAGTTTGTTGAACAAGCTTTAAAGTGCCTCCATTGTGATTTTGAAGTGTGGGGACGCCGATATACAAGATGCAGAGGCTGGCTGGAGTGCACTAATTAGCATGCTTCAGCAGACTTAATTAATCAAGTCTGCTCCAATGCACTGTAATTACAGTGCGTCAGAGCAGCCTCCATGCTCATGTACAGGCAACCTTAGCGGTGCTTTAATGCACATTAAAATGGGCTAATGCGCCTTAAAGTACTCGTGTAGATGTGCCCATATATCCCTATTCTGAGATGTTACCTGGGACTTAACAGCCTAGGCTTAGTGCTGGCATCCTGCATGTGGCAAATGTCATCCTAGTGATGTCTAGCAAAGAACAAGAAAAAAATGTAGTTCCTGTTATGAAAAAAACCCAAACCTAGCGATGAGGGTATCAAACAGGGACAATGACCTAACCACTTATTTAAGATTCATTTGGTTTAAAGACCAGTTACTGGACTAAAGGTAAAGACTGTAATGCTGTCAGTTGTATGACACTACGATATGTAAATAGGACTGCCTCCTATGCTCTCGTTTTATAGTTTTAACACATAATAAAGGTGCAGTTGCATAGGGAGGCAGAGACTCTCCTGGACACCTGGTTTAATCCTTTGTAGCATGCTGCTCATCCTGTTTAGACGACACACAAGCACAAACCCAGACATCACACTCCCATCACGCTCTCATGTTAAGGAAAGTTAATTAAACAACGTGCTTTCTACCCTCTGTACAGATCAATATTAGAGCAATAACTTTAGCAAACAGAAAAAACATCCTATATGCACCCATCTTCCACAGCTTTCTAGACAGCAGAGCAGAGCTAGTTAACATCTTGTCTAGAAAAAATGAAGGCGCTGTTTGTATCAGAGGAAACCTCATCCTGTTTTCATTTAAAATATAGCAAAGCAGAAAACTTGCTACCAGTGGTTTTGATTCTGCTCCACCTGAAACTGGCCAAACTTCCATTGGTTTGGTTTTAATTTGCGTGCATTATTGCACTGGGTTAAACTACTGCCTCTGCTAAATGCATTTAAACTTCTTGTTTTGCGCACAGAACACCTACCCTAACCCTCCAGAATAAGTTACATACAAATACAGATCGGTTTATTTAAATATTGTACAAAGAATTAGTTTAGCTCCTGACGCAGAAGCTCCAATACTGAGAGTCTAAGGCACAAGAGGATGCTTGGAGTAGAAAAAATGGATTTTAATCCTTAACTATGTAAAATAAAATTAGACCTAGGCTTTATAGGAAAATAAGTAACCGGAAGGACCCTTTCATAAAGAATCTTTCCTCAAATTGTGGTCACAGATGCAAATAGACCTCCTTGGGAGAGTAGGAATCACCAGGTCCATCCCTTGGTTCTCAATTCGATTAAGACTTGAACGCCAAAAGATGAGCTGAAGTCAATTAGCAAGCAAAGGTTAAGCAAAACGTTGGATGTCTGTAAGTTTACTTCGTATCAGCCGACTTGTTCTAACTATTGCTAACAGTGCCGTCAGCTTCTCTAGCACCCTCCGTCCCAGGATTTTAAAGCAGTTTTACAGGCAGGAATGCATTTACCCCTGGAACACCCCTGGGAGATAGGTAAGTGCCTAGAGAAAATCCTCGGTCCCAGGTAATGGCTTCAACCACTAGAGGACACTGTCCCCAATGTCAGAGGAAACATTTTCCACAGAGAGGAGAGAACAAAAGAAAAGCCGAAAGTCGCCTAGCTTTTGTGAGAAGCAGGGGTCTCTGGGAAACGAAACCTCAGGCTGATGCTGCTTCGGATCCAGACACAGTTTTCTGGAGCAGGAAAAAGAAGTCACGTGCAACCAGCTCTGAGTGTCTCGGGTAGCCCAGAGAGAGCCACAGACTCTGCTGATAAAACTAAACGTGGCTTTTGTGAGCAAAGGTGTCCAGTATCCAACAGCAAAATCCTGAAACCTCCAACAAGCGCGCCCGGGAGCAAGTCGGTCTCAGCCTGATGGCTGATGATCACAGAGACTATTGCAAGTGTAAGGGGATTCATTTGTTGTGCTGGCAAAGGTGGTTCTGAATTCATCTCTCTGCAAGCTGTAATTTCTCCCAGCAACGTACCGGGCCATCCCCTCAGCTGGCAGTGGTAGTTACATTGCTTGACAACAGCCAAGCACCCAGCCCATCACCTGTAATTCCAGGGACAGCGAGAAAGCGATGGAGCAGTTTTGCCTCTGTGGGTCCCGCAGTGAAAACAGCTTCAAAACACAAAGTGCAGGGAACTCTAGGAGTTGCTGATTTGGTGCAGAAAACCTGCAAAGTTGGTTGAGTTCCTCCTGGCTCATAAGGTGCCCTCCATGTTCGCAAGCAAGGGATTGCAGGGACAAGGACAAGGGGCTGGAGCATGTGCTAGTGGGCCCCTTGGTGCTTGGCAAGATATGCAGCCGCGGGGACTTCCAGGCTCCCAGCACCAGCACGACTATCCCCTCTTCTTCATCCCTGGTCTGAACCAGCTCTGGCACAAAAGGGCAATAGCAGAGACCACGTTCCCTTCCTGTCCCACCTCTGGGCAGTCAGGTCCAGGAAGGGGTAGTTCCCGGGGTCCAAGGCAGGCGACACTGGGTGCAATCCTGCCCAGTAGCTCCGAGATGGCAGGAGTTGGCTGGTGTAGCAGGAGGGTTGGGATGCATGGCAGTGATGGGGTTGCAGATGCAAAGAACAGACTAGGGGGGCCTGTTTGTGTCAGAGCCTGGGCAGAGAGTTTATACACTTCTCAGTGCTATCTGGAGCCGCTCTGGCCAAACTCAGGAGCGTTGGGGGGGGCGTGAAACGAGCTGAGGGGTGCAGCAAGAGAAAAGCCCATAGGAGGGACAGTGCTTCCATTCTCCCAGCCCCTCTCCAGCACGAGCAGGGCTAGTTGCAATGGCTCAGTGTCTGTAAACCCGTCCCCAGCGGCCAGTGTGGTCACTCAGACTGCTTAGGCACCCACGTGAACTTCCAGCCCCCGTCATCATCACGGCGCACGAAGGCCTGACCTTGCTGGAAGGTATGCGTCTTCACGTTGCGGTGGGGGCTCACGGACGTGGTAAAGGCCACTTCGGTTTTGTTGCGCGACACATCCTGGGAGAAATAGGGCAATCCGTAGGTGGGGAAAGGCACATCCCCATGCCCGGAGGAGGATGCACAAGGGGCTGAGGAGAGAGGGGGAAGATAGTGTGTAACCTCCTTGCAGGGGCTGGCCGTGCTGGGGATGCGGGTCAAAGGCTCAAAGCCGTACAGAGCTGTTGGGTCCTCTGCACTGTCATAATCCATGGCCTCCACGGGCTGCGGGCAGTATGGGTCCTTTCTCAGCTCGCCGGCCAGGGCACTGTAGTTAGCTGATACTGACTCATCAATGGTGTCAATGTCTTTTAACCCAAGGGTCTGTAGCACCCAGCTGTCCACTGCCGGGCAGGGGGGCTCTTCGCAGGCAGTGAACTCACTGAAGAGGTTTCTCCTGACTTTTGCCGGTGGAGGAGACTCTGGAGGGGCAAAACAATCGTTCTCCTTGACCTTCCTCTTGCCGCCTCTGAAGATGGCATGGTCCCTCTGGCCACTGCCCGACAGCAGTTTCTAGACAAGGGAATGGGAGGACAAGGCAGGTTACAAACTAATCAGGCGTGTTCCAAAGCTAATTATTCCCAGAGCTCGTTCTCCATGACAAGGCAGGTGCAGCTGTGATCGTTTGGGGGCATTGCTCCCTTTGGGAATGACCCGCGGCCTTGAGAGACCAGAGCACGGTAAGGCTGGAGCTGAGATTGTCTTCACATGGGAGCTCAGAGTAAATCCTGCTGTAGTGTCTGGACAGCAGGACGGGAAAGACACCTAGGATAACCCTGGGTCGCATGGAAACAAATGGGGTAGCACAGATCGCCAGGCATCCTCAGGGGTCTCACCTTATAGAGGGGAAAGGACGGCAGAAGCCAACAGCTCCTTTTCCCTACAACAAATCAGAGGGATTGCCCCTGAGAGCCTCACCGAGACCCCCAGATCCCTGCCCTCGTGCCCTAAAGGGGCAGCAAGGAGCCAAGCTCCTGTGTCCGTGGGGGCCAGGGTTGCTGGAGGAAGCATGGAGTCAGGGCTCGGGGCATAGCCCACCTTCAACCATCATGAGGGGGCTGAGTGACTTGACTAAGATCTCCAGAATAGTCTGTGGCAGAGCTGGGAACAGGGTCTCTTCTCTGAACAGAGGCTTCTTTGCCTTCCAGGGTGGAAAAAGAGGCAGCCTTCCTCCCACTGGAAGGACTGATCAACAGATAGAGGTGTTGGGGAGAGGAAGATCTTTACTTCTTCTGAACTCTTCTTCTAGGAAACCGTAGTGAGCAGATCATTGGGTTTTTGGTCCTCTGGCAAGTGTGGAGGGAAAAAAAACAATCAACCAACCCCCAAAACAAACCTTGATCCACGACAAACAAAGATGTTGTATGACCCACGGAAAAAAAAAATCATTTTGGATTTGAGCCTTTTTATTTTAAAAAAGGGGGGAGGGAGGGAGCATTGAAAACAAATAAAGTATATGAAAATGGTGAAGCAATAAGTTTCAAGAAAAAATGGAAACGTGCAATTTTGAAAATGGTTAAATGAAACGTTTTGTGTTTAGTTAATAAAGAAATATTTCAACCCAAAAAACCAGCAATGCTCAGATGCGATTGGCTGAGATTTTCACTTTGCTGAATCTGCAGTTTTTCCAAAGAACGTTTTGGCCCAAATAATTTTCAGCCTGTTTGACTCATGGACTGGAGGTGATAAAGTTCAATATCTTTATTAATGATCTGAAAGATGGGATGGAGTACACGCTAAGCACATTGGCAGATGACCCCAAATGGGGGGAGCAGTAGATACACTGGAGGGTCGGGCTGGGATTCAGAGAGACCTCGATACATTGGAGGACTGGGCCAAACGAAATCCCATGCAGTTCAACAAGGACAAGTGCAAAGTCCTGCACTGAGGAGGGAGCGATCCCCTGCACCGGGGCAGGCTGGTGGGGGGACGGGCTGGGCAGCAGCTCTGCAGAAAAGGACCTGGGGGGACAGGGGGCAAGAAGCTGGACAGGAGCCAGCAGTGTGTCCTTGGTGCCAGGAAGGCGACCGGCATCCTGGGCTGCATCGGTAGGAGCCTTCCCACCAGATTGAAGACAGTGATTCCTCCCCTCTATTCAGCACTGGGAAGGCCACATCTGGAGTCCTGTGTCCAGCTGTGGGCCCCCCACTGCAGAAAGGATGTGGACAAATTAGAGGACTGGCAACAAAAATGGTTGTGGGCTGGGGGACAGGACTGGTGAGGAGAGGCTCAGGGAACTGGGCTGATTGAGTCTGCAGAAGAGAAGACCGAGGGGGATTGAATAGCAGCCGTCACCTCCCTGCAGGGGGGCTGCAGAAGATGGAGCTGGGCTGGCCTCAGTGGGGGCAGACGACAGGACAAGGAGCAATGGGCTCAAGCTGCAGCAAGGCAAGTTGAGGTTGGATATTAAGAAAGACTCTCTCACTAGAAGGGTGGTGAAAAACTGGAACAGGTTCCCCACAGGGGTTGTGGTCTCTATCCTTGGAGGATTTTAAGGCCCAACTCGAGAAAGGCTTGCCTGGGATGATGGAGTTGGGGCTGGTCCTGCTTGGAGCTGGGGGTTGGACTTGACGTGACCTCCCGAGGTCCTTTCCATCCTCATTTCCTATGATTCTAAGTTCAGTTCATAACTCAGGAACATGACTTAGTCCTGTCTACAACAGTCAGGCAAACCACAAAACGACTATCAGGTGAGAACACAACCACCCTTCTGGAAGTTTTGCAAGTGTTGGAGAGGTCTTTATATTTGTGCATTATCTACCTGTGGTCGTTACCCCCTGTTTAACTATTAAGCATTTCACCTGCGTGCTGCATTTCCATTTTCTCTACACATGCTTCCACAGCAGGTGTGAACACCATACCTTGGCCTTCTCTTCCAAGCACTTAATCAAAGCTGAATTCAGGTATTGTCGGAGGTTGTTATTTTCTTCATGTAACCTAGCAAGTTCCTCTTCCTTCTGCAGCAAGGTATCTTGAAGCTGCAAAATACAGAGACAAATGAATACACACTTCTGGGGTGTGTTGACTCTGTAACCTAATTGCCGCTGCCCTGCTCAGATTGGCCTGCCAGGATTTGATGATTTTTGTGTTTGCTTTGTGAATGCAATCCCCAGAACCCCTTGTCCCAGCAGCTCTCATGGCATGACTGTTCAGTTCTCACTTTTGACTTCTCTTATTCTTCACCAAGTGCTTGAGGAAATTACTTTGAAAACCTGTAACCACAGAAGCATAACAGAGGTGTGCAGGGGAATGAACTGCAAACAGCCCTTTAAATACACGGATTATCTCAGCCACGATGCATGACTGCCACTTTTTCTGCTGCTTGCCAGAGAGCCTCAGCTTCCCTCTGGATCCCGGCCTCGCTACTCTGGACCCAGCTTGAGGAGAAAGGAGAGGCTGAGGGTGCAGTTAATAAAATGCAGATCCCAGTGTCACTCTTTCTACTAGAGTTTCATGCAGAGGCCCCAGTGAGAGCCAGTATCCAGTGCATACGCCAGGTAGGAGGCAGGCATTGACACACAGAGCTCACAAGCTGCAGAGACAAAGGAAAAAGGTCGAGGAAAGATACTTGAATTTAGGGAAAAAATCCTTGCATTGATCAAACCAATGGGCGAACACCCCTTAACTTCAGTGGGGCCAAGATTTTATTTTGGGTCAGGATCACCTTGAATTATGGATCCAGGTATAAGGGGAAATATGTAGTTGGCATACCCAATGCCCTTTTTACTGCCTGTAAGAATCAACCAAAAAGGAAGAGGAAATGTGACTGTGTTTCTTCCCCAATGTAATTAACTTTTGCTATGTGAGATACCCAAGGCATCTGGGGCACATGCATAAAATCTGCGCAGTATCAGACCCTAAGGCATTTCCCAGCGATGCCTCGGATCTCTTTGGACAGATATGGTATAAAGCAGATGGGCTGGAGACACGGACACTGGAATGATCCCTTGGGAATTATTCCTTGTATTATTCCTAAGACACTGATCAGCAAACACTTCCACCCAATCCACCAGATCAACTGAGAGATTTCAAATAGGAAACCATGCTGCTCTGCTGCAGGCTTCCTAAGTTATTTGCAGCAGACAAACTGCTCTGTGATTTTCTTCTGCACTCAAAAAAGGCGTGCAGTGCCCCAAGCCTGCATTTCCCGACGGAGGTCTTGGTGCTGACGAGGCAGGCCTCGAGTCTAACAAGGGGTGCCCTGAGTCTGAAAAAGGTCGAGAGCAGCCATTCAAATATTTCAGGACGACTCAAAGATGGAGAGAGAGCACGGGACAAAAATGACTCGGTGTTACCAGCACTTCCCACACCCGTGCCAAAGAGAAACGCCGGCTGATGGATACGTCGATCCCAAACCCACTCTGAGTATAAATGCAGGCGTGGAGGCCTGTGTCCTGTAAGGGAGGGGTGTGCTCCCCTGGGGAAGGGGGGCATTACAGGACAGGTTACCTGCTTGTTTCTGTAGAGCTGGGAGGACAGCTGGTCTCCTGGCCACACGTCATCCTGACCAGCAAAATCCAAATCACAGAACAGGTCTGGGAGGGGGAACAGAAATCAAAGCAATGAACGCAGGAACCCGAGTTTCCACACCAATACAGAAACCATCGTCAGGGGCATTTCAAACCCTGTGGTTTGCTCCTGCAGGCAAGGAAGGGTTTTGCTACACAGCAGAGAGATGTCAGCTATTTAAAATAAAATAACACATCTGGAAATCAGCCTTGGTTGGGGCCAAGACCTCTGTGTCAGGCAGACACTTGGATCTGTCAGTAGGAAAGGAGGTTTCGACGTAAGCATGGCAGAGACCCTGAGGCAGAGGGGCAGCAAGCAGGGAGTCCAGACACCTGGGTTCCCGTCTGGACATTACTGCTCCTCCACCACGGCCCTGGGCCATCCCCGTTTCCCCATCTCTGGTAGAGGCTAACATCCGGACTGCTGGGCTGCCTCGCAGAGGACCAGGGCAGGCTGGTCCAAGACCTACCGGGGGCACGTTCACAGCAGCCGCTTCCCAGCTGTGCCCAGCCGGTCCCTCCCGGCTCCCTCAGACCCTAGTTTGCTTAATGCATCCCGCTCTGTAAGAGCTGCCCCGATGGGGCCACGCTGCCCCGGGGAGTGAGCTGGGTCCAACCAGGTTTCCCCCTGTTCCTCTCTGCGTTGAAGTCTCCAGCATGGACAGTCCCAGCTGTTTCGGCTCATAAGCTGTGCCCCTCCTGCCCAACCCCCAAATTTCCCAGGGATCAAGCAGCACCCCCAGCCTGGCATTGCACCCCTTCCAGGGGGAGATCAGGCAACACCCCTCCCCCCCCCCCAGCCTGGCATTGCACCCTGTCCAGGGGAGATCAAGCAACACCCCCCCCCAGCCTGGCATTGCACCCCTTCCAGAGGGCAGCACCCCTTCTGGGGGGGATCAGGCAACACCCCCCCCAGCCTGGCATTGCACCCTGTCCAGGGGGGATCAAGCAACACCCCCCCCCAGCCTGGCACTGCACCCCTTCCAGAGGGCAGCACCCCTTCTGGGGGGGATCAGGCAACACCCCCACCAGCCTGGCATTGCACCCTGTCCAGGGGGGATCAAGCAACACCCCCCCCAGCCTGGCATTGCACCCCTTCCAGAGGGCAGCACCCCTTCTGGGGGGGATCAGGCAACACCCCCCCAGCCTGGCATTGCACCCTGTCCAGGGGGGATCAAGCAACACCCCCCCCAGCCTGGCATTGCACCCCTTCCAGAGGGCAGCACCCCTTCTGGGGGGGATCAGGCAACACCCCCCCCAGCCTGGCATTGCACCCTGTCCAGGGGGGATCAAGCAACACCCCCCCCCAGCCTGGCATTGCACCCCTTCTAGGGGAGATCAGGCAACAAAGCAACAAACCCCAGCCTGGCACTGCACCCCTTCCAGAGGGCAGCACCCCTCTGCCCCAGCCTGGCATTGCACCCTGTCCAGGGGGGATCAAGCAATATCCCTGCCCCCCGCCTGGCATTGCACCCCTTCTAGGGGAAACCAGGCAACACCCCCCAGCCTGGCATTGCACCCTGTCCAGGGGGGATCAAGCAACATCCCACCCCCCAGCCTGGCATTGCACCCCTTCCGGGGGGGATCAAGCAACACCCCCCCCCCAGCCTGGCACTGCATCCCCTCCAGAGGGCAGCACCCCTCTGCCCCACATTGGCATCGCACCGCTTCGGGGGGGGGGATGAGGCAACACCCCCAGCCCGGCATCGCGCCCCTCCAGAGGGGTTCAAGCAATGCCCCGGCCCCCGCCTGGCACCGCAGGGCGTGCTGGCCGCTGCAGGGCCCCGCTCCCTCGTCGGCCGGGGCCCGACTTACCGCGGCGCGGTCCCTCGGCGCCGTTGTCCGGGAGACCGGCGGCCCAGAAGGACACCCGGGTCTCCTTGGAGACATCAACACTGGCGGCGGCGGCGGCGCGGCAGCAGGAGCAGGGGCAGGGGCGCGGCAGCGCGGCGCTCTGCGCGGGGGAGAGCGGGCGTCACGCACGGCCCCCGGCCCGGCCCGGCCCGCTCCGCTCGCAGGGGGCCGGGGCCGGGGGCTCCGGCCGGGCACTCACCATGGCAGGGGCGCGCGGGTCCGGGCGGCGGCGGCGGGGCGGCTCGTCCTCGTCTGCAGCGGCGGCCGGTGACGCCCGGAGCTCGCCGCCAGCGCCGCGATCTGATTCGGCGCGCAGCTGTCACACTTGTGACGTGCGCCGAGGCGAGCTCGCCGCCAGCCCAGCTCGCCCCGGGCAGGGGGGGGGGCGGGGAGGGGGAGGGGCAGGGGCAGGGACCCCCCGCCCCGGGCGGACGCCGCAGCGCGAGCGCGGGGCCGCCGGCCGCGGGCCCCCCCGGCCGCGGGCCCCCGCGGCGCCGCGCCGCGCCCGCGCGTCGTCGGGGCGGCCCGCCGGCCCCCCGGGAGCGCCGCGGGCCGGCCCCGCCGACGCCCCAGGCCGCTCCGGGCAGCCGCCATGTTGGCCTTCCCAAAACCCGCACTCAAAACAAGGGACTTTGGGGGAGTTGAAAGGTTAGGGAGCCGACGTCATCTCCGTGCGCCCACCTCCAGGTTTTTTGGGGGGTGGGGAAGGAGGCAGAGCCTGGGGATGCCCAGCCCCCTGCCCACCAGAGGCATGGCAGCCCCCAGCCCGGCCGCCCCGCTCTCCTGGGCGGGCTGGGCTCTGCCCCGGCCCCCGGGAGCCGGGGGGGGCACGAGCCTCCCCGGCCCGCCGCACCCCTCGCCTGCCTCGGGGGAGATGCATCCGCCTGGAGAAGCGGCTGGATGCGCAGGCGCGTCCGCCTGAGGAGAGAGACCAGCTTCGCCCAAGCAGCCCCTCCTGCCGCGTGCGGGGAGGGCTGGAGCCCACGGCCGCAGGGGCCCCTCCCGCCCCGAGCGGCTACATGCGCACGCATGCAAGCGCAGCCACAAATTGCACCGTACTTTAGACGGGGAGAGCATTTAACTCTGCCCCAAACGGTCACGTTATCTACTACAGTCTCCTTTGGTTTTGGTTTTGGCCTCTGGCTTCGCGGGCGCGCAGGAACAGCCCCGCCACTGTGATTGCTTGCATTCATCTCTTGCTGCCTTTGTATCTTGGCAGACAGATAGATAGGTCTATCTATCGCTCTATCCATCTATCTATATGTGTCCGGCTAAAGGGTGGAGAGACGGGTTTACGGAAAAGGAAACCAAAACAGGCATAGTCTCTTGTCATCTCCCTTCTTGCTGTCCCTCGCCTGTGCTCCTGTGATCATCCACCGGCCCCCCAGGCATTCGTCAACACAGAGCATCGTGCAGTACAGAAGCAGAAAGGCGAAATCCTCCAGAACCAAGTGGAGGTGAGGGATGTAAAATGTGCTGCCCTCTACGGGCTCTCTGCAAGGCTCGAGTCCCAGCAGCAAGCCCAGGCAAGACAAAAGACACTCCCCTGTGCATGCAAGGAAAGGCAGAAGTGTTTCCAAGCCTCCGGCTGTCTTCATTTCCTCAAGAAACACACCCAGCACCATGCAAGTGAGCGCGAGGAACTGTAAGGCTTTCCGCGCAAGTGTGGATAACGAAGAATTGCATTATTTGTCTTTATCAGCAGGAAAAGAGCAGCGGGTCATTATTTAGAGCACAAATCAACACGAGTATTGATTGATACAAGCTTCTAAGTTTGTCCTATCAGCCTTCAGAAACTCCTGCCTTCCTTCCTAGCAGCTGAAAATAAAACCTACCCCGACACTGTTACACAGGCCAGTCTACACAGCCCCGGGCCGGGAGTCAGGATTTCTGAGCTTGGTTGGGCGACCGTGGCTAAATCACTCTCCCTCTCTCTCCCCCACCTACTTTGTGAAGTGTTTTAAGACTTAAGGGTGAAAAGCACCTTCCTGGTCGGACAAGGGCTTTACAAACCTATTTCTATGTTAGGAAGGAAGAAGAAGACTGGGAAGTTTCAAGAACAGCTGGAGATTTTGGATTAACTTCATGTGACTTGAGTTTAAGGGTGGAAAGCCCGTCGATCAGAGCCCTCCAGCACGCTCACAGCCTAGGCATGGCAGATCATCCCAGTGCCAGGGTGGATGGTTAATTTAAGCATCAAGGGAAATCACGGGTCTTCCAAAATGGGAGATTGATTTGATATGGAAAAAAGGGGAAAGAAAAGTGTCAAGGTCTGGTAGGGACAGCGCGTGCAGTAAAAACACAAGGAAGTCCAGATCAGCCCTGCTAACGAGCTATTTTACTGAGGAGCTAAGGAAGTGGTAACTGGGGTGGTGCTTGGTTCTCAGACCTGTTGGAGACGATAGATCTCAGAGCCAAGTCTCGCTCCTATTTGAATTTAAAGTGCACTGGAGCTTGCTTCACCTAACATTTGTTTTATCGCACGTCCTCTTTGCAATGGCTGCTAGTCACTGCCCAGCTCCAGTCCAGAGGGGCTAGCATTTTGGTGGTGAACGAATTGATCTGGCCAAGTCCCAGCCCTCAGGCAGATCCCTGCAGGCAGACTCCCCTTGCGCCGGCAGCCAGCATCACTGGTTGCGGGGGGGCTGCATCAGCCGGACAAAGCAGCTGCTGCCATCATCCTCTCGAAAGGATCTGTGGATGTTTCTGGAGGCAGAAACCTGCCACCCTTGTTGGTCCCTTTGTTGGCCGTCTCTGCCTGCAGCAGCCATCTCATCGTCCTGGGCAAAAGCTCTCAAGTAGCATTTTAAAAACTAGGGAGGGGGGTTTTGTCCCACTCTCCCTGGTGGTGCACTGGCCCAGAAACTCACTCCTCCCATACTTGAAAAGCCGTCTTTTAATGTCCAGCTGCCGTTCTCGTCAAGGCCGGTTGATACCCGGGGGATCTTATGCCAACACTGTGCTTTAGCTTAAGTAGCTCCTCTTCCACCCTGCGGTTGACCCTGTCATGGATTCAGGGACAGGAGCTGTATCCCCTTTCTTTTTTGCTAAGCCATACAAACCAAGCTTTTCTCATCACCAGTGAGAAGAAGGGCTTCCCAGTCCTCTGATCTTCCTGGGAGTCCATCTCTGAGTCCTGTCTGGTCTGAATCCATCTTTCTTGCTGGGTGCACAGCATTTCGTACGAGGTCTTTCCCCAATATAATACCATGAGTATTGCCTTAGCTTTGCTGCAGATAGCTCACCTGATGCATGCTAAGATCAGATTTGTCTTTTTTTTTTGGCTGTATCACATAAGGGACTCACTCACTGGTGCATAAAAACAGGAGGACTTTTTTTGGGATCGTTGGCAGTTTGCATTGAATCTACACAGGCTTATTTATTTGCACTGATACAAGCTAAGCCAAGCTTCCAGTGTGTCTATGGTCCTTCTTTCCCTCTCTGACATAAAGCAGTCATCTGGCTGCTTGTGAAATGTTGGGAAGCCAACCCAGGAAAAGTCTCAATCTGTAAAACCGTGTTGTCAGGCCCCATTGCATCCATGATGCTGCCTGTCAGAGCCTGGGGCATTCCTGGAGGGGGTGTGCGCCCTTCAATGATACCTCCCAGAACAAATTGTTTATAACTTCTTACATGCATGCTCCAGGTCTGAAACAAAGACGTGAGATATAGTTAGATTTAATACTGAGATTTGTCTCCACTGAGGCTGGGTGTGTGTGTCCATTCCTGTCCAGTGCTTAGTGTGCTGCGTGTCCCTTCGCACGTGCTGATGTATCAGGAGTGGTTTGCTAAGCTTAGAAAAAAATGGTGAGTTTTTTAAGTGATTTGTCCAGTGCATTTTATTGTGGGCAGCAGCACACTCGTGTACTTGCTCTGGTATCTCATCTATTGGAGAAGCAAGCTTTAAAAAAAAAAGTACTGATATCTTTTACTGGACCTGCTGTTCACTGGGTGAGATGTTTTCAGACACCAAGCACCCTTCCTGAGTCACTGGCTGTCACCTGCAGCAGAGAATAACACCTGCAGAGCACCTTCCTGGTAGGCCAAGGGCTTTACAAACCTATTTATACGTTAAAAAGAAGTAAGAATACCGAGTAGTTTAACTAACAGCTGGGGATTTGGAATTAACTTCCTATGACTTAAGTTTCTCCCAGGTTCGTAGGGAATCTGTATTTTGTGGAAGGCTCTTGGGAAGTTGCAACGGGTTTTTTTTTAGATTCAGCCCTTGATAACATCCTCTCCACATAAAGCAGATTTTTGGGAGCAGGTTTGTTATAACATGATTCATCTGAAAGTTGAATGTCACAGCACGTGCCCGACTAGCGAGAGTGCTGCAAAGCCTCAGATTGAACCTAAAATGTTGAAGTTATATGGTATTACAGATGACTATATCCATGCAGACAAAACTTGACTCATGTGCACCTACAACCTTGCCCTCTTCTTGGCAGAAACAGAGCTGTATGTCCTAGGTCCTGTACTGTACAAATTAATCTGTTACAATTAATTTGTTAGCAGTTAATTAACCTGTTACAATTAATTTGTTAGCATCAGGGCTAGATCCAACGATCTTCCAAGGTCCCTTCCAGCCTTACAATCTATGAATTTCTGACGAGCCCTCCACACCGCAAGCATCAGGAGGGATGCGTGGTTTTGCCATCGGAAGATCTGAGTTTCTTTCCACGTCATGTAACCATGCGCTTGGTGCTGTACAAGGCATAGAGAAGATCTGTCCCCATTCCAGAGGAGCTTATCATCCAAATCATGACTACTGATTGGGAGGTGAATCAATCAATAATGCCCTGTCTTGTAATACTAGCACATAGCTCATCCAATGAAACTGCAAAGGCAACACTTAAAACTGCCTGGAGTTTCCAGACCTTGCCCTCCGATGCACAGTTGGCCTGTGGGAACTCACTGCTGCAAGATGTTCATGAAGAAGGCACAGCATGGGAGGGTTTGGCTAATGAGAACAGGAGAAAATCCAAGCATTTTGCAAGGGATGCAATCCCTCCTGCTTCAGGAACTGTCCTCGACTTTGATCATTTGGGGTTAGGGACAAACTTGTCCTGTGGGCAGCTTATCCCATCTGTACCTGCTCTGGATTTCTTATACCTTGGCGGCAGCTGGAACTGGCCACTGCAAGAGGGAGCTGGAGAACCAGACTCTGCCTTTCATATCGTTTCCTACTGTCATGATGGAGGAGACCTTTGATTGATTCCAGGTCCACTCTGTGATTAGAAGACATCTCCACTCCTGCAGCGAGCTTTTGTGAGAACAACTGCTCTGTGTTTTTCCTCCAAACTGATGGAAAACACATCTTTAGCACAGTTTTGGGCTGCAGGTGCAGAACTGGGATTCAGGAGCTGGGGCTTACGTCTCACTCCTGTCCCTGACTTGGTGCATCCCACTCTGGGCACATCCCTTTATCTCATTCTGTTCCCCATCTGTAAATTAGGAAAGATGCAGCCTTCTTTCTCTTTTTTTGTCTGCTTTGCTTATGTAAATTGTAAGTTCTTTGGGGCTTGGATAGACTGTGTATGTGTATATGGATGTGTGTGGGCATGATGATGATGGAGCCCCTAGGAGAAATAGGCACTGATCTTCATAGTCGGTGGTTGTGGCTTCTTGGGTCTAAAATGATATCATCGATGATGTCGATGGTTGAAAAGGTGCGAATGCAGGATGTAGGATGTGTGGCCAACTTGGTACAATACAGTAGCTGTAACAAAATGGGCAGAGGCGAGTATAAAATAGGATATGATAGTCTTGCACATGGGGTGCTCTGTAAGAAGTGAAGTCCGGAGAAAGGACAGGTATTCCCACTGCTGGCCAGACAAATCTATAGACACTAACTGCATAAAAATACAATGGGATTTTTCATTCTTTATTGTTCACAAAGGATACACCAGAAGACCAGATATGACTGTCATAAAACACGGGAAGGGACAGTGCCTCATCTGGGATCTTTGCTTTCCATTTGATGCGACTGTTCAGGTGACGGGTGCTAAAAAAAACCTGGCAAATATGATCAGTTATGGCAAGAACTGAAGACAGTCCTGGGCACGACAAGTATAGGTATATCATTAATTGTTCATGGTGCATTTGCATCGTATGGTGGGGGTATCACGACCTCACTGACTAAATTAGAAGTTGGCTGTGTTATAAAGCAGGGGGCCTCCAGAAACAACACGGATGGGTATCGCTAACTTGCCAAGGAAAGTGGAAATATTCTAATCCTATTGATACCGTATATCAGTAAATATATTTCCTCCAAGATCCCAGATGATGCATCATCATCACCATGGTTGTAGTTGTAGGTTGAATGGCATAATGTTGCGGTCCATCAGCAGCTGATGCATCAATAAAAGCTGATTGATGTCATCACCCTATGCTACAAATGCAGGCAGACACCGGTGCTCAAACCAAACTGAACTGGGATACAGCAACCAACCAGCCCCAAGCAGGCACTGGTGTGGATCAGAGGCATGCTCTGAGCTGTGCTTTCTTGGGTGGCATCTGGTTGCCGTCACTTTTGATATGCAGACTGCTGGAGTCTGTGTATTCTGGAAGGCGGGCACTAGCAAGTCGTCTTCCAGATCCCAAAGGCAATGCAGAAAACACAACTTGGATATGTGTTTGGTGGTGAAAGCTCAGAAAAGGTTTATTAGCATCAGGTGGTCTCATTAACAGTCAGTCCAACTGCACGAAGCTTGCCCTTGACAGATAGAGACACCATGCAGCATTCGAGCTCCCCTAGGCTTCTACAAAAAGGTGAGTCTTGACTCTCTTCTCTCTCCCTCCCTTGAGATGTTCATCTGTATTTGTTTTGATCACCGAGTTTATGAGCCTGCAGTCTCATTTGTCAGTTCTAATTTTGCCATCTTCGTACTGCCTTCTTTTCTGCTCATTAGTGTGGGATTTTCCCCCACTTTTTTTCTTACGGGGTCATCCAGCCATCACGAGGCCCCTTTCTCCCATACCGCTTTTCAGCAATGTAGCTTAGCATAACTACAAGCTTGCACAGCTGGGACTCCTACAGCCAGGGCTGCGGATATGCATTGATGTTGCTCTCCTATGAGGGGATATATGCAGCATCATATCACCTTCATTTCTCTCATGTGGTTGTGGTACTTTCTTGGCACCTCAAGAAGATGACTGGAAGTGCCATCTGTGAATGGGGATACACCCAAGCCAGTTGGGAAGGTCTCTAAAATGTAGAAATGGGACAAACCATCCCAGTCATTCACAGAGGACCTCTTATATAGATGGTGAGGCTTCCTGGCAAGTTCTCTCTCTGTGATCAAGTATGCATGGCTTGCCGTGTTTCATACACGCCCTAGGATATAAAACTGGCACGAGGCATCAACACTCCTCTTCTTCTTTCTCTTCTCATCATCATCATTATTGACATTATTATAATTTATTGCAGAAGTCTCATCTCCCAGGAGTTGGGAACTGTTGAATCAGAGTTCAAATACCACCCTTGACTTGCTTGAAAGGGCCTATTTCAAACCCCTTTCCAGCCCCAACAACACCCTGCCTGTATTTAAGCTGTTCTTCTACACATCTGTACAGAGATAGCAACACACCTGGCAGCACGAGTAGCCGTGCTGCAGCTGAGCAGCTGCGATCTCCATTGTAACACACTGGCCCTGTAACAGGGGCACGTGTTTTTTAAGCAGCTTTCGACGTCGAAATGCTCCGTGGCAGACAATCCAGGCAGTCTCCGTTGCTCGAAGGCAACATTTTCTGGCCTGCGTTAGAGAAGTCAGACAAGGCTATTTTAATGGTCCCTTCCAGCTGCAAGATGGAGTACTCTATGTAGTAGATCCCCTAAAATCCATGTTTTCCTCCCAAGGCTTGCATTACAGGCAGGCCTTCCAAGAGGAGCCTCTGCCAGGGAGATTGCTGTTAATACTGCTCTCCCCTTTGGCTGGCTCTCTGGAGCTGGCAGTCAGATTGGCTTCGCTCCACCTCTCCTTGGGTGCAGAAGCTGGGCACATCCATTCTTGGCTGGCAGTTGGGAGATTTGGCAGAGTTTGCTGATCCGAGTGCATAGATGCCAGGGCAGTACTATACTGCCGACTGGCCCAGCCGTTGCCTTCGCTAATCAATAAAGCATGAAAGAGCCCAAGGATGGTTAAAAGTGTGTCAGGGGTATGGAGGTGAAGGATATGGTTGTCACGGGTGGTGAAAGATGCCTGGGCTTTTTTATGTGCTATTCAGAGGTTGAGTTAAAACAGCAAAAAGTCACTAAGGAAGTACTTTAGCAACCAGATGTGGCCCTATAAATGCACCGTCCAGCTTCTCTTTCTTTGAGTTCATGTTGAATATATAAAGTAGACACTTAACTGACATGATCGGGGTTTCCTAGATAAAAATAGCAGGCAGTTTTACAGCTTTTCTCTTGAGCTGGCTGGAGGAGAACTACTTTGTTTTGAGATTTTGAAACCTGGCTCCGCTTCTCCCTTGTTTCTAACTCAGTGAGCTCTCTGCATCTGAACGGCCCGACCTCAGGGGGTTCGTAATGCCAAAGCTGTGGCTCGGGCCCATCTCCCACAGTGAAAAGTACAGTCCTTCGGGGAGGTAAAGCCTTTTCCGGGGGGGTTTCAGGTCCTGTTTATAACATCCCGGGGGTGCTCCTGGTTGCTAAAGTGGCAGGTTTTTATTCCTCGAGGAAGTGTCGTGGACCTGCATCCTCTGCGCAGAGGAAACTTTGGGGCCTGGGCTTACAGGAGCCATATGAAGTGTTTCCCTCGAATGAGGCACCTGGTTTATCATCCCTCCAACTCAGCCATCTCCTTGGACCTTCGCCACCCACCAGCCCTGTCCACAGGCTCCCACGGTCCAGCAGCACTCAACCAACAAAAACCACCCCTCTGAAGCAGTGAGTTGCTAGGGTCCCCCCTGCCCTGCCTGGCTTCAGACTGGTGTGGTTAACTCCCCCGGCTTTCCAAGCACACTCCCCATTTGCAGCGACAGGAGCCTCCTTCCTCCCTGTGTTACACACCAGCAGACTTTGGGCTGTCTTCCAAGATTTGGTCAAGGCTTTCAGAGCTGTGCAGGAAGGCAAAGCCTTGGCTGGAAGGATCCAGTCGGGCATGGTCTTGCTTGGAGCAGGGGGTTGGACTAGATGTGACATCCTGAGGTCCCTTCCCACTCTCATTTTCTATGATACTATGTTTTCAGCTAATCCATGGCTCTCATTCCTGGAGGGAGGTGCTCCTTCCATCTGTCTGTCCAAATGACCAAGCCAGGGGGATGCGCACCGTTTGGGTTGTGGTCTACACCCCTGCCCTTTGCGGAGGCTCTGACTTGGAAGCTCGTTCTGGATTTGAGGTAGGCCTGATGATCTCACGAGGTCCTTTCCAGCCCTAAACTTCTGTCTTTCCGAGCTGCAGATACAGGTTCTGATTTCAGCCCGCCTGTCCTCCATCTTCAAGGGATTTTGCATCCAGGTGAAGATGGTTAATGGCATCCTCAGTCTGCAAGGCAGGTGTAGGAGATGTGAATGTGTACATGGGGCAATGGGGGTAAACTTGCCAGATTGGATTCTCTTTCCTTTCTAAAGGAAATCCTGGTCTTTAAAAGAAACAAACTTAAGCCTTGTTATATGTTCATTTTGGGCGGTTCCTGGAGCTCTTAACCCCTGGACTTTCCACACAGTAACAGTTTAAGTGGCTTAAAGCACTCGTTATGCTGCTCAAAGTTATGCCACTCCAGGGCAGGATTATCTCTGATCTACATAACCGAGCTCCTGTTCCATTAAAACGTGGCCACAGATGTGCCACTCAAGTGGCAGATGTGAGTGCAAGCTAGCATTAAGGCAATCAACATCTGTGCAGCTCATGATATAATGTGTAGCAAGACCCTTACAAGCAAAGCATTGCAGATCTGCACTCCGTGTCACGTGGATGGGGACCGAGGAGTTGCAAGTTCTATTCCTGGTCCTTCCACTGGGTTTCTGGAAGACTTTATGTTCACCTCCCCATGCTTCAGTTTTCCCCCTGCAAAAGGAGGATCATGATGCAGACCCCCTTAGTAAAGAGCTTTGAGATCCACCGATGTAAAGCACTGTGGAAGATCGAGGCATTGAACCCCAGAGTTTTTCCCTTCTGGTCCCCTTTGCAGATCAGCTAGCATCGGAAATTCTCATTTCTTTTCTTCAAAGCACATGGGATGGACAGCTGGAGATACTCTGACTTCATTTCGGCTTTCATGCTTTTCGGGATGCCGGCTCGTGATGCAGAATCGTGCAGTGTCTGAACGCGAGAGGGCTTCCAGTTGTCACTCCCTCCCTGCTCCGCGATGCAGGTCAGAAAGCAGTTCATCTGCATCAGTTGTTGTCAGCCAGGGGCCACAGCACCCTGGGGTGCTGTGAGATCCCTTTAAGGGTGCCACACACCCTTGAGCAAAAACCTCCATGTGATTCACAAGACAAACCCAGACATTTCAAAAAAAGCTGGACACATTCACATCTGTGGTGGCCTTTCTGACCTGTGTGCAACAGGACAGTTGCTCTATTTTTTCCCCACCGTCTAGAAACAAGTAAAAGCGAAGAGCTGGCATTTTCTGACAGGGGCCAGGGGTCAAAAGGGGTTGAGAGCCACTGATCTGAGTCAAGCAGGAAGATTTTGTTCTTAGGTTTTTAAATTGGGGCTAAGTTATGGGGAGAGGCATGGATGTCAGAAGTTACAGCCTTTGGTCATACTAAATGACTCCGAGACAAGGTTTAGTTTCCCTGCGCAGGTCAAACATGCCTGCGCTTTTGGAATTTTTATGGATTATTATTTTGTTATGGGATATATGGAATATAAGAACTGAGGAAAAAATTTATTTGACGATTTTTGCCTATTTTCCTGTTTGAGAGCTGCCCGGGAGCAAGAGCCAGTTGTCATCAGTTCATTTAGTGTGTCAAAGTGTTCATCAGACCATGTCTATGAATATTTCTTGATCTGTAGCTTGCTTCTGAGCACTGCATAGTAGATTTTCTTGTTTTTCAAACTGTTTCATTAGTTCTGATTCGAGCCATAGATCATGTGATATATCGTGATTGTCTGATTGGAGCCATGTCATAGATTTCATAGATTTCATAGACATCAGGGCTGGAAGGGACCTCGGGAGATCATCGAGTCTAGCCCCCTGCCCAAAGGGCAGGAAGTCAGCTGGGGTCACAGGATCCCAGCAAGATAAGCATCCAATTTACTCTCGAAGGTGTTCAATGTAGGTGCTTGAACCACCTCCGCTGGCAGACTGCTCCAGACCTTGGGGGCTCGGACAGGAAAGAAATTCTTCCTTATGTCCAGCCTGAAGCGGTCTTGCAGGAGTTTGTGACCGTTCGACCTCGTCATCCCTTGGGGCGCTCTGGTGAACAGACGTTCCCCCAGATCCTGGTGGTCACCCCGATAAACTTATAGGCGGCCATCAGATCCCCCCTGAGCCTGCGCTTTTCCAGGCTAAAGAGCCCTGTGGCTCTCAGCCTGTCGTCGTAAGGTCTGTTTTCCTGACCTCTGATCATGCGCGTGGCTCTCCTCTCTCATTGTAGAATCAGATTTCTGGTGTGAAAAGCAGACCTGCCAGCCCCAAGCGTTAAACTGTCTTGAGTCCAACTCCCAAATTTATGAAGTTGGATTTATAATGCTAAGCTTTTATCAAAAAAGCTGCATTTATTGCCTTTTAGTACCGTGGTCCTAATGCTCAGAATTACAAGTCAAGTTTCCTATGTTATCACAGGACCCCTTGGGCTGGAGTCCCAAGAAGTGTACCTTAATTTTGCAATAGTTGTGATGAAATAACAGGTTTTGCTAATGCTTCTATTAATTCCACATTTCCTCTTTGCAAAGTCTTTCAATCTAAGCCAGCTGCGGCACAGTTTATATCTACATTTTCCAAAATGGGGGCCTAAGATTAGACACCTACATTCTTTTTATTAGGTACCTAATTTAGGATTTAAGTAAATTTGGACTTTAACTTTGGACACACTGGGCGCATCTACATGTTCACTTAATGTGCTTTAGATAATGCACATTAAATCTAGTATTGTGAGGCACAGGGAAAATGCACATTAGCTTAGTTTAATGTGCATTAGCTTAAGAGCACATTTTTTGTGACACTTTAATTCATATTAAAATAGGCTAATGCACATTGATGCGCACATGTAGCTTCACCCGCTTTCTACGAGATCTTAACTGAAACCTGGGTCTGTGTTTTTATTGCATCTTCCTGCTCAGGTTATAAAAACACCATTAGGAAAGGTGTTACCGTGACGCTAAGTGAAGAAAGAGGATCCAAAAAAGAATAACCTGACACTTCAGTTAGACGTCTGTGGTTTCATTTCAGGATCTCAGCTGCCATTTCGATATACTTTTACTAAAGGTCTCCAGCTGGCAATGACTGTGACCTTCTGCCACAGTCTTACTATCAGTCACCTCCCACGTCTGCTTGTGCTATATGGTCCTTTAGTCGTATTACTCACAAATATATCCATGATGAGGTGTCTTCTGGACCGGACAGATAGGAGCCACCAATTCCTGGAGACATCCCGAAGGGATGTGAATTCATCTGCGTTTCCTCTGTGTTTCCCCTGTAGCATATCTCGGTTAAGACACCGGCAGTCCATATTGCACGTCGCAGGCTTTTCTGAGCTCTGTAGGCAAGAACCGCTTTGTACCGCTTCTTTTGGGAAGGAGCAAGAGAGCTGGCTTACATCAGGTAGCAATGTGACAGTAGAGTTGAGGGAGCCAGAAGAAGAACAGCATCCTACCCGATTCCTGGTGTGGAACTGAAGTGGGCAGAAAGTCATTGCCTGAGCAGGACAATTTCACTGCAACACCAGCATTAAAACCTTTGCTCCTTCACAGAGAAAAGTGGTCAGGAATATAATTTTTATATCTTGGTAGAAAGATGACAGACGGAAAGATGCAGTCTATTGGAGCTAGTCCACATGTAGAAAGAAACCCAGAGGGATTTTCAAAATAGAACGTTACTTAGCATGCGTTTTTAGTTTCATTTGCATATTTTATATTTCATGTAATATTTTATTATCATTGTCCCAATCCTTTTTTTAAAAAAGTCAACATTATTGTTTTAAAAATCTGGAAATATGAACAAATGCATCCCCCCTCCCCCCCCATATTGAACTCAAAAATTTGAAAATGAAAGAGTTCCTTCTTGGAAAAAAATAATGAGCAATGTGACTGATATGACCAGCCTGAAGAGATGATACACACACAAAAAAAAATGTCAATGTATTTGCTATTGTTTGTTAAAAGTCTGTATGGACCGTCTGTGGAAAAACAAATTGGTACATCAGAAAAGTCAATGTTGCATTTCAAATAAACTAAAATTCTGTTTAAAATAATTCATCACATTCGGATACACCAGTTTCTTCCCAAACTTGTTGGATCCCAGACATAACTGGTCTAGGTTCACTGACCTAGAGAGCTGCACGATAAATGAGTTGTGTCTTTTTTGTTCCTGGCAGATTTATTCCAGTCCTGAACCAGGTCTGTGTCTGGTGGCAGCTGTGCCATGAGCCGTATTGCCCCCAAGCCAGCTCATCCCACTGCAGAGTCCCATCTTCCAAACTCTTCAATAAGTGTGTAACTTAGCACATGAGCTCTCTATGGAGGTGAAGGATAAACCTCACGCACGTGAAGAAACCACTCACATTTTGGTCACTGCACATCAAGGGGAGTGTAGATAAACTGGAAAGAGTCCAGTGGAGAGAAGCAGCAATGATTAGAGGTCTAGAAAACATGATTGATGGGGAAGATTGGAAGAACTGGGATTACTTAGTCCAGAGAAGAGAAGATGGAGGAGGGATTTGATAACAGTCTTCAACTACCTGAAGGGTGGCTATAAAAAGGATAACAATAGACTACTGCCTTTGGTTGCAGAAGATAGGGTAAAAAGTAATAACAGTCTTAAATTGCAATGAGGAAATTTGAGGTTGCATATTAGGAAGATCTAATGCTGAGGATGGGTAAGCACTGCAACAGCTTGCTGAGAGAGATCGTGGAGTCTCCATCCTTGGATGATTTTAAGAGCAGGTTAGACAAACACTTGGATGAAGTAGTGCAGACAGGGATGATCCTGCCTGGAGCAGGGGGTGGCCTAGATCTGAGTCTATGTGCTTACGTGTTTACAAGCCTAGTTCTTTATTTTCCAAGTCCAGCGTGATCAAAACAGAAGCCAACCAACCAAACACAGGGGTAACATTTTGAGGCCAGTTTTTACCCTCTGTTGGAGGATGACAACAATTGTCAGACAATCTAAACTTGGAAAATTGTGTCCAGCTTTAGCTCAGTCAGGAACAGACATCCACGGGGCTTTAAAGCAATGCTACTGCAGCCGGGGGGGGTGGGATTTCACCCATCGCTGTTCATAGACTGATCGCATAGCAGCAGCTTCATCTCAGCTGGGAAGTGTGCAGACAGTGGGCGCGTCTACACGAGACACTTACTGCGCATTAGCCTAATAACACTGTGCAGAAGTATTAGGGTTATTAACCGTGTTAATAGCCTACTGCATGCTGTTATTAGGCTAATGCACAGTGAGCATCACAAAAAAACAGGGGCCGGCACCACTGCACCATAGCTCTACTTACTGCACATTCAGTTAGCATCTCTTATTAGAGACACTAAATTAACTGTGCAGTAACTAAGGTGCATTAATGAACATGTAGATGCACTTACTTAATAAGACAGTCTCTGCCCTGAAGAGCCCGCAACCTGCATGGAGAAGGCAGAGACAGAGCAGGAAAGTAGAGAGAGGCACTGAGACCCTTCAGAGGGAAAGGCTTTCCCAGCAGGCAGGAATCTAGCTTGCTCCATGAGAGGCCTGGGGTCAGCCCCTGCCCTGCCACAGACTCCCTGCATCCCCCTGGGCAAGTCATGTAGGACTCACTGCAGCCAAGAAGCAAGGGGCTGCAGGGCATGGCTCTTCAGGGTGTTTCTGCTGCAGTGGGATGGAAAGCCCTGCCCGTGCGTGTCCAGACTGGGGCGGTTCTGGGCACATGCAACTTCTGGTACATTTGCAGTGAAATGCTGAGGTGCATTTCCAGGGCTCAGCTGCACCACTGTTTTGGACTTTGGTGTCTGTATTCTGCCCAAGTCCTTTCTTTGGATCTGTCTACTTCCATGATTCACCCATACAGAGGGAACCTCTGTCCCTTACTGGGGTGGTGTGAGGATAAGCCCCTGGGCAAGCATAAGGTACGAAGCATTGCCGCGATGGAAACCGAGTACCTGAGATCAACAGATGGGAAGGTGAAGACATCTGCCCGGGGTCGGAGATCAGAAGAGTCCTGAGGTCTCCAGACTCCCAGCCTAGAGCACATGGCCTCTCTCAGCATGTTCAGCACAAGGGACTTCACTGCCATTGCTTTGGCAAAGAGAAAGAGTGAAATCAGAGACATCAGGGAAAAGCCTCAGGCCAAAGGGCTTTCCTCAGCGCTGGGACTAGGTATAGCAGGCTGACAGGGTTTGCTGCAACACACTGGCCAAAGCTTTGAGGACCAGAGACCGCTGCAAAGACTGCCAGAGCGGCTGGCAGAAGGGGATGCAGATGGATTAGTTTGTGCTGCTGCATTTTGGTCAGTGCACAGGGTGACTTGGAAAGACAGGGGTTGCTTGCTGGCATCCCCTCACTACCTTTGTCTGACCTGTGAAAACCATGCCGTTTCCAAAACCTTTGCAGAAGCCTATTCTCTTAACACTGTCTGTCACGGAGGAAAAGTCACAGAATCATAGGTCATAGGAAATGAGGGCTGAAGGGACCCCACATCTAGTCCAACCCCTGCTCCAAGCAGGACCAGCCCCACCTCCATCATCCCAGCCAAGGCTTGGTCTACCTGGGTCTTCAAAACCTCCAGGGATGGGGACTCCACCACCGCTCTGGGTGACCTGTTCCAGTGTTTCACCAGCCTCCTAGGGAGAGTTTTTTCTAATATCCAATTTAAACCTCCCTTGCTGCAACTTAAGCCCATTGCTCCTTGTCACCAATGAAGCAATTGCAAGCATGGGCCTAGGTTTAAGAAATGCTCCCTGTTTATGAGGAGCACTTCAGCACGCAGCGGTGACAACCTGAATATGTCTAGTGAGGTCAAGGGAGTGACTCTTGAGTGTAAATCTATATCTGGCCTGTCCTTAAGCATCTGGTGACTTGGTGCTTTTGCTCAGTTAAGAAGAGACAAGCAGGTATTGTTCCTTTTGTGAACCCATATGATACCTGTGCCCTTGCTGGGGGGTCCCTGGTAGGCAAAATAACACTCCAACAAAAAAAAAATTAAGCTTCATTTCTCAAGCATAAGCTCTGTCGTGCTAAATGCACAGCCCCCCTGAGAGCAGGCTGTTTGCATTATTTAGCCAACCAAATCTCGCAGTAGTCGGGAAGACAAATGCAAAGCAGATGGATGGTATATTAAGGAGACCTTACCTTGAGACCGTGCTTCCAACCTCTGATGCTGCTAGCACTAATTTCGCAGTGCCTGGCAGCTCGACTATGACGGGCTCAAAAAAAAAAAAACAATTATGCGGTCAGGTGCCCCCTTCGGTGTGTAACAAGAGACCTCAAACCACAGAGCTGGGTGATCAGAGGTGGATTACGCCAGGAGCTAAAGCCTTGCTGCAATGGGTTAAGTCAGGCCATCAGCAGCAGCTTCCATTCACCAGACTTTTCAAGTTGACTGGGATTTCCCACCCCTCCTCCCACCCTCCTTTCCCCTTGGTTTTCTTTCTTTTTTTTTTTTCTTTTTTTTTTCCCTCCCCCCGCGTCTCTTTTGATTTCATGCTGGCTTTTTAAATTGAGGATAAAGTTAATTCATCTCACAATGCCGCAGCTGGAATGAACCATGGCTGGCCGCCTGTGTGCAGGGGAGAGGAGATGCCCGGTCGGACCCCCTAACCCCAGGAAGGGCTGTTGCTGATTGAGCGGTTGGTGCCTCTAGCGACAAAGCCCAAAGTTAACTAATTACGAACATATGGTTCAGCAGCTCTCCACTCAGCAGACACCTTGTTAGCTGCGAGCCGGCTAGGTGTTCGGAAGGAGGTGAAGGGGAAAGTTTTTTGGGTGGAAGGTGTGGTTCAAAGTCCCACTGACAAGCCTGAGGGAGCCTCGATTGATCCTAATCTATTCTTTTTGTTCGGCAGCAGCCTGCTGCTGGCAGGAACAGCTTGGTAATAACAGATTTGCGGCCTTTAAGTCCTTGTGGTTATGGGCAGCACGCGACACTCAGCCGGCTCCTCGCACACTCCCCGCTTAATTGGTCTCCACGGTGGGAGCTGAAATGAGACGGCGGTTCAAGGTGCAACACATGGCCAACCTGAAATTGCACCCAGAGAGCGGCGGCACAGATGTCACCGCTTTACCAGTGGGCTTTCCGCAGGGGGGAACGGCAAGTCCGTAAAGAAAGGGGCCGGCAATCTCTAAGGGGATCTGCAGCCTCTCGGTGCGGACTCTGGAATTAATTAGAGGCGCATTTAGCGACCTGCACGCCGCACGTGTTAGGAAACATGTCAGGCACGCCGGCAGCTTCGCCTGCACTGATGGATGGGTGCACGCAGGGCAGAGGGGAGAGAGTTTTATGGGGAAGGGGCCAGGGGTCTGTCTGTCTCTGTAGCTGTCATGCACAAATCACAAAGGTCTCTAGGCCTGGCAGGTGATAGGAAATAAGGTGCATTTGGATGGCGATTTACTCTGAAGCAGGGAAGCGTGGGCCTGCCATTGCTTGGTCTGATAGGAAATAAGGTGCATATAGATGGGGATTTCCTATGAAGCAAGGAAGCATGGGCCTACCATTGCTTGGCCTGATAGGAAATAACGTTCATTCGGATGGTGATCTCTTTCAAAGCAAGGAAGCATGGGCCTGCCATTGCTTGACCTGATAGGAAATAAGGTGCATATAGATGGGGATTTTTTTCTAAGCAAGGAAGCATGGGTGTGCTGTTGCATGGACTGATAGAAAATAATGTTCATTTGGATGGTCATTTCTTTCAAAGCAAGGAAGCATGGGCCTGCCATTGCTTGGGCTGTAATGAGTTTGAAAAGAAAAGCAGGGCCAGGATGGGACAATTAGGAAGAGCTTTGTGTGTGCCTGAGAGCTACAGTTTAATCTGGGGGGGTTTCATGCCCCCTTTGCAAGTGCAGCAACTTAAAGTGACGTCACAACCCTTAGCTTAGAAGCTGCTACTCTAAATATGTAATAAAAATATAATTATTTCAGCAGAAGCCATCAGAGATGGATCCACCCATCACTCCTTTCCTATATGACTGATACATATCCATCACTCGACAGCAGAACAGGGCCTGTTGGAGTCAATGGCAAGTTTTCCACTCAGTGCACAGGAGCAGGGAAATAATGAAGATCTCGCCATCTTCCAGTACTTCCCTACACCAAAAGGCTGTGTAGCAGGTTCCAAAAAGGGAGAAATTGGAACTATTTTGGACTTGGGAGAATGTAATAGAAGTCCAGGTACAGGTCAGGTATAGGACTGAGCAAGGACTGCTTGGCATAGTTGTGTGGTCCTCTCTGGGAGAGGATGAAGTCACAGTCACAGTCATAGTCAAGAGTCATGGTTCAGATCTCTCATGGGTGCTTGGATAACATGGGTCCTTAGAAAACCCTGAGGGAGAAAGTACCTCTTTTTTTTTTGGCAAAAAAGTGAACCCTGTGATTCCCTTGGCAAATCAAAGCACACTAAAAACCCATTACGTTCACTCCATTGACCCTACAGGACCAGAGTTCCCTCTTTCTCCCACTGTCAGGTTTTCTACAAGGAGAAATGCTGGCAGGTACTACTGGCTACAGAAACTTTCAGAGCTAGCCAGAGTCCAATCCGTCTCTCACAAGCATCTGTTTTAATCAGGGTGGCATGAGTCTGTCCCTTGGGCGTGCTACAGATGGAGAATGTACAAGCTGCCCGAAGCATATATTACTTCTCTCTCTCCATCCCCATCCCCGTCCCCTTCCCCATGTCACAAACGTGATGCTTTTCCAGAATCATACCCAAACAGTGGTTCTTTCCATTGCTGCAGTGAGCTCCTCCTTCATCCAGGTCTCACCAAGGAGCTGGCAAACGAGCAGGCGCTCCATGGTCTGCACTTCACCGCACTTGCATGTATCCATGTCAGTAGGGTAGCCCCATTTGATCCCATTTGCTTTGGATCTTCCAGTTTGCATGTGCAGGAGGTTCAGGCATTGCCGTGTTGACTGCTACAACTACGTTATGGTAAGGAAGGGAGGTACAAAGGGAAATTACTTGGGGAGGAATACCTGGAAAGCTCATTCTCTGTGCAGCATGGCCATGTCAGGTGTCGTGAGAGAACGGGAAAGCGAGGCAGGGCCATACTGCTGATGGATTCAAGGTGCAACGTGGCTGCTTCTGTCCCAAGGACATCGCAGGGATGCTGTTACATCTCATGTTGTTGTACCAGAGCTGTAGCAGCAATCCCTGAGGCTCCGCAGTGCCTTCTGGTGACGGCACGGTCATCTCCTGCCTGCCTGGAAGCTCACTGCGGACCCCGTGGCCAGGCTGTGGAAGTGAGGGGGCTTGAAGGGGAGTTTCTTTCTCTCGCACACACAGAAAAGCAGAGCTGCTGTATTTACTGACGTTTTCCAGTGCTTGCTTTGGTGTTGGCCGCTGCCAGAGGCGCTGGGTTTGCTGGGTGGATGGTTTGAATGCATATAGGAAAGTCCCGCGTGCTGTAAAACCTCCAAGTGAGCCTGTATCTTTCCCTGCGAGCTAAGCCACCGGAGGGGACTAGCACTCTGGATACGGTTTGTAGCAGTAGATATAACCTCATACATGGCCTCTGTGCTTCCCTCTGATCTCACATCACTCCCTCCTGGTCCCATCTCAGGACCCACTTCTGCTCCCAGTCAGCCAGGTGAGGCTGACCACATTGCACAGCAACCCAGCAGAGCAGATGGCACGTAATTATTTATGGTAATATGTGCATATTTAATGGGGGGAAATCCTTTCAGGTGCTTTGGAGCCAAATGGCAGATTAATAGCTCACCTCCCTAACTGCGGTGTATGATTTTATCTCCGCTACCACCAGCCTCCATTCTCCACTTGCAAAATCTGATGATGGGGATTTTTTTGCAAGTGGGGAACATGACTGACATTGTGGGTTTGTTCCATGTGGACCTCATCTTGACTGAAGACTGCAGAAGTGTCATGGTGCAAAGTGCTCTCATGTCCTCATGGCATGCTTCCCTTCCATTTTTTAGCAAGGAAAGCAGCCTTGAACATCTCAGCACAGCACTAGCAACCCTGACTGGGGAAAAAAACAGCTGCTTTTGTGTTTTGCAGTGAGTTCATCATTCACACCAGGTCCATTGCAAAAGCCAGATCAGGTTGCAAAGCCTTGCCTTGTCTTCAAGGAATTTATTCAGTGGTTCCAAACCAGGAATGAGTTTGGAGCTTGGTTTCAACCTGAAATGTTCTGAAAATTCAAGAACATTTGGGATTGGGGCACTGATGTGGATCCAGGCTGAGACCATGAACCCAATACCCCGAGTGGAGAGGACTTATTCTTGCTAAAGCAACAGTTAATTCGAATCTATTATCTATGGGTTTATTTAATTTCAGATCAGGTGGCAACCAGCCATCTAGTGCGATGCAGATACAGAAAGAGCACAAACCTAAGGTGAAGGCCAGGGGATGCACGAGTGAGAAATACCCAGCAAGGCGAGAGCACAGTGCACTCACAGGTCAAAACTGAATTGCAGTGAGTCACATTACCCCAAAATGTTTTGGGGCTGGGGCACATGACTGTTGTGTGAGGAGAGGCTGAGGGAACAGGGCTGACTGAGCCTACAGAAGAGAAGACCGAGGGGGATTGAACAGCAGCCGTCGCTTCCCTGCCGGGGGGCTGCAAACAGGATGAGGCTGGGCTGGTCTCAGTGGGGGCAGATGGCAGAAGGAGCAATGGGCTCACATCGCAACAAGGTTGGATATTAGGAAAAACTATCTCGCTAGGAGGGTGGTGAAGCACTGGAGCAGGTCACCCAGAGCGGCGGTGCAGTCTCCATCCTTGGAGGTTTTGAAGACCCAGGTAGACAAAGCCTTGGCTGGGATGATGCAGCTGGGGCTGGTCCTGCTTGGAGCAAGAGGCTGGACTAGATGTGACCTCCTGCGGTCCCTTCCAACCCAAAACGTCTATGATTTGTAGCCCAGAGTTTTTCCTGTCACCGTACATGTGAGCCTCTGAGTCGTCCCCCAGAGCACCCCTCGCTGCTAATTTCCCCGTGTCCATCTGTCCCTAGTCGGACTAAAGCAGCCACCGAGTCTCCCGCTCCTCCATTCGGGGCGGCCAGCGGAGAACCCAGCGGTCCCTTTCCCGCCAAACAGGAGCCGAGCCATTAGGATGACTTGCATCCAGCTGCAAGCAATATGTCTGATCGTTAACATACAAAGGCATTGTTGAACGGGCACTTCTGATCTTGCACAAACTGGCCCAGCAGGGAGACTTTAACCTCCACTCCTTTATGGGCACAACAGCCTGTGTTTGTAAACAGAGCCTTATTGGACTAGTGGGAGTCACTAGAAGACTGTCAGCTAGTTAATTGGATGTCAGCTCCCTGCCGAGAATAAAGCCTAATGAGCCATCCTGAATAAAGAGAATGGCTCCGAGAGAAAGGCAAAGATTTGTACAGCAATAAGCGGGTGCATAGAAAAGCCCGGAGCCCGCCTGTTGGGATAAAGGGAGAGCAGCATTTGAGGACAGAGGGCTTCCCTGTTTGGATTTAGTTAAACAGAGATTAAACTGAGGTTATGAATCTATAAAGCCCAGGCAGTCGCTGGTGTATACGTGTGTGTATGTGTGCATGGGTGCGCACATGAGGCGCTTAATAAAAGAGGCCATAAACCGCTTTTCGCCGGAAATAGGCAGATCCGTCGCCCTTGCGGTTTTCTGGAAAATGCCTGTCTGTCCTGCCATAGAGGTAACGGTCATCAAAGAAAAGTTCAGTAGCAAAAAGTGGCGATAAATAATAATAAGAAATGATCATCCAGCTTTTCCCGCTGAACGGTGTGGGTGTATCCTCCCATCCCTCCGTTTGATTAGAGCAGGCTAGGAAGTTTTGGGATTTCTTCCCTTGAAAAAAAAATCAGACAACAGAATTGGGAGAGGGGTTGGGGGAGGTGGGGGTTGTTTTTCATTTGGGGTGAAAACTTTCTTTGACATTTTTTGGGTTTTCGTCAACAAAACAATCAAAATTAGCAACAGAAACAGATCTTTTCTGTGATGCTTTCCGTGTTGTCCACAAAGCCATTTAAAAGACATTTGAAGTGAAAATATGAACCAGAGCTACTACTGAGAAATGCAGTAGTATTTCAGATGAATCAGAACATGTGGTAGAAGTGATATCTTTTATTAGACCACCTCGTTTTTTTGCAAACGAAATGTCTTTAACGGAAAACTTTTGGGCACAAGCACCCTTCTTCAAGCGTCGGAGAAAAGGTTGTAAAAGTCCTCCTGGGTAGAAATGAAGGTTCATATTTCATAGGAGAGTTGAAGGTGGTAAAATCTCCTGTTTGTAGCTATGTAACTAATTTATACACACACACATAAGTATAGATATGCATATATAGACATATATGTGTATGCATATGTACATGTGTGTATATGTATATATGTGTTTGTATGTGTATATATATGTGTGTATATAGGTGTTTGTATGTGTGCGTGTGTGTGTGTATGTATGTAGTGGAGAGAGAAAGGTAAGAGAGAACTCAAGAGAGATTAAACCATGCACGTAAGTTTTACAAGGCCTGTATCTAAAGGCTTGTAGCAAAGAAATATCCCTTGGGGTGGATGCGTTAAAAGAAAAATGCTGCAAAAGAAAATGCAGATTTCAACATGATACACATGGCGTTGGTTTGCACTGAGAGCTGCATATGCAGATGCCGTGGCTGCAAGAGGGTGTCTCACGAAGGTGGAAAGGAAGGCCACAGGCAGAGGGGTGCAGGTGCTGCTGCTACAAGTCCTGTCAGCTGAGGTTGCAGTCGGTCCCACGGGCGTACCGCTCACCACCCTGCTGCCCTCCCTAGCATGCAGGTCTGCACCCCCCAACTTACCTCGGCACATCAGAAGAGGGTCGGGGTCTCTGTGTCTGGACACCTCTGTGCCTCCTTTGAGCATTCAGAAATAGCGACCCATGTGAGCTGAGAGCTAAGGCAGTGAATGAGCTGTCATCTCCCGTCCACCTTTTTTTGCAAGGCAATCTAGAGTTTCAGCACAGCTTCTCTGGGCTTTTCAATGTAGTCTTGAGAAGCAAGGAGCCTAGTCTGTTTTTGAGGTTACTGCCCACTTAACCCTAAGTCTGGGTGATCCAGTTTTGACACAGCACCCCTTTCAATCTCCAATTAACTTTAAGTGCTCTAATATTCAGGTGGCGGTGCCTTTTGCCTTCTTCCCCTTACCGGATGGAATTGGCTGGATGGAAATTTGCTGAAATGTTGTTTTATCCAAAGGCATCCAAACCTGTAGATTCATCCACCTGCAGTTGGCATGTGCTATGGGAGCCTTTTGTTGTAATGCAATGGTGCAGCATGGTAATGTTGTGATAAACACATCTTGATCTCCTAGCAAATGGGTCTTAAGACTATAGCACACCACGTAACTCAGGGAGCACTTAATGCAGTCTAATACAAGGGATCGTCTCTGAACCAACAGTTCTGGAGTTTTGCATTTCTTTTTGTCTCAGACCAACACGGCTACCAAATACATCCCTGAAATAAGGGATCATTTCTCACTTGACGGATGAGTTTAAAAATCATTAGGCTGGCATCCAAGACGTGCCTTGTTAGAGGCATTTCTGGGCTCTTCCGCTTGGCTTTGTCTCTGTTATACATACCACTTTTAGCATGCTAATGCTCATTAAGGGCTCCTGGTAGAAGCAAGCTCATATCTGTCCCTCTGCCATGAGCTGAGTGGTTCAAATTTGGGCACATTTCTGGCAGTCATGGCAAGCTGTTATCCTCCATCGACTCCCTGACCAGTTGTGCGAGGTGGGGGAGTAGATGGATACCCCAGTTCCTAGTGAGCTGGTGTCCGTGTCTGAAAAGACAACAGGAAAACTGGAGATCATGGAAACTCAGGAAGCCTGGATTTCCATTTCTCTCCCCCTTGGTCCCTCTAAAGCAGTGATGAAACCCATTGACAGGGCAGGGCATGGTGTGTCTGTTCCGTGGATCAAGTCAATGGCTGTCAATCCTGTGCTAAATTAAAAGAAAAAGTCATAAGAATTAATGTGCTTTATAAATGCAGGTTAAGCACATTATAATTACAGCCGGCTGCCTCGTTATGGCAATCTAGCAGCACTGAGCTCTGGAATTAAGTTGAAGGCACAATTAATAGGAGCTTATATTAACGGCATTAGCAGAGTTACAAAAGCACTGTAACAACAGCATAACCCAGCCTTGGGCAGGGACCACCGGTGTTTATGCTCTATAATTAGCACCCAAAAAAGGTCACTGCTGGTAACAAGTGAGGTTTGTTTGGTAGTATCTTTTATTGAACCAACTGCATGGGTGCTTGGACAAACTATTGGGCATAAAACCTCCTTCCCCAGGCCTGGGAAAGAAGTTGATTCAGCCTAAGCTAATACTAGGCAGACCAGCTATCAGACAGAAACACCATCGCAGCACGACTGCAACATGACAGTTTCCATTTTTCCCTTCTAGAGCCGAGCAGTGTGTGTCAGTCCCAAGAGCATGGGCCCGGGAAGTATTAGGGTCAATGAAGAGATGACACCTCACCTTCTTGTATCAGGACGATGGGGACAGAGTCTCCTCCAAACCAGCTCAGGGCAGGCCAGCTGGTCAGCTGAGGGGCCCTGGCAGGACAAGGTACCTGCTGATCATAGGATCACAGAAAATGGGGGTTGAAGGGATGTCAGGAGGTCACATCTAGTCTGACCTCCTGCTCCAAGCGGGACCAGCCCCAACTCCATCATCCCAGCCAGGGCTTTGTCTAGCCGGGGCTTCAAAACCCCCAAGGATGGAGACTGCACCACCTCTCTGGGGAGCCTCTTCCAGTGCTTCACCACCCTCCTCGGGAGAAAGTTTTTCCTAATATCCAACCTCAACTTCCCTTGCTGCAGCTTGAGCCCATTGCTCCTTGTCCTGTCGTCTGCCCCCACTGAGACCAGCCCAGCTCCATCCTCTCTGCAGCCCCCCGGCAGGGAGGTGAAAGCTGCTATTCAATCCCCGCTCAGTCCCCTGCCAGTGTCTATCCTGTTCGATTCATTCTCATTGTTGGCTATGGGGAAGGAACAGGTTCACATCACTGGAGGCAGGAAGTGTTGAACAAGCAAGGCAAGCCCGGCACCCAGAAGAGAATTAATTGAACGTGGAAAAGAATGAGCGTGTCTTTGCAATTCATTGTGTATGCTCTCTAAGCAGCAGGGCTTCGGGTGGTGACTCGATTCAGAAGAGATTTGGCCTGATTTGGTGGCCGAATCTCCGAATCCGAATCGAACCGGGGACCAATTAAAAGGTCCAAATTGATTCAAAGCTCTCCAAATTCAGACAGCTTCAAAGATTTGGGCAGTCCCTGGTGCCTGCAGCAGAGAGCTGGAGGTGACTCTGAGCTGGTAAGTACTAGGGGCAGGGGAGGTGGAAGGGGACCATGGTGGGGAGCCCTGCCAGGCCCCAGCCCCAGCCCCAGCCCCGCCCCCATGGGTACCCCACCCACCATGGCTCTGGCACTTTAAGAAATAAAAAATGGAGAAAGGCCCCAGGACTCACTGCTCCTGCAGCAGCCTCGGGGCTTCGGGGGCTCGTGCAAAGCCTCCACGTGGTGCGGGGGAGCGGGCGGCAGCAAGGATTGCTCCCCGCCTGGCAGCACCAGCTCGGTCAGGGCTTTTTTTTAACGAGTGCTGGGAGCTGGGGCAAGCGGGGCAGCCATTGCTGGGCCAGGGGGGATGGGCCTGGCTGATTCGGAAGAAACCAGTTCTCCAAATCAGATTCAGCCAAATCAATTTGGGACAGCGATTCGAATCACCGAATCAAATCGCTGTCTCCTGAATCAGCCGAAACCAAAGCAAATATTAGCCGCTTCGCACATGCCTACTAAGTAGTAGCATTACCAACACTGGATTTTTATAACTGCTAGTGGAAATGTGGAGGAGATTGCAAAGTTTCCTTTCCTTCAGCTGTGCATGGCCCATTTCTCTGCTGGTGCATCGGTTAGCCATCTCCAGACCACCTTGTCCTGCAGGATCTCAGGAGAGATGCAGGGTTAAGCTGGCGTGGCTTCATGAAGCGACTGTCACCCTGGCAGTCTGGAGAAGTGGGTTTTAGGCTCAATACTGATTGAAATCCACACACCCACCTCCCCGTGGCGAAGGTTAATATTTTGTTGAAAAACTCAAAGCTTGAAAATTGAATGATTTGCTTGGTGTTATTGCCCCCCCCCCTCCCAAAATTGGTTTGTGTCTCTCTGATTTTCTGAGAAAAAATTAAGCAAGCAGACCCTTTACACACACGCATGGACACGTACCCTCTCCCTTCTCCCCAGTATATACACATTTTCTTTCATTATGTCTATCTATCTATCTATCTATCTAGATATAGATATAGAAACAGATAGATCTATATATATAACGAAAGAAAATGGTACAAAAATGCATATATATATATATATATATATAAAAAATATCTCATTCCATCCAGGAAAAACACACACCAACTGCTGAAACTTCCTCAGCCTGATGAAGGGTTTTTGAACCCAAAAGCTTGCTTAAAAATGTTTTTTCCAACTATTTAAGTTGGTCTAATAAAAGATATCAGATTCACCCAAAGAACCTTGTCTGAATATGTCCTCAGACCAACACGGCTACAACCTAAATAACCCTGTGTGTGTGCGCGCGCGCACACACACACACACACATAGATAGATAGATACATATATACACACACACATATATAAATACATATATACACATACACATACACGTGCGCGTGTATATATACACATATATATATAATATGCAGACAGAATAATATAAAAGAAAATGGTACATGTATATATAAATAATTATAATTATAATAATTATATAAATTATAAAAGAAAATGGTACAAAAATGCATATCTATATACAATTATATCCATTATCTATCTTTATATCTATAGATATAGAGATAGAGATATCTAATTTACACACATGCAATATAATATAAAAGAAAATGGTTGTGGAGTGCCTGCACATCCTACTAGCTCTCTTTGGAGTACTCAGCGTGGCTGACAAACTGGCCAGAGGCTCATGTGAGACTGCCTGGTATCAGGAGGAATCAAGCGGTGGCATACAGGCTAGGAGACCTCTTTGCAGCCATATTCTCTTAGCAGCAGAATTATATATATTATAAAAGAAAACAGTACAAAGGTGCATACAAACAGACACATGTGCACGCACACGCTGCAGTATAAATGAAAATGGTACAAAAAATGCAACCAACCATCCTTAATTTGTGGCTCTGTATTCAGATTCAGGAAACCTCCAAAATGGACTGCTAATTATGACATTAGGGTTTTTTGCTTTGAGTTGTATTGAAGAGTGCTTCAAGGAGCAGCAGAGGGGATGGTGTACACCGCGCAGCTGGGAGGGCTGTTTTTGGTTGATATGTAAAGCAGGTCCTTCTTTCATCTGTATGTGGCTTATGTAGCTAAAGTATCTGAGAAGCTCAGAAAGGTTAATGGACTCACTTAGATGTGAGGCAGAGAAGTATTATCATCTCCACTTAGCACAGCTAGTGTTACTGTGAGCTCTTGAACCATTGCCATGTTTTACCCTGGAGGCAGAGGTATTGTAATGGCGGATAATGCAATGCCTGGTTGTTGTCCATATCCGATTCCAGAGCTGATGAAAAATCAGAATTTCCTTCCCATGGAAAATGATTGTGCGATATTGTCTTTTTCATCTTGAATTGTGACAAAAAGTTGGAATCTCAAACCTGCGCTTAGAGGAAACTCTGGATAGATTCAGTTTGGGAAGGCCTTGTGATCAGGCTTTGTTTTTAATGTCTTCCCCCAAATTCAGTCCTGCACAGCTCAGGCACATCTCTGCTCCCCTCCTCCTGCTCACCATGGCTGTGTCTCTGTGCACTCCCATGGTGTGTATATGTATAGGCACATACCCGTGTGTGTGTGCATATGTAGTTGTGCACAGATACATGCATGATTAGGGATGGCGAGCTGGTCAAATATTGTCAATTAACCAATCAATTAACTGCTTATTTTTGACTGGTCAAAGATTATAGCAATATTACAAACGCGCTACGTTTATTTGTAGTTTTCTTGACAGAAATATGATTTTTGATTGCTTTTGACACATTTCTTAATGGAAAATGTGTGCTTTTTCTGTGTATTACTTGGACTTATAGGCAATTTTTTTACAGATCTTGGCCGATATTTGACCAGTCAATTGACTGAACTTTATTTGATTGGTCAAATACCCAACCCTATGTATGATACAACATACACATGTGATATGTATTGCTGTAAAGACATATGCACAGCCTTCTTCTTTGTTCCCCTTGATGTCTGTATCACACCTTCTCATCAACACGTCATCTCTTATCTCCTTCTCATCCAACAAACAGGCCTTTTCTCCCTCGTTGCCTGCACCTCTCAATTTCTCTGTGCTTCCCTGCTCCACAAATGCTCTTTCGTTTCTTCTCCGAAGCCTCTGAAAACCTGTTTGGAAGACAAATGGGATGAAATGCACTTTGTCTCACGTGGGACAACACCCAGTTGAAGTGTGTGTATGCGTGTGTACGTGTGTATATATACATATATATGTGCATGCATGTATGTATACTTATGTGCAGCTAAATGTGTGCGTCTATAGACATATGTGTGCATTACATGTACACACACACAATCTATATACAGACATATAGCTTGTCTATTGACAAGGACATGCACACTTGCTCACAGGCCGTATGTCCTCTGCCCAGATAGCTGCCACGTGCAGAGTCTGATGGTCTGATCGTTGCTATTATGCTTCAGAGTGTGTTTTCAGAAATAATTTCCTGCCACATTCCTCACTGTATTTGTAGGCTGAGTTGATCCTCTTCCCTGCTGTTCCGTGATCTGCCCCTAGGTTACTAACAACCCCAACAGACAGCCTGGCTCATGCTACCTGCTGCTTAGACACAGATTAACTCACTACCAACCATATGGACTACCGACTTCACAAATTCCTCTCCTTTTGCTTTCTGCTCTGAGGAAAGTGAATGGACAGTTTGCTGGTAAAGGGACTCCCCCCACAAGCCCGGTGGTGTTCGGCTTATGCCAAATCACCTGCGCTTCACACAACTGGCACCTCCATCTGCCTTTGTGCGGCTATTTGTGCACAGAAAGCAGATTACGGCTCTCTCTGCAAAGAGGGTGGATCTCAGCAATGCTTTTCTGTTCGCTAGTCAAATGCTACGGCATATGCAGCTTTCTGTGGATATGCTTGTATGTTATCAATGATAGCAATAACTGCATGAATCAATGGGTATCCAATGTGTATACATCTATACAGACACATACATATGCATACAAATACAACACATATAGGTGTGTGTATCTGTGCTTAGGTACATGTGTACAGAAGCATGTATGCTACAACATACACATGTGTCTGACATGCACACACACATATGTACAACATACACATGTGTGCGACATACACATAGGTACAACATACACATCTGTATTTGTGCATATATCTGTATGTACAGAAACATATATGATACAACATACACGTGTACAACATACACGTGTGTGGTTTTGCACACGTGTGTGTTTGTAAGCAATCACTGGTAACACTGGTTCTGTACAGTGGTGTGCAGAGAAACATGTATGATATGACATATGTACAGCATACATATAGGTGTGCATAGGTAAGTGTGTACAAAACATGTATGCTACAACATGCACATCTGTCTACGGCACGTGCATATCTATAGCATACATGTGTGTGTATTTGTGCATAGGCACGTGTGTACAAAACCATGATACAACATACACATGTGTACAACATACGCATATATGTGTGTGTTTGTGCATAGACACATATGTGTGCATTTGTCAGCAATCACTGGTAACACTGGATCTGTCCACTGGTGTGTACAGAAACATGTATGATACAACACAGACATGTACAACACATATGCACAACATACACATGTGCATTTGTGCATAGGTAAGTGTGTACAGAAACATGTATGATACACCATACACATATGTGTACAATATACACATACACATAACATGCGTGTGTGTATTTGTGTATAGGTACATCTGTACAGAATCATGTATGATACAATGTACACATATGATATACACTGACATGAGAGTATGTCTTGTATTAATTCTCTATTAGGACAGGCTTTTTCACTGTGCGCCCTTCCGTATAAAACCTGGCCTCATTTTTGGACGTGATTTCTTTTTCCCTCAAAGGAGAACCCTTGCGACTGGTGCTCTTGTGGGGTTTGCTCTTGAACCCTTGGGTCTGGCGTGCTTGAGAGCTGCTGCTAGGGACAAGCCCAGAGCAACCTTCGAGATGGGCTTTGAGCCTGCCTGCTGGTGTAGATGGGCAGGGCGTGAGCAGGGCACACTCAGCTGCTGAGTGGGGCAGGTTTCACTCCAGCTTTTCTGTGGCCTGGTGCTTCAGTTTCCCAATGCAAGGAACATCTGGGTCGGAGTCATTTCAGGTTGAAGAAAGTGCAGAGCCCAGGTTTCCTACTTCTTGGGTGAGTGCTGTAACCCTAAGACTATGCTTCCATGTGCAAGTGCTACTGTTTGGTCTGAATTCAATCTCCTTGAGTTGAGGTGGATGCCTCTCCCCTGAGTCTGTTGGATCCCAGGAGGCTGAGAGCATCCAGTGGGCAGTTCTGAGTTCGGCTGTGAAGAGGGGCAGGTGCTCAGATCCCACCTGTGCCCACCTGGTTGCAGGCACCTCCATGCTCAGTGTCCCTTGGGTAGCAGCAAACTCTCTCCATTGACTGGATAGGCACTCGGAGAAGGATCCTTGGAGTCATCCAACACACAATGCAAATGACTGGCAGTTTGTGGGCTTCACACAAGCCACGTTTGACAAATATTGCTTTATTTTTCGCTAAAAGTGTGATGGCTAATTTAGCCCATCATTTGCCTTTTGCTCTGTGTGCATGGTCACTGAAGCCAGTATTTTATTCTCCTTATATGAAAACCTGGATGGTTTATAGGCAGGAGGAGACCTTGTATCATAGCATCCTAGAAAGGAGTAGGAGGAGTGCTTCAGTGTCCAAAAGGTATCAAAACTCATGGAAGAGGCAGTATCTTTTTATTAGACCAACTAGATATTTGCAAACAAATGATTGTATTTAATTGCAAGCTTTTGGGCACACTCACCCCTCATCAGGCATAAGTGAGAGCGGAGATTGTAAAAGTTCTCCTAGGTAGAAATAAAAATTCATATTTCACGGGACTTCTGGAAGTACCACAGATACCTATTTCTTTGTGGCACTTCCAGCCTGAATAATGGTCTAAATACATATTCTCACAAACAGTTAGAGTTTTTTCTTCCCTGCACATCCTTGTAATCAGAGAATTGGAGAAATGCAGAAACATCAGATAAAATGCAGAGGGATCATGGAAATGAATTTGCTTTTAATCAGAGTGAAAGTGATTATTATAGAAAGTGATTATTATATGTTTTTTATGATACATTCACCCACATCTGATTATCAATTTTCATTGAAGCATGAGAACCACTTTGAGTTATTCATAGGAAAGGTGCTGAAGACGAGCAAAGGATTGTTACTAGAGATGGAAAAAAAATGGATGAAAAATGGAGATTTTTTTAAAAGAAGTAAATATTTTTAATAGAAAGCATTTGGGTTTGTTTTTTTTTCAAAATTCCATTAAAAAACCCCCATAAAAAAAAGGACTGTTTTCCCCCAGCTGTAGTTTGGAAATGCATAATACAGCAATGCAAGAGGGGAGAGGAAGGATTTTCAAAGGTTTCCAGGTTTTCACCAGAAAAATTCTATTTTTTTTTAATTACAAAATGCATTTTCTCCAAAAAGTTAAAATCCATCTTGACCTGCTCTAGCTGTTATTAAATTGCTAAGCACTCAGGTGTCCAGAAAACACCTGATAGAGTTAAACTGAACTCAGGGTTTCTGATTCTCCCCTTCCCAAAGTGTCAAAAACCAGGGCATATGGGAGCCCCTAAGTAAAATGCAGGATCTCCAAATACAAGAGCACTGTCTCCTTCCTTTTGAAAGGATATCGAGTCCAGCATCTCTCAGTATGAATACAGGATTGTCATAATGTTATTATAGCCCTGATGGTCTGGGAAACACGTGAAAGCGGGATTTGTTTTGTAATATCTTGTATTAACAAACTGTATATCTGGGAGCAACATTAGGCAAGCTTTGGGACATAGAAATGCCTAAAGGAAGGGCATTGTGTGCCCAAAACCTGGTCCAACATCTCTCTCAGCTATACAGTTGGGCTAGTAAAACATATTACCAAGCAAATCCTGCTAACACACACTGTTATCATGCATACAGAGACTGAGATGAGCTGCTAGAAGGCATTTGTATGCTTCTAAAAGTATCGCGCCCCTTTTGAGCCAGGCACCACGGTTTTTTGCTTTGGTTTGGATGGTTTTGTTGTATCCCACGCAAAAAGCACCTGGGCAGAGCCCTCTCGTCATGCTGGTTGTGTGCCAGGGTCTCGCGGGGGAACGAGAGTATTGCGGGTAAAACAATGAAAGCCAAATTCAGCCCGTGGCTTTGCTATAGATCTGTTCATCTCCCTGAATTTCATGTGTGTGGAGGGAATAAAGCTCCCCTGCCTGTTGTGAAGATGCACTTCACTTAGGAGACCCTCTCCTAATGGTGCCCAGGCAGGTACGACAGGTAAATCCCCATCCAGGTGAGGGGCCAGCACTCTTCTGAGATGGGAGCCTGACCTGCCCGCACCACTAATTTGCTTTGAGGGAATTTCTCTCTCTTTAAAACGACATTTGAACTTCTTAAACGATAGAATCACAGACAATGAGGGCTGGAAGGGACCTCCGGAGGTCACGTCTAGTCCAAAGCAGGACCAGCCCCAACTCCATCACCCCAGCCAAGGCTTTGTCTCCCCGGGTCTTCAAAACCTCCATGGATGGAGACACCACCACCACTGGGTGACCTGTTCCAGTGCTTCACCACCCTCCTCGTGAGAAAATTTTTCCTAATATCCAACCTCAACATCGCTTGCTGCAACTTGAGCCCATTGCTCCTTGTCCTGTCGTCTGCCCCCACAGAGAACCGCCCAGCTCCATCCTCCAGATTAATTTATTCCCTCCCCTGGGGTGAAGGAGACGACTACAGCACAGCCATTCTCCATTTCTGCCTCAGCAAAACGCATCCACCCCAAAGGCCGTCCTGTTCTCCAGCAAACTCGTTATCACAAACTGCCCAAGGAAGAGGGGTTCCCGTGTCTGCCTTGGGTCCTCGTGGCAACTGGAAAAGAGGGCAGGGGCATCATTTTCTTTGGCCATATGGTTTTTGGAAGGAAAATGTTGGGAATCAATGCAGGAAGGGTCAAGGTGGAGGTGTCTCCCGTCTCAAAGGGAGACTGGGTCTGTGCGGAGTCCCTGTGCTTTGTAGGACCAAGCAGAGACTGTGCCTTAATTTTGGAGAAGAGCGGGGAGGAGACGTAGCATGGGTGAAGCGCCAGGACCCTGTGGGCCAGGTGTGTGAGGTTTCTAGGGCAAGGTGACAGGTGCAAAGTTTAGGAAGGGGCCTGGAAAACAGGGAAAATGGGGCTTGTTTGGGGTCAGAGCACGGCCTCACCTTGCTGGTCACACAGGATGGAGGCTGCCTCTGGCCTTTGCCAGCCCATCAGCACGTGCCCTACAGCAAGGTGCAGGTCGATGCACGCTCTGGGCAGAGGACCTGTGAACCAGGGCAGGCTCTTTGGACCTTTCATTTGGACTTCTGTTTCCTGGACCTTCTCTGTCCTGAGAGGCATGGAGCAATATTTTGCAGTAGCCTTGCATCACCTCTTTGGTAAGCAGGGAAACGGAGGTGGCGGGTCCCATCCAGGCCGTCAGGGTTCAATTCCTGCTACACGCCTGAGTCACGTCCAGACCTGGCCCACGGTTGTGCCGGGTGGGCGTCCCCGGGGGTGAGGGGCTCCATCACTGTTCGCTTTGCCCCTCGCAGCCTACCCACGCCGTTAGCCTGCGGAGAGCAGGGCCGTCCACGTGTTCCTGCTTCTCCCGTAATACAATTTCAGCTTGAGTCCTCTGTCCCAGAAGCAACGTAATGAAATTTTCCCAGCAGGATGGTGGCCTGCCCTGCGGCCCCAGATCCTGAAGGGACGAGGGGAGAAATTTCTGTATCAGCAAATACCTTCCGAGTGGATGCAGGGTATTTAGCGAGCACGTGCAGGCCACTGCGAGAGCAACGGGGAACCTCGCTCTTAATGAAACCCTCCGACAGGAGGGTAGGGCTGGCCGGCACGGCCACTGGCGCCTTCCTCCGGTGCCGACGCCAGCTAGGCCCTGCCGAAATAATCCTCTTAGGAAAGAAATTGCAGAAAGCATTTCCATCTCCTTCATATTCTGTTTGGACTGGAGCTGTTGTTGTGTCTGAGTCTCCTACACCAATTTTTGTTCTCTCTTTCGAGGCCCGGATAGCACACGAGGCCTGCAAGGAGGCGTTGGGAGAGACCTACTGCCAACAGGACGTTGGCCGCTGTGGTCCCCCTACTTTATCTGAGTGCTGTGTCTTGTGGTTGTGTCAAGGTGGACGATGTAGCCGTGTTAATAGGTTAAATAATGGATTTGTATAGGATGGCTTGATGCTTCCTTAGGCAGGGGGTGAAGCCAGATGACCCCCTCGAGCCCTGCTTCTCTGTGGAGGACTCCCTATAGCCTGGCCTCCCACTTGCTTTCCTCCCTCCTTCACCTCCATGATGAGCCCTGACCTGTCCCCGCCGGCTGCCGGATGAAACGCTATCTCCCGTTCATTTGCTTTGCATTTGTATAGTCTTCTTCTCTCCCACTACTTGACTGCCAGCTATGCAACATCCGCCTCACGACTCAGTCAATACTAAGCTGATTTGGTCCGGAGGAAGCAAATCCACGAAAAGTAAGATGAATCCCAACACCCGGCGCTTGACAAAGAAGAGGGACGCCTGGCCCCCGAGCGGAGTTTGTTCATCGAGTCCTTGCATCCCGGCACTCAAAACTCAAAGACGAGTTGGGACATCAAATCCGGATCCAAACCGGAGGCTCTTTGTTGTAGTCTGAGCGTAAAACCTGGATCCAAATGGGGCAAGACAGGTGTGCATTTGTATTCTGTAACTCGGGTCCACCTCTCAAGAAGCATATAATGTTTCAAGGGGCTTCAGATGCAATTTTCGGCCGAAAATATAGGCATCTACAGCTTCAGCTAAGAGAACAGCCCCTCGTACTCCCATTTCACTTCTTTATTGTGTTGGAGAGAGAGGTTTTGCAAAGCGTATCCGGTGCAAAGAGCAGGGTTTTGTCCTTTTTTTCAACCAGCCACCGGAGCGAGACACGACACACTTGCAGACTCACCTTACACAGGAGAGAGCTCCTGGGCATGGGGGTTTCGGTCTTTCTACTCGCCAGGTCAGATAGAGGAGCAGCCTGTTTATTTCAATATTAAGCCATCAGCAGATTATAGCAATATATTGTGAGGAAAAAGAGGTTCCTGAACATTATTAAGTCTTTAGTTTGGGATTAGGAGTTTTTAAGACAGATTTAATTAAACGGAGCAGGGGCACCTTTATAAACCTGAAGTTGGGGTTAATTCGCTCCCCCTAACGTGCTCCGTTCCTTGCTTGCACCAAGATGAAACAAATCCCGTGTCCTACCTGGGGAGCCCGGAGAGGGAATGGAAGGCTTCATGTCCAGAGAGGTCAGTGCCCTGTCCAGGGGAGAGTGATTAATAGCCGTGTCAGGGGAAATGCAAAGCGCTCAGTCCCGGTGGTGGCACACAGGGGGCTTGCTCGTACGTACACTGAAGCAACAGGAACTGGTCCAAGGAAAGTGGCCGTGTCCCATGCGGAGCGGCGGTGGGGCGCTCTCCGTCAAAAGCAGATGATTAATGGGACCTGAGATGGACGGCGATTAGTCTTGACTTTGAGTTTCCACCTCCAGGATATTTGGCCTCTCCGCCATCATCTGCCACTAGCAATCCACTATCAAATGAGCCAGATGGGTCAGGCAAAGTCAGAGCTGCCCCACATCCCTGCCCCAACTTCCATCAACCCCCAGTGAAGTCCTTTAAAGAGGTTGCCAGCACTGCCACTAATTTGTGTCCAAACTTTTCTCATGTGGGCCCATTTCTGTGCTCCCTCGCCCAGCCTGGGAACCTGGGCAGATGTGGGCAAATGCCAAAGACATGAAAGGCAGAGGCTGGGATCATGTTAGCTCTAGGTGTGCTTCCCCTCCAGACCTTGAAATCATGCAGATTTAAGGGTGGCATTTGCAATCAGGACAAAAAAACCATTAAGCCTGAGACCGTTTACTCTGAAAGCAGGAGGACTGCCTGCCTCTAGATCCACATGAATATCGGAGTATGTTTTATGGCTTGGAGAGTCGTAGCTTTATAGATGTTTAAAGCCAGAAAGAACCACTAGATCATCTTGTTGGACCGCCGGCATAGCACAGGACAGGAGATTGCACCTACTGAGCCCCACGTTGGGACTAAGACATTGAATCTGAACACAGCGTATCTCCGAAAAAGAAATCCAAGCTTGATGTGGTGACATCTAAACCACCGGTCACTCACCCTGACTGTTCAAAGCTTGTGTCTGCTTTCCAATTTCAATGTGTTTTGGCTTTGCAATCTGGCTTTTGGTTCTCGTTATGCCTCTCTCAGATGTATTAAAGAGCTTGTTGATGCCTGGGAGTTTCTCCCCATGAAGTCCGAGCTCAGTTTTCTGTTTGATAAGTTAAACAGATTGAGTTTTTGATGCGTCTTGCTGCAAGGCACGTTCTTCATCTCCTTAGATCTTTTTGCAGCTCTTTCTGCACCCTCTTTGATTTTTCAGCCTTCTCATATCACGTGAGTCAGAACTTGGCATAGTATTCCCATATCGCTCCCAAAGCTGTATGCAAAGGTCCATTTTTTTTCTTTGCACCAACACGGCATCTTCCTGGGAGCCCAGATTGAATTGCTTGTTCGTTCTGGCGCTTCAATTCTTTCTGGAGTTACAACTGCCCAGGATGCAGTCTCCTGTTTTGTGGGTCTGGCGTGCTTTGTTTCTAAATGTGTAACTTGGTACTTGGCTGTATTGTAGTGCATTTTGTTTGACTTTGCCTAGCTGACCAAACAATCTATATCGCTTTGTATGACCGCCTAACCCCCATCGTGATTCATTCATCACTCCACCAGGTTTTCTGCCAGCTGCAAATGTTATCAGCAATGAAATCAGATTTACTTCCATGGCAAAAATGAATGGCATCAGGCCTGCTAATGATGCCTGCAGGATGCCATGGAGGAAATCAATATACTTGTGTTAGCTGGTCTCAAGTCAGGTGAATTAAACTGTGAAAATCTACTGTGTAGTGCCTAGAACAGTGACTGTTAACCTTGATAGACTCAAGACACCTCTTAGCAAAGGTTCATTCCTAGTTTTCACTCAATTGTGGATTACAGAAAGAGAAGAGAGCAATTCTTCTGTAGCCAAGAACTCAGAACAGCCACAAGAGGTCAAAAGGCTTGGATTGCTATTTGAAATCTCTGGGTTTATCTTGTGAATAGTGTTTGCACACCAAACAGTGTTAATATGCTGTGATATCATACAAACATAGAAAATGAGGGTGGAAGGGACCTCAGGGGGTCACATCGAGTCCAACCCCCTGTTCCAAGCAGGACCAGCCCAACTACATCATCCCAGTCAAGGCTTTGTTGAGCCGGGTCTTCAAAACCTCCCAGGATGAAGAGTCCACCACCTCTCTGGGTAACCTGCTCCAGTGTTTCACCACCCTCCTAGTGAGACAATTTTTCCTAATACCAACAGTTCTCAGACTTACGACACGATTGATTCCTGAAAACCAAATCTTAAGTCAAAATGTTGCAACTTGGAACCGATTTCCCCATAGAAAACAATGGGGGGTTGGTTCCTGAACCAAGGCCTGATACCCTGTTTTCACCAAAAATAACCCAAAATTTTGTACTCAATCAATTATAGATGAGTAATATAGCTACATTAATGTATTTGTATTGTAAATAGCAATCATATTGATTTGGAAGGACTTCTCTGAGATGACTTTGCTGGACTTTTTGAAGGGCTCTTGGCTGGAGTCTTCTCAGGAGTCTCGGCTGCAGGGTTTTTTCGAGTCTCATCTGCTTTCTTAAAGAAAGTGTCCAAGGAAGTTTGGGCAGATGTTCTCCAGGGAGATGGGAAATGCAGTGAACTTGTTCGCTGGCGTGGTGGCGGATCAAACGTTACAAAGTCGAAGCTGACATCAGGAAGTTGAAGCAGGGCATCAATTTATAAATGCTGTAAGTGCGAAATGTAACTCAAAACACTGTAAGTCAAGGACTGCTGGTATCCAACCTCAACTTCCCGTGCTGCAGCTTGAGCCCATTGCTCCTTGTCCTGCCGTCTGCCCCCACTGAGACCAGCTCAGCTCCATCCTCTTTGCAGCCCCCCTGCAGGGAGGTGACGGCTGCTACTCAATCCCCCTCAGTCTTCTCTTCTCTAAACTAAGTCAGTCCCGTTCCCTTGGCCTCTCCTCACCAGCCACATCCCCCGGCCCCCAAACCATTTTCATTGCCCTCCGCTGGACTCTCTCCAACTTGTCTATAGTGGGGGGCCCATGACTGGACACAGGACTCCAGATACCAAGGCACTGCACCATGCCATGCACCCTGGCTGAGAGTCACTGGCCTAGAGCATCCTTCGACTCGTTCGTCTCTCTGTCTATCCCATGCTCATCGCCATGGCTTACGTACAAAGGTGGGTGTGAACCGAACCAAATCATGATGCAGATCCTGGGCAGCATGCTATTACAAGACAAGAAAGAGGACCAGAACCAAATCCCTCAATTCAGCTGCCCTCTAAGCTTTGGGCAAGATCCACAGGGGGTAGAACTGGTGCAGCTGGTTGGCTACTCTCCAGGTTCAAATCCAGACCTGAAATGGGCTGCTCAGGACCCTCCCCAGCTAAAAAGATGCTCAAAATGTGCAGTCTGAAAGCAGATGTGTACCAAAGCGCACCTCCAAATCTTTTGCAGATTTCCCTGCCAGGCCCGGGCATTTTCACGAGCGTGTCGGGATGGCAGCGATGCCCAGCATGTCTGCTTGCATGTGTTCTACATCTTGTACAACGTAAATCTGGATGTTTCTGTTAGTCCTTACACTACACAGGCAAAAGAGCCACCTTATTCACTCACCCGAAGGAACGGGATCTGACCCTATATTATACTCTTAATATATCTTGATGGCACATCATGGATTTTGTCTGGAAAACGAACTAGCCCATCTGCTGTGTAGTAAAATCAGGACTGCCCTTCTGCAGATCGTTAACGACTAACGAGGGGGAATAATGCCACCTCATGGCTCGTCTCATCAGTGCAGGGGCTGTTACAGTTTCAGGCTTGACATACTGCCAGCAAAGATTGACGGGCCTGCTTTTCCCCTGCCTTGGGGGAAGTCATTTCCACCTGGGCAAAATAAGTGCAAAGTGGGTGTAAAAGCACTCCTGTACTCACGGAGTCACTTTTCACACTCACTTTGCACAGGTGCGACTGACGGTGCAAAAGGCAAAGCCAAGGAGACTCGGCATGGACACGCTCACATCCCAGCCTGCAAATAAAATATGACGAATCCAGGAACGACTTCATGCTTCGGCCACTGTACTCCAGACGGGGGTTATGCGCGCCGGGCAGGTAAGGGACACAATTACAGAACCATTTAAGCCCAGGACAGAACTTTCTGGGAACTTTTGAAATCTTACATAATAAACGTACCAAGATGTTAAACGAATCGTGCTACGATTTAACTGTGTTGGACCTTTACAGAAGGTGCTATTTGTAGAATGTGAGTTTTCCTGCTTGGGTTTGGGCTGTACCTTCATATTTATGGCAATCAGACTGACTTATTCTTAACTTTAAAGTTGTTGTTTCAATATTTTCCCCCTCAGATTAAACAAGTGGGGTTTTTTGGTGGGGTGGGTTGGAGTTTTTCCAATCAGTCAATATGAATCTTTGGATCATTAAGCTCTGACTGGACATTGCAAGTAGTGAGATTTACAAATAACAAGACTTCAAATTAACGTAAAAAAAGACTCGTCTTAATAAACTCAGTGTTGCCAACCCCAGTCCTTCAACAATTGTGACTCGGGGCTCCAGAATAGTTGTGAGATTTAAAAGGTATCTTTTTTCTTTACCTTCTGGTTTCTGAGCCTTTGGGTCGTGCTTGGGTCTTGTTTTTCTAGCTTTTCTCTGCGACCACAGAGGTTAGCAATTCACCTCTTTCCATGAGAATTGATATTCAAGCATAGTTATACAACTCCAGGAACTGGAGCATTAAGAAAAAAAAACAACACCCAATATCGTGAAACAAGTTAAAATTGCAGGAATAGAAAACACGGTAACTTTCTAACAAGGGCCAGTTTTCCCCTCAGGGGAAAAAGTAATTATGTGGCCAACTGAAAGGAAAATTCTCCTTTCTGATTCGTCTTGGTTTTCAGTTTAATGCGTACTCCACATCCAGCCCCACTGTTAATGTCCATACTTTCCTGTTAAACTCTGAATGCCAAAATAAAAACCAGCACCCAATAACCTGTCCCCATATTTATCCAGTACTAATATAGTTACCATATAGTCTTCGTGTCTGTTTTCTTCACCAACATGTACTGGAACAAATCTTTATAACATTTCATTATCCAACCTTGGCTTTCTCACTCCTTTGAAAAAGATCCATGGATGAAAAATGCTATATGTATTCATGCAATGCATGTGCATATATGGAAATGTCTGGACTGACTGCACTATTTCTGGGATGGACTTTATAAATGTAAATTGAATGAGGTACATCTATCAGTTGAATTTGCCAGTTAGAAGTGGTGAGTATTTCTGAAAAGATGATACCCCCAGAAAATCTGAAAAGATTTACCCGATGGACCTTGTCTGCCTCTGAAATCTTGCAATTAAAGATTTTTTTGGTTTGTTTTTTTGCATAAATCTAGTTGGTCTAATAAAAGATATCACCTCTACCATGAGTCCTGATTGCTTTTTCTGAAAAGATGATACTTTTTGAGACAATCTCCCTTCTTTTCTTTTACTAGTGCAGGACTTGTCCCATGGGAGGGTGTCCCTTTTCTGTATAAATTCTCTAATGTGCTCTCAAGAAGGCAGGTATGGATACCTGCACCACCTTTTAAATCTGAAGAAGCGTTTACCTCTGTTCTTCTACTGGGCAAGCAGAAGTGATGCATCCACTTGCTCGAGCTCAAGTGCAGCGTGCCATTTAAAAAGGCCTGCAAAACAACCCATTGTTCAGAGAAGGAGCATTGCTTTATTTGCTGCTGCTTTTAACAAGCCTGAGTGTTTTGCTCGGTGGTTATTTTACTATGTGCTTTGTGCCGTTTGCAAGCATAGCGACTCATTTGGGTGCTGCTGGTCATTAGCAAGGAACAAGAAGCTTGTGAGACAACAGAAAGGGTCCCCCTGCATCACAAGGCTAGGAAGGCAAGTGGCCTGTAGTTTTTGGTGATGGAGTACTTCTTCTTTTGCCCTCAGAGGGTGAATCTAAATGAGATGCGTTAATGTGCATTAGCCTAATTTAATGCGCATTAAGTGTGCATGTCTACATGTGCACCCTTAATGCACATTAAAAATGGCAAATTTAAGCTAATCACTCTTAAATTTGATACCTGCAAATGCAGGGCATGTCTATACATGCTTTAATGTGTCTTTGCTAATGATCATTAAATGTAATACCTCCAATGTGAAGCACTAAATTAATGAGCATTAGGCTGTGCTAATGCACAGTAGTGCATTTTTATGTTTTTTGGGGGCACTTGAAGTGCAGTGGATGATTTTACTGCACATTAGTGTCATGTCACAGTTTTTTACATGATGCTTTAATGAGCAGTAAAATAGTACAGTGTGCATTAAACTGCATTTGTAGATGCACCCACAGGTATCAAATCTAGGCATGATTAAAGTGCATTAATGCATGTGTAGACACATTAAAGCACATTAACGCTGTGTGTGTTGACTGGCTTGAAACTAACTTTAGTCCTAAATTGGTCCACACACAGCATTAAAGTGCTTTAAGGCCTGCATGTGTAGATGTGTGCCTAACCCCATTTAATGCGCATTAAGCTAATGCACATTAAATTTAGGCACACTTGAATGCACATGTAGACATGCCCAGAGATGGCATGTTCACTCCTCTGGTCCAGCAGGGTGCTGAAATCAGTAGGACTTGCCAAAGGACATGGGTATTGAGGATAGTGAGTTGAGGAAGGTTATGGAGAGAAAAAGCCCATCTCCTGCACGGTGCTGGGCAGAAGACAGCGTACTTGTGGTCCTTATGTCAAGGTTGTTGCGTTTTAAGTACCACCCACTGCACTGGCTTCTTCCAGCTGAACTGGGACCAGATTTTGATCTTCCAGTGTCTCCACAGCCTCTTTCCCTAGCTGAAGGCCAGCACAGATCACACACAGCAGGGGGTTGCAGTGGTCTAAGTAACTTCTGGATGCAGTCCTATGGAGGGGGAAAAAAGAACAGAAAAATAATCCACTCTCCAACTTTTGAAATCTCCGTCCTGGGTTTTGGCACCATCTCTGTGATCTTACCATGTCATTCTGCTGCTTTGAAAAACCATCTACTTCATGGTAGGTAACACCTCATCTCTAGATGAAGTTCATTATATTTCCTGTTTCCTCTCAAGCTCTTATCTTCTTTGGCTGAATGGAGCACTGAAAGAGTTGGCAAATGTTGGGCATCTTTAATTATCATTAGCGAATTATTGAGAACACAGCAGACAATTGGGGCTCTGGTCTTCAGAGCCATTAAAACAGATTAGAAAAGGCTGGTTTTGTGCGTCGTACACATTTGTTTGTTTTCAGGCACTGAAACTGTAATGGAAATCTCCCGGCCAGGCTTGGCTGTTACCCTAGCACCAGGCAGGGCAAGGATATATGATTGATGAAAGGTTGCTCTGAGCAGCACAGCTAAAACTTGCCTGTCTGGGAGGAAAACTTGCCTGTCTGGGAGGAAAAACCACACGGAGAAACAATAACAATAACAATAAAAAAGCATCCAATAACCCTGATTCTCCCCAAGCCTGTGCAGTAGTTACACACAGCCACATGGACTTAGGATCTGCTTTTTCTTTTTAAGGGTATGGTCTACCTTGGAATAAGAAGTGTATTTCACCAAGTTTGACTGTTTGGTGTGCAAATCCTGCAAAACAGCAGGGAATAAGAGATGCTGTTCAGCTAGAAGGTAATTGAGACTAGCCTTTACCTGAGCTAATTTTATGTTTGCAAAAGGATTTAATTCTAGGAGCTGCTGTTGTGCATAATGATGATGATTCGGGGAGAAAAGTCCCTGTCTCTAACAAACGCTGACAGCAAATGCTCCAAAAGAAGTTGTGAGAAATTCCCAAGTCGGCTCGGTGCTTATGATGCTAGCACGATACCAAGTGGTCGGGACCGGTGGCTTTGAAAGAGAAGCAATGCAATGACATCTTCTCTGTCACTTAGACAGTCTAGGTGCCTCTGAATGCATTACTGTATTACAACCTGCAGAGCTTCTCTTCTGACAGCTCCATTCATATTTCCAACAAGGGCTGAAATCCCACAGGAACCGATATGCCTACAAGCTTTGTTTCAGCACGCAAGCTGGATGATCTGTACCATTTATGAATTGAAATGAGAGGAATAGATCTCAATAGAAATGTCATGCCATCCATTCGCTGTGTCCAAAGGGATTAGCAACAATCTCGGGGGTGGGGAAGACCTGAAAAGGATCTGAAGGATGCAGAAAGAAGCCTCTGGGTAACCCTAAACCCAGATTTTTCTCATTAATGTTTTTTTTTTTTTTAATAAAAAATCATGGGGCACTCCTGGTTTCTATGTAGGTTGGGGATTAAATTAGCTCGGACTGTTTCAATTGCATGAAATCTGGGTTTTAGTCAGTGGAAATACGTGCACCAAGCAAGATGCAGAAGGCAAACAGGACAGGAGACGGAGCAAAGTGTCCTGTCCACCTGCCCTCCGGCCTCCAGCATCGCAGATGCTTGCCCAGACCCTGGGGCAGAAGGGCTGAGTGTCACCTGGCTCTGCACATCGCTCGGCTTGTGGGTCCCAAATATTTTCCATTTTCCTCTTAAAAGGGGGAGGAAGACACAGCAATTCCATGCAAATTATTCCTTTGCCCTGGCCCCCGCACCAGGACAGGTTTCATGGGACGGAGGTGAGAGGCGGGGAGATTTTCTATCTCTCCTCTCTAATTTATTCACCGGTCCCAATCGAGAAGAATGACATTTTCGGCTTGGACGCCGACCCGTCGCTTCCCCCTGAAAGAGCTCAATTTGTTCAACTAGTCAGTATTCTGCCTTCGTTAAAGGCTCCCAGACTGCGACTTGGGCTGAGTCTTTCGACTCACGTTTCCCTGTCTCCCGCTCTACGAGCCCCGCGCCGACTTCCCAGGGCTTTCTCCCCGCCACTTTTTTTTGGTGCCCTCAAGTTACCCTCAGCTGGGGGGAAACTGGACCCAAAAAAAGGAAACCCCTCACCAAAATAAATAAATAAAGAGATGGAGAGAACAGGCTGCTAGTTCATTTTCTCCTGCCTTTCCCTTAAGGCATGAGGTAATGCCAGTCTATTCAGCCCGTGATGCAACCGGTGGATGGACATTCAGAGAGGCTCGGCAGTGGTAGTTGCAGAGCTTACCCGAGCGAGACCTGGCAAGGACGGCTGCTCTCTCACACAAGGGGCTATTTAAAGCCATAGTGAGATGCATTTTTAATGTTTCCATTCAGGAGGGGATTTAGCTGCTCATTGAGAAACCCCCTAGACAATCCTTGTGTATGTATTTGTGACCAGTCTGCATTGTCCTTTGTTCATTTTCCCTCTCCGCCCAGCCCCTTCCTAGCCTGGACGGTGTCCATAGAGTGAGAGCCCTGTTCTTGCTATCGCTGTTTGGGATTTAGAGCAAGTTTCCTTGGGATTTGTCACCTGGGACCATTCGCGGAGATGCTGTGTCAGGCTCTTTTCCTGTCCTTCCCCACCATGTCAGCCCATCCCCCGGAGCTGCCTGTGTAAAGCGATGGTGAACGGGACAGGAAAACAGAGAAAGAGATGTGTGTTATTAATCCCATTATTATCGATGAGAAAGTACAGCACAGAGAAGCTAAGTAAGTTGCCCGGGGTCACAGAGGAAGAGTGTGGCAGAGCATGGAGTAGCCTCTGCAGTGCCTGCAGGTTGC